>NW_027507758.1:377205967-377805967 GCF_037356315.1 Lithobates pipiens | reverse complement strand
GCTGATCCAGTTTGCAGGTAAAACATTAAAAATAAGTGCCTATACTGTTTAAAATCCAGTAATGCACTGTCTCGCTCTGCTCTGCACATGCTCAGTTGTTCCTTTTCTCTGCACTGTGTCTAAAATCAGACCCAATAGAGGCTGATCAGCTGCCTGGTTTAAGATTTATTGTAGCTGAAGGGGGAAGAAAAAGCAACATAAATAACAGACTGTGTGGAGGAACACATTGGGGAGAGAGAAAAGAAAAGCAGGATAGGTGACAGGACAAACTTTGCTGCCAGGAGAACATAAAAGCATTAAAGTTATAAGGATAGTGTATTCTTACCCTGATCCTGTATCCCTCATTGGCGGATCTGTGAACTTTAGCACTATAAAGCTTCTGTGAGCCTTCCTCTTTAACTGAGCCAAGATTTGAAATTAATGCAGGAAATGTACATATTTAACTGAAGAAAATGACACTTCCTTTTTTGACCCCCTGTCTCAAAAACGATTTGTCTGCTTTGGGCTTCAACAGAATGTAATATCCTGGGTCCATCTGTACAACTAGGATGTGGAATAAATGTGACCCAATCAGTGTTGCTGTTTATAGCTAGCTATATGTGCCAGCGCTGACCCATGTATTCAGCCGGCAGGTAAAGTCTAAACTGACCCATCTGTGGCCAGCTCTCTTGAGTGCAACAGTTGTCTCCAATACATATTATACAGGCATGACCTATTGTTGTCACCATCATGAAGCCTGCTTTGAGAAATGCCATGCTAACGTACATGGATGTAGATAGGAAGTGGCTGCAAACAGCCTTCAGGATATTGGAAGCACTAATTTAATAGAGGATGAAAAAATAAGAAAATATATTTAATGAACCATAAAAAATGAAAGCTGTTAATATACAGTGCTTTAGCAAACTAAATGACATATAGCAGTAAATATCTACATTAGATGAGTATCTCATGGAATATTTTTATTGAGCACATTTTGGAAGAGTCTATTATGCATAGTTATTGTCTGTATCCGTAGTTACCCTGCCTGTTTAGATGAAGTTGTGTGTATTGTATTTGGGTTTTGCAGCTCTTCCAAATTTTAAGTAGCCATTAATGTTGAAGCCAATGTAAACACTTTGGGTGTTGGTGTTTTATAATAAGTACTCCGTTTTTTTTTTGTTTTTTTTTCCTACCTTGTTAGGCTTTCCACTGGCAAAGAAACGTGTCTGTGTGTGTGCGTTAACAGAAATGGATCTGATGGCCCAGAAGATAAGGCTAGGAATAGCATTGCCTTCCTATTACTATATAGTGTGGACAAATTGTGGCCTCAGTTTCGTGTTCAAATAACTGAAAGGGGTAATTCATTATCCATGAAGTAGAAAAAAATATATTTATATATTTAACTGCCTCTAAACTCCTTAGCATGTTATCCTATGCACACATAGGCTTTTAGGAGAGTATTGTGGAAGAAAAAACCCACTTATTTCTAAGTGGAGGCCGCTGGTGTCCTTGACAACCATTGAATAGCTGGTTGTTAAAGTGGAGTTCCACCCAAAATTGGAACTTCTGCTTTGAGTCCTGACAGACTGGCATGTCTTTTTTTGTTTTTTATTTTTTGGGGGGGGGGGATCAGGTACCTAGTTTTCACAGGTACCCAGTTCCCACTTCTGCTCCGGGCTGTCTAGTTGACCTCTCCTCTACCCCTCCCTCCTAGCAATCTTCTGGGACACATCACAAATCCCAGAAGGTTTTCCAGCCAATCAAGCGGTCACAGCCAGGTGCCCACTGTAGTGATGTCAGCACTGCAGAGCGGCAAAGGAGAGGAGAGAGGGTTCAGGCAGCCGCATCAATGGACCGTGTGACAGGTAAGTTTGTGTTTTATTAAGTGTAGCTGCTGACTTTTAATAAACCCAAAAACTAGTGGAGCGCCACCTTAAGGAGCAAGTCAGCTGCCGCGTCCTTAACAGCAGATGACAGCTGAATGTGAACAAAACAATAACAAAATGAGAAAATTACTGCATGGGGTCCCCCGACACCCCCCCCCCCCTACACACACACACACACACACACACACACACACACACACACACACACACACACACACACACACACACTCCATACCAGGCCCTTTGGGTCCATGTAAGCTTATGAGAACTGAAGCACACATGATGGGCTCCCTTTGCTGCCCCTCTATAAGAGTGAGCTTGGCTGTACAGGGAAATACAGGAGGCTGATGAAAGTAAAGTATGAGTATGTACACTATTTGCAGTTAACAAGGCGATTCATTTTTAATGAACACATACCTGCATAAATTACATTTTTAATATCTGCCTGGAGCTCCACTTTAAAGTGCAACATAAAGGATACTAGCGTGCGATATGTCGAGGTGTGTCATTTTGTTGTATATATTATAGCTAGCTTGTAAATTTGCTGCCCAGGGCGGTCCCTTTTGCTGGGAACTTGATATAAATTAACTCTTCTCAGGGAATGATCCTTCATCAAATATCAGTCGTATTTCAAAGTACGAAAAATGTGTGTTCTCATGACAAAATGTGGCTTTGATGTTTTTCCTTATGTAAACTATATATGGTGTTGGAAAGCCAAGCTTTAAACTTCTAAACTAAGACTTTTTCACATCATATGTTATATGAAAGATTTGTCTGCCTTGGGGAATGAAAAGTATGCTGCTTTACCACTGTTAAACATCTGAATTTAAAATGTAATAAAACATACCTGATATAGCAACTTAAGCATTGATTTACTGAGTGCACCTACATTGCATTGACATGACACCCTGCATCTTGGCTGCAGTCTTTGGTGTGTGTTCTGGAGAATACATGATATAACAGACTTACTGCTGTTGTCTTTGTAGATCTGATTACCTTCCAGTGTAACAGCAAGCTGGATCTGGGTTTCCCACAAGGATTGACAACAGAAGCCTATAGTTTAATGGCTTGGGTTTTACACCCTTGCTACAGAAATGCAGACTGTATGCAAGCACTCATGCATTTAGAGACATCTGAACAAGATGATTCTACCTTCTGAGTGATATCCTGCTTGGTTGGCACAGTGACTATGTTGGCTATTCTTCCCAATCCAGTCAGAACCCAAAATGGTACCTCATTCTTTATATTTATATAGCTATTCTGTAAAACTATAGACTTCACGGAATTAATGTGCTGCACCTTGCCTTTCTTTACCTTAATGTGATCCTAAAAAGAGAAGTGTTAATTGCCATAATTCATTCACATAAATCATGTATATCATGCCACTGGATTTTGTTTTCTATTAAAGTGGGTACCTTATTCCTGCAGTGCTGTTGTGTGATCACATGATCTTTCCCGGTTCTTTGGCATCTGCAGGGAACGATCCTTGGAAGGGGCTTCTATTACTCTAACCACTTAAGGACCAAGCCTCTTTTTGAGATGTGTTTACAGGTTAAAAACAGTGTTTTTTTTGCTAGAAAATTACTTAGAACCCTCAAACGTTATACATTTTTTTTCTAACACCCTAGAGAATAAAATGGCAGGTGTTGCAATACTTTCTGCCACACTGTATTTGCACAGCGGTCTTACAAGCACACTTTTTTTTAATTAAATAAGACAAAATTATCCCATTTTTTTTTTTTTTTTTTTTTTATATTGTAAAAGATAATGTTACGCTGATATAAAAAAAGAAGGCCCTTTAAGAGCTGTGGGCGGAAGTGACGCCCTGCATTGTTATGGAGACGGTTGGGGGGCATCTTCCCCACACTTACCTCCATGCCCAGCCAGGGTGAAGATATGATCGCCTCAGCCGCTGCCGATGGATCCGGTAAGTGACATAGGGCACCGGGGCACGGCGAGAAGGGGGGGCCCTCTCCTGCTGCCGATTAAAAGTGATCTTGCAGCGAATCCACCGCAGAGACCACTCTTATCAGAAACCGGACTGCCAGCCCAACAAGAGGATACCGGGGTTAGGGCAGCTAGCTGCTGTTATGACGACGATATCCCCCTGTCAAAGTAAGGACGTATATCAGCGTGCGGTAGTCCGGAAGTGGCTAATAATGTAAGCTCTCTGCCGTATGAGTCTGTGTCTGGCCAGCCCTGATTGGGTCCATGCCAGTCACGACTTAAAAAAAAAAAAAGTTTCAGAAGAGCAATTCAAATTAGACCCCTTCCGCACAGGGCGTGCTCCATTGGAGTCTACTTGCTCAGCAGGGAATCTATCCACTGATCCCTGCTGAGCAGGCGAATGGTTGGTCCGTGTCCGCTCCACTTATGCAGGGCAGACACAGCTCGCTCTCCTCTATGGGTGGTCGGATGTAAAGGGACCACCTGACCATTTATACCTTACTGCCATTCGATCCACCAGAGGGATGGGGACTGGTTTTTCTGTGTCCGGCTGTCAAAACGTCCCTATCCTGAATGCGATTCTTCCGGATTCAGGAGTGGATGATTGAAGCTCACCTGATAGCGGAAGCTCCTAAACTCTGCTAAAAGCCTATGTGTACATGAACACAGGTGTTTATGAAGTTGAATTTAGGAGCATTGGAAAAAAATGGGAAAAGCTCCTAAACTCAAGTTTAGAAGCTGCTAGTGTACATGAATCCTTAGTGGGATTTCCACTGTTCTCCTTCTCCTGTGAAGACAGTAACATCCTGACAGACTTTCACGTCCTTACTCTATCCAAAACAAAGAATCTGTGTCCAAAGTTGCGTTTTTGATGGTCAAAAATGTAAGAATTAAAAAATGTATCTATATGATTTGAGTGCTGCCAAGAATTGCTTTACAAGGTGACTTTCCCAAATACATTGACAGGAAAATTATGTAGGCATGACACTTTTTATATGAGTTGTTTTCAGCAAATTTGCATAGCTTTAACATATTGTCAAGTATTTAAAGCTGAACTCCAACCAGACAGGTGTTATTTATAGGTCAGAGGTCTCCAAACTGCGGCCCGAGGGCTGGATTTGGCCCTTTGCTTGCCTTTATCTAGCCCTAACTATTTTATTCCACTGATACAAGGTACTATTCCTTCCACTGGCACAAAAAAAAGACAGAGAACTGTTCCTCTCACTGACACCATAGATGGGGAACAAATTAACCCACTGGCACTAATGATGGGCCACTATTCCTCCCACTGACACCAATGATGTCATTTTTTTTTTTTAACTCCCACTGACCACCAAGTCTATGGCTTTATTAACTCCCACTGGTCACAGTCCGGCCCCCCCTAAAGTTTGAAGAGCATTAAATTGGCCCTTTCTAAAGTTTGGAGACCCCTGATATAGGTGAACTGCCTGTATAGTTGCGATTCTGCTCAGCCACACCTGTGATATACACACAGTTGTTACCCTTCATAACCAGAATGACCTCACTACATGCTGCTGCTGCCACTGCTTTGTCACCTACCTGCCCATTGTTACAAGGCTCTCATCTCTCTTAAGTTTACTATTGCCATATCCATTCACTTGAAAATGCTACATGGTAGAACTAGGCAATCCAATAATACCTGATCAGTTCATGTTGCATAATCTTTCCATCTCAATGTGATCTCTGCTTGCGGGGGTTTGTCATGAGATATATCGGGAAGCTTTGCTAGCACTATTTCGAAGTAGATTTTTTTTTTCTTCGTTTGCCTGGAGTTATGCTTTAATGATCTGTCACATCCCATAATACACATCAAAACGTGATGGCTGTCAGCGAATTCCTGGAAAGAGATCTGGAGGTTTTCATCCCTCCTTGTCCTTTCTTCCTTCCAGGCCATTGTGGGTGCTGTTTTTCACAGCATGCAATAATCGGACACTTGGCAGAAGATGTAGAGACCAGCATCTTCACAGCATGAATGAGCTCAGGAGAGGGTTATTCTGTATAGTTGAAGTATTGTCAATTTTCCGCTGCTTGCAGGAAGTAAAGGAAGGAAGCATCCTGAGTGTACATATAGCAAAGGGAGCAGCTCCGCTATGTCAGCCACGCCACAACCCACAATAGGTTCTAATTCAGATGTATTCTGTAAGAGGTGCAGAAATGTACTGTAGTGTTATAGATTAGCTTTCATATCACTGTGCTGCTGACTGTAATCTGACCTTATGTATTTAGTTTCTTTTTATTGGAAGGGTCTTTGCATTTCATACAGAGTATTGCAGCTTGCTTTACATCCTAGCACCTGTGCTAAAAATGCCTTTGTGATGGGCATTGCTAGAGGCAACTACAGAATAAGATGTGCAGTGCTGGAAGTAAAAAGCCTAAGGCCCCCCGGTACAAAATATTTATGCCTTTATAAGATATTACTTGTTCGTTTAATCAAATTATGTGTAGTTTGTTCTTTTCCAGTAAGCCTACTGGAGTCTCAGACAGCAGGTAGGAGGAAAACAAATGCTTCTTTGTGCTATACAAAATGTCATGCAAAATGTCTTTCATTACCAGTGTAGGGAGAAGGTGGTATGCAGCTGTAAATGAGGTACAACTCTAGGCAAACCGCTAAATACAAAATTGAAATAGAGATGACAATCATTAATGAGAACTATTTTGGTTACGGTAAATACCGTAAAGCCATGATAGAGCATATTGCATGAATTACATTCTGTGGGTTGTGAAAGTGAGAGGCTCACAGCTGCAGCATTAGGCTTAATGTACACGGGACGTTTTTACAACCTCTCCTGAACTATTTAACTTGACAGATAGTAGCCCACATTTAAAACGTATGTTTTGCTGTGTTTACATGCCGCGTTTGCATTTAGAAGCGTTTGAAAAAAAATGAATAAAATCCATCACTTCCCTGAGTAAAAGCAGCACATAGTACCCAAAAACACTGGCTAGGTACACATTTACCCCTTTGATCACCCTAGATGTTTAACCCCCTCCCACCCAAGGTCGGTGCATATTTTTAGCACTGATCACTGTATTAGTGTAATTGGTTTCCACAAAGTGTCAGTTAGTGTTTGACTGTTCGCTGCAATATCGCAGTCTCGCTAGAAGTCGTTAATCACCACCATTTACTAGTATAAAAAAAAATCCAGCATATATACTATATCATAGATTGTAGACACTATAACTTTTACGTAAACCAATGAATATTTGCTTATTGAGATTTTAAATTTTTTTTACCAAAAATATATGTCGCAGAATACATATTGGTCTAAACTGATGAAGAAATTTTTTTTTATTGGATGTTTTATAGCAGAAAGTAAAAAAAAAAGTTTTGTCCAACCCCCCCGAAAAAAAAATTGTTTTTTTTTTTGTTTATAGCACAACAAAAAGACACAGTGGTGAACAAATACCACCAACAGAAAGCTGTTTGTGGGGGAAAAAAATTACATACATTTTATTTGGGTACAGTGTTGCACGACTGCGCAGTTGTCAGTCAAAGTAACACAATGTCATATCACAAATAATGGCCTGGTCATGAAGGGGGTAAATCTTCTAAAGGTCAAGTGGTTAAGTTTAACAAAAAAAAAAAAAAAAACCTTTTGACTTTAGAATCTCATTATATCTAGTACGTGAGTTTGTTCTTGTCAACAGATTGAACATATCAATACACAGGAGAACTGCTTTGGGCTTCATTCATACCAACAGCTCTAAGCCCTTGTACACACGGTCAGAGATTCCGACGGAATGTATCCTATCGGACCGTTTTGTCGGATAATCCGACTGTGTGTGGTCTCCATCGGACTGTTTCCGTCGGAGTATCCGACCGACTAAGTTTTCCAACTTGTCCGTAAAATTTTCCGACAAACTGCTGCGATCGGACATACTCCGATCATGTGTAGCCTACTCCTACGGACAAATTGCCATGCATGCTCAGATCAAATTCCTATCGTCATCGCGTTATGTACAATCGGATTTTCCGACAACTTTGTCCAACCGTGTGTATGCAACAGTTTCGGACAAAATCCAAAGGATTTGGTTGTCAGAATGTCCGACCGTGTGTACAAGGGCTTAGGTGCGTTAATGCACAGTGTACTAAAATAAGTAATGTTAATGCACGAAACTGTCACATTGTTCGCAAATTCATACTTATTTTAGCAGTAAAGACATTGCAACAAGTTATATCAGTTAACACATGAGCAAATGCAAGAGGACTGATGTAAATGTATGTAAAGACCTATAAACAAAAGAATAAAATAAAAACTTTGGTTTGTTGATGAGCCATCCATTCTGAAAGCTAACTCACATAGCCGACATTTACTAACCCGAAGAAGAACAATGGGTTCTATTGGTACTAACAACTAATTAGCTAGTAAACGAATTTCCATTTAGTGTCTCCTTCCCATAACCTTATCGGCTATAGAAAATGAGAAATAATAACTTACATTATTATCACAGTAGAATATTATTCTTCGGGATGAATACTTACCATGGCAAAAATGTATTGTATTTTGTGCTATAGGGAAAATGTTTTATCATAAAAGAAAGCACATTTTAAATAAAAACTGAATCCTTTAGCTGTACCTAAACCTAAGAACATTTGTTTTTTGATTATGGTGGCTGAATTAACCACCTTTTATTTAGGCTTGCTTTTTTTTTATTTTCCTCTCGTGAACCGCCCAGTCAGGGCCACTAATAAGGCAGTACAGCCAGCGCTTCTGGACTGGGCCCAGGCCCCATCAGTTCAAAAGGGAGGCCCAGGCACCTGCTGAGCAGGCTAGCCACCTGTACTGCCTTGCTGCTGACAGACACCGATCCTCTTCTGCCTCCCCCTGCAGCACTGTTGAAGACAGTGGTTTGTCCTGCTTCTGTTCTCACATGAACGTTAACTATTGATTACAACAAAGGCTTTAATCAGAGTGCGGCTGTCCAGAATCCATTTCTTCAATATTGCTCCTGCTGAGCCTGCACATGGCTTCCACTTTGAGGAGGGCGTTTTCTTCAGTACACCACCTGGAAGGTTCACCCTTTTGTCCCCCTGCTGCGCTGCCAGCTTCTCCACTCCCTCCCTCCCTCCCTCCCTCCAGTTGTGCTGCAGGGGGATCACTTCTAGCATCTACTCCTCCATTCCTCCTGCTTTCCAGCCCCCCCCCCCCCCCCCGTGCACTTTTTACCTGCTGCATTGCCGGCTTCCCTCCTCTGCTCTTGCTCTGGCAGCTGCTGCGGGCACACAAAGGGTTGTTTAAGTATGGAGAGTGAGGGGAGCATTTAAATATCTCATGCAATAATGATTTTATTGTGTTTTTAGCAAAAATAAAATTTGTTATTTTCTAGGGGTGGGGGCAGCTGGGCCCTGTCAGGTAGGTAGTATGGGGCCCGATGATTTCTAACAGCAGCCCTGCTCCCAGTGACACACTTTTGGCCTAGCTAGATACTTGCTCATTGTGCTTTGTCTATTGAGTAGCAGTATTGTTACCCCCAAGCTGGTCTCCTGATTTAGTCTAAAAAAAGGTGTTGCTGATTTCCACAACTTTTGGGGGAGGTGTTCTGTAGTCCAATGGGAGGAGAAGTCAGACAGGCCTGATAACTACTTGGGATTTTAGTGCAGCAATGGCCGTATTCCCATCACAGGAAACTAGACGATTACTTGATTTCTATTAGATCAACAGCCATTTTCTCAACTTTTCTTTACATCCTCTGTTTTTGAAGAGGCCTGTTGAAATGTAAGTGTAAAGCAGAGATTTACTGAAGTTTTTGTTTTTTGCCCAGATCTGCACTTTTTGTCTTGCGCTTCAAAGAGGTGCCTCCTCTCCATGGGTTTATCTTCCCAGTGTAACTGGAAGTACATGTGAGAGGAGAGCAGAACAAATGAACCTTTATTCCTTTGCTGTCTGTAGAAGAGGTATAGTTTTCAGTCTACGGTGTCTACATTGCTCAACCAACTGTACCACACTTTAGACATTTTTTCTAATTCAGCAAGGCTGTTATTGTTGTCTTTTCAAAATGCTTATTTTTTTCCAAGATGCTATAAAGGTTCCAACTTTTGAGGATGGTCATTTTCCAGGCTGCAGAATAAAGCACGTACTGTTTGACTGAGTGTTGATTCTGGAAATAGGCTGTATCCCACATACTTAAAGTATAAATTAAATAACTTTGTCCCTTACTCTTGAGTGGCACCAAATCACATAACTCCTTTATGTGTACAAGTCCACATTATATAAATAAAGTCCTTTTTCATTTTTTCCAGGTTCAAGGTGCCAGTTTTCGGGGCTGGAAAGATGTGACTTCCATATTCAACAAAGATGATGAACAGCAGCTGTTAAAAGGATCCAAATCTCCTAAATCTAAAGCGTAAGAACAAACAGTAACAGATGCATGCTGGTTTTATTCACTAAATAGAGCAATACAAATAGGTCTGGTAATTCGCTGCGACCAATCACAGTGCCATCACTGAGGGTGGTGTCACCTGGTGTGGTAAAACATGGCGTAACCCCCCCCCACTGCTCCTGCTGCAGATTCCCCCTCCTAGCACAAGCACAAACCCTCCCTATCACCTCTCCTAGCACAAATCCCCCCCTCCTTGCACAAACCCCCCCCCAATCCCCTTTCATAGCACAAATACCCCCTCCTCACACAAACCCAGCCAATCCCCTCTCATAGCACAAATCCCCCATCCCCTCTCATACCACAATCCCCTCCCCCACCCAAATCCATCCTTTTAGCACCAATTCCCCTACCCCCACCACCACTACCACCTCCCTCCCTAGCACATATACCCCCATTCCTTCTCCTAGCACAATTCCCCTTCTCCCCCTGGGAAACCAGGTAGAGGTTCAGGTTGTTCTGTGTTCTCTCACATGTGTCAGCTGCGATCCTCCGTACAGTAGATGACACAGGATTGGACTGTACACAGTTTGATCTCCCGGCAGCAGGGAATGAAAATGCAGATGTAAGAGCGATCCTGTGTCATATGCTTTAAGGAGGATCACTCTGTTGACAGGAGGTGGAGTGTACAGCCCACATTTCCCAGCTCTCTCCTCTCTCATTTCTCTTTTGTGGACATTGCTCCAGGCTGCTCTCCCCTAGTCCCAGCTGTGAGTGCAGGGATAGAGGGAACAACAATAAATTCCTTAAGCGCTAAAGCTGTAAGTCATGTGGAAATGTCATAACCCAACAAGGTTTGATGGACTAGAACCCAGTGCAGCCGCCAACCACTGGAAAAATGAGTATGCAAAAATAGACTACTTCTAGGAGGTGCTCTATGATTTAAATCCAAAGAGTACATATTGGAAACATGAATAATAAACAACTTGTTTATTGCACTGTAGGCCAATCAAACAAGGACTACAATGAGGCTTGAACTTAAAGTGGTTGTATAGTCTTTTTTTTTTTTTTTTTTATATGTTTAACCTACAGGTAAGCCTATAATAAGGCTTACCTGTATGTAAAAAAAAATCTCATAAACCCGCATGGTTTAGGAGATATTCCCCTCGCAATGCGCCATTGACTGCAGCGTCGCATGCGCACAGGGGATTCTCGGCTGAAAGTCCGGCAGACGCCGGACCCTGCCGGAAAGAAATCTACCGGAAGAAATATCCGGAAGACACGCAGAGGGAACATGTCAGCTCCCTCTGTGTGGATCGTCGGAGATATCGGGGCCTCGTTCTAAGGTAAGTATTTCATAATGAGTTAGTATGCGGTGCATACTAGCTCATTATGACTTTTCCCTTGCAGGTCAGAAAAAACAAAAACATGTCAGCGGGTTTACTACCGCTTTAAAAAGACTGCAATGGTCAAAGTATATGACAAGGATAAAAATGAAAAATTTTAAAAAAGCAAACAGTACCACTAGTGACTTCTGGATGGAGAAGGGTTAACAGAATCCAAAAGGCTTGCTGGTAAAACACGGAGAGGGGGTACCCTAGGCCGTGTTGGGACTGGTGGAAGCCCGGTGGGGAAAGTTGCGGTATGAAGATATGTATGGTCCTGTATCCAGGGTTGGTGGAATCATGGAGTGCAGGAAGGACACAAGTTCTTTGTTATTCATGTTTCCCATATGTACTCTTTTTGGATTTAACGCTATAGGTCGCTTCCTAGAAGTAGCAGTACAGCAGCCTGGCGGGAGCACAGCTAAAATCAGCACCCTCCTCTAGATCCAGCCATGGTGCCACCCCTCTGGTGGGTGTCACTCGGGTGTGGTCCGCACCCCCATATTGTGACCCCTGACCAATCATGAAATCTATTAACTGCTTTAACTAAAGATTACTGAAATCTGATTGGTTTCTTCTTGGGTTTACTGCTCTTTGCCTGTTATTTCCAAATATTGGCCCACCCAAAATTGATACCTTAGGTTTTAGTCAATGCTGCAGATTTAAACCTTCTGACACTCCTTTTGGACACTTTGTTGGTGAGATCCCTCAGTTCCTGGGTCTGCTTACCTTCTGTGGCCATTAGAAGGACCTTCCATGTAATTTTTTTTATTTCTTAGCCATAATTGAAATGCATCAGAAGACACTGGAACAATTAAGTGTAAATGGGAATACCCAAAAGTGTGTGACAGGAACAGTTGGAAATAAAACAAATAAAATATTACTTTTTCGTTGGATTTTTTAAATTCTTCTATTATACTTTTATTACACCCAAAAAGTTCATAAAACACGTAAATAAATTTCTTTATCGTACATCACGGGACACAGAGCAGCCATAATAATGGGTTGGTGTAGCCTCCATTCTGTGTGCAGCTAAATGTGAACAGCAGCAGCTGTTGGCCTGCCATTAGATTAAGGCCCGGTTTACACCTATGCGAATTGGATGCAGCTTACACTGCATCCAATTCGCATAACATTTTAAAATCTATTCGTTTGAATGCATCTGGTTCACGTGTGTTGCATTCGAACTCCGCATTGCCCAAAAAAAGTGTGCGTGCGAATTGAAGGCACATATTCTTCTATGAGAACACATCTGATTCGCTGATGCATTCCATTGTGAACAGGCATTCTCTCCTTCTCTTCGCTGCACCTCACCCCTCTCCCTGCTCAGCTGATCCGCAGATAGAATGGAGGAGCCACTGCTGAACAGCTGCTTTTACTCTTCACATAGAAAATGGAGCTGGAATTTGCACCGGACTGGTGTGAACCCAACCTAAAAGGGCTGAGCAGGCACTGGTGACCACATTTGTAGATTCTTGCCGCAAAAATCCAGTGGCCACACCAACCAAGAGGCCTAACTGGTTCGGCGGTGATTAGGGACACTGATTGGGTGGCAGTGATTAGGGATACTAACCTAGTGACAATGTGTAAAAAAAATAAATAAGTTTTAGTTTTTTTTTGTTACATATCACTAGAGTAGTGCAATACTACTCTGGGAAGGTGATCAGGATTTATTATTTACTTAGCATGTGATCGCTGTGATTGGTCACAGCGATCACATGGCACTTGGGCCAATCAATCAGTTCCACTGTGTCTGGTTGACACAGCGGTCAGAGATCATGCCACTGCACGCCCCAGGTGCATGACACTAGTAGAACAATCTCCTGCCTGTATTGGTACGAGGCCGGGTGGGAAGAATCGCCCACTTTCTAAAATCACATTTTGTGGTTTTGCAGCCTGATATGAAGACACACAGTTTTTGTTTTATCTAGCTGCATTTAGTAGTGCAACTTTTAACATCCATATGAAAGATAGAACACCAACATGTCAGGAAAAAAAAAATCAAAAACAGAATCGCTGATTTGGAAAAAGGAGCGCCCCCTTGTGTCAGTATTTTGTTGAACACACTATGGAAGGACACAATGTGTTAATTTTTCATGTCCAAGGTTTACAACCACTTTATTTATATGTAGCTTTCTGATTGTAAACTACAATCCAAGTCTAAAAATGCATGTTGTTGTAATGTAAACTGTCCAAGGGTTTTCCCAAGGGGCAAATGTTTCCCGTTGTTACTCTGCACCCGACTGCCTACTCTACAGTAACAAGTTTACTCTTGTCAATAGGAATACAATTAGGTTATATATTGTTATGGCCTCTCTGTAACTTTTGTAACCAGTGTTTATCCTCATTATTTACAGAGTTTCCTTGAAGACAAAAGAGGAAGCAAAGACAGAGAAAAAATCCGGGTTTTGGGATAGTTTGGCAATAAAACAGAATGTTCAACCAAAGAAAGCAGATGAGATTGAGGGCTGGGAGCCCCCCCAGATCATGGTGGAAGAGGACCCAACATTTACAGAAGACCCTCTAGATGATAACCACTCCTGGCCAGGTTGGGAAGATGAAACAAAAGGTTCATCTAAGTACACAAATCTGAATAGTCCAGGGACTACGTCTAGGTGGAGCATTAAGTCAGCTGGCAAACTAGTTAGTATTAGAAGGCGGAGCAAAGGTAACCTGACCGAAACCTGGGAAGAGCTAGAATGACAGCATTTGCAGTTTCACAATATGCAATATCTTCAACGAGGGTAGCAGGTTTCAGAAGTTCTATGCTGTCATTTTTTTACCAAAACACTCAAGTATTGAATAGCTATGTACTTTTAGATTTATTGGAGTCCTACACTAAATTTGCACTCGTGTTCTTTATTTTTAAATTAGAAGTCAAAAATATTTCTCTCTGAGAAAAGTTACGGTGGCATTACTTGTGCCTACATGACAGTCAGAAACCTGGCTATAATTGGTTTCACCAGAAACAGTAATTCCTTAGTGAATGTATACACTGGCTATAACATAGACTGCCTTATACTGTTACCAGTAAAGGGTAAAATTTGCCTTGCACATTAACCTGTCAAGTGCCTGTATTTCACCTTGATAATGTATTTGTGATGCACAGCTTAATTTATTGATAAGTTAATTTTACCTGTTTCTGTTGCTTTTATGAAAATATTGTTTTTAAAAGCTAGCCTTTTCGAAGAATGAACTTTTAAAGTATGTGTTTTGTGTAGAATTTTATTTCAAGCTGTCTGAACCTAATTTCTCCAGCCAGTACAGTACACAGTGTACTTCACATTAGACTATTGTGTTATGCCTACTTGCATAATTGTATTAAACTGACCCTGTAATTCAGGTTTTGACAACCTTTGCTTCCAGGTGTCTTGAAACAATAAGGCTCAGTTGGGCTATTTTATAAAAAAAAAAAAAAAAATGTAATAGAAAATGTGTTGTCTATTGCAATCATTCTAATGCTACAGTTCTAACAAATACCATTTGTGAAAAAAATGCATGCATGTATCTGGTAGCCGTAGACAAACTGCCTTACCATTCTTTGCCATCTGGTGGTCAAAAGCATTATACTTCTTAATGCCCCCAGAGCGGGAAGACTGTCTTAAAGTGAACCTGAGCCAGAAATATTCACATTAAAGTATTTACATATGTTAAACAAGAATTTAGCAAGTACTTACATATGTTAAAAAAAAAAAAAAGCAGTTTAAACAAGCATTTTAAAACAAGACATAATTCATCTCTGTGGCTATAGGCAAAATACATTTTAAAGTTTGTAAATGATCACCCTGTAAAACATTCAGTTTAAAATAGAAATGAAAGGCAAAACATTTTTGTATAGATATAAAAAAATATATAGAAATACCTTTTTTATACGTGATCGCATTCCCTCTGTTCTCAGCTGCATAAGAGCTGGGGGGGCAACAGCAGGACACTGAGCTTGCCAGTGAATGGCTGTGCAGTGGGGGCACAAGTCTAGAGTACACTGATTTCTCAGCCTAGCTCGAGAACTTACCATGGTGTGCTTTACTGCTTAGTGTGGTCAGTTTTGAATAGGAAAGCAAGGGGGCTGGCAGGAACACCAGGGATTTCACATAAAGGAAGCAATACAAAGAGAACAGGAGACTTTTTCATACAAGTAAATGGTATATCAGGAATATGACATGTTGGGGTAACAAATGCTTTAATTATTTCCTATGGGGTGTAGAATTTTGGCAGCCTGCCAGCCCTCTAATGTAAAAACATGGTGACTGTCTTTAAGCTAATTAGAAACTGAAATCAGGCTTTAGTATTTTTTTTTTTGATCTTTGAGGAGGATTTATTTAACTTTAAAGTGCTTGTAATGCATGATGGTAAAAAAAAAACTTTCTGTATGCTGCTCCCTCCACAGCCCCCCTAATACCAGAGGGAAAGAAAATTAATTCCCCTACCAACACAGTGTTGATGGGGGAATCCCTCCCGCTGAGCCGTTGTGTTTTCCAGGGGTGCCGTCACCGCTGGGAGAACACAGCGATTATAGCTGCTAGCATTAAACGCATGTAAAATACGACTGGCTGGTTGTACCCATACATGGTTTGAATCACAGCCGGACCCTACTGAAGCGGCCGAGATTTAAATAGTCTATGGCTGGCTTTAGAAGCAGCTGGAGAGGTCGATGAGAGCTTGTTTTAAAGCTCTTTTACATTTTGTTAACACATAAATACTTTAATGTCTATAGTGTGGACACAGCTACACTTTAAGTCTGTGATCAACTAAAACTCCTGTATTCATGTGATTAATGTATATAGATGTGCTGGTTCTGCATCTGTTACAAAGTGTATACAGGAGCAATAAGATCATTGGTGCTGTCACCACCATGACGTATGCACTCGCAGGCTCCCTCAGTATGGCAGATGGTATTCATTTACATAAGTTCAGTCTCTGTAGTGACCAATTGAAAATCTTGTCTCATTGATCAGACTACAGTACACTTACATGGTTGCTGTAGGTTATTAAAAATTGGAAATTGTTACAGTTGTCTGTGCTGCCTCACTGAATAAGCTTATAAGTTTTAAAGTGATTCTAAGAAGATTGTCACCATGGCACATTGAAGAAATGGCCTTTCCTGCAATGTGCATTCAAAATACCAGAATGTGATAGTTCTAGAAATACCAGGGAGCCAATAAATGTCTACCTCTGCTGTAGACCAAAAAATGTCGGAGGATTTTTATTGTGTTTTTGTCTCATATTATGTAAGAGAATGAAGTTTTATTTTTCCTTCATGTGAGACTCCTTTTCTTTAGATGATTTTTTTGTATATATAGAATGATAAAGCATCTTTTTATTAAAATGAAGAAAGAGTACTATTATTCATGCTTGTCAAGATTGCTAGTTGTTGATACGCATGGTAAGTGACTGAGACTTTACCAAGGTGAAATCAATTCGGCTGACATGTTCAGTCAGTAAGTCCATGCATTGTAGCATTCATTCTGTATGTTTAATGAACAGTTTTGTTAGTCATTGTTTAAGTAACTGAAAGAAATGTTCTTTGTATTTTTTTTTCCTTTCATCTTAAATAAAGAATCCAGTTGCACCAAGAACAGTTACATTTTTTGTGTGTAACATTGCTTGTAATATGGGCGGTGAATACTGGTTTAGATATCGAGTACCTTTTTTAAACAGAAATATACGTAGACCATTGCCTTCTTCAATGTTAATTGTTATTTTAGAAAATGTATTGTTTTTTGTATTAATACCTTTAAATTTCAAAGGTTGGTGCAGTTGGCGGAAATCTGTTACAATGCCTAGCCATACTGGAATTATTTTGCCTAAAATGAAACTCCTATGACGGTGGATGTTCTATAGTTTGATTTCAGACTTCTAGCAAAAGAAATGGATTTTGTGCCGATACCCTGTACACTGCGGCTCGATAGAGGTGAACGGAGGGTCAGACCGATGGTGTCAATGGGGCCTAAGGCTGTTTTCACACTGATGCACTGTGGTTTACCCACACAGAGGGTGCAGACAAGTTCACCTGTGGCTTGCCACAGACTTCTATTATATCCTGCGGGTGTGGTGAACTTACAGAAAGTGCATTAAACTTACAGGTAATAACACAAGTCTATGCCTCAGTGTAGATAACTCGCAAGTGGTCTGCGCTGCACCTGCGGATCAGTTTGAAAGCAGCCCAGTAACCACCGCAGAACAGATATGCCCATATATACACTGTGATTTAAGTAATAAACTTACCTTTAATAACCGTTTTAAATACAGGTATCGCTGGCTGTTGTCCCAGGCAGATCGCATTTGGTGTCACTCCACCTGTGATAGGAGTTGGTGCTATACAGGAAGTATCGGCTTATGCGGCTCTGCAGCTGCTTGATTCCTCTACCAGTGGCTTTTTTTTATTTTATTTAACAGAAGCTCTAAAAGTGGATTTATTCACAACACTGATGCTCTGGAATGGTGGGTTGGCAACCCACAATCTGGGCTTGCCAACCCGCCATCCCAGAGCAGGAGGTCGCTTGCCACATGTGGCCCCCGGGCCACTGTTTGGGCACCTCTGACATAGACCATCCTCCACACCGCCACTGACCTCATCCCTTCCATGAGCACTTCAGGCCTCACTTTCAAATCAAATCAAATTTGATTGCAGACTGACAGTGGTGAGAGCTGGGAGTGCGGAGGACGGCCTATGTGGACAGCTTTACCCCAGGTGCTTGCATACTTAGATGTGCCTTTTTTAATCATCAACCATGTGAGTTTCTAAATGTTGTACCTTCATTAAATGCAACCATATTGCTACACTTAAAGGCACCTCTTTTCTCTTTTATACTCTGTAGCTCCTGCTGGATTTTACTTCTGATCCCCTTATGGAGGCTTCCATTTGTGGATGGACATTTTAGGGTTACACAACCTATCACATTGCTATAATCTTATTATATGGGCTATAAACCGAAGGACTTATGAATAAATGGTTGTTGAATGAATCATCTGAGTTTCCTTTTTTTTTTTTAATGGGGAAATTCACTTTTATATACAAGTGTTTTGGATTACAAGCATGTTTCCCGAATGAATTATGCTCGCAATCCAAGGTTTCACTATATATAGGAGTAGCATCAGCTTTAGCCCTCGTTCACTCTGAGGGTGGGTTTGAAATAATTTCAGTGCGAGTTTGGGGACGATTTGGAAGACCTCTCTGCAAGTTCATGCACAGATGTCTATTAAAATCGCCCCTCAAAGTCACCAAAAGTGGTGCCGGAACTACTTTTAGGAATCGATGTGGTGCCGCAAGGTCGGCTTTACACTGATTCGGATGGTGCTACTGCTTGCAATAGGCGGTGATTTGGCATGCCAAATTGGCCTGATGTTGAACGGGGGCTAAAGCTGATTTTTATGTAATTCAATGAAGCCACAACACATAGACCACCTCACAAGCCCAGTATGAGTTTGTCTACTAAAATCTCTCTTGTCTAATTTCCCCTCTGATTCCTGCATCACAAATCACTTTTACAAATCTAAGGTGAATATGAATCTGGTAGATAGAGGTTAGAGACATTTTGACATTTTTTACACCAAGGATGCTAGACCTATAAGTCTGACTTTTTATAATGCTAGATTCAAGTCATTACATTATAATTCCTATCCCATATCAACTAATATTTAGAAAAACCTCATGAAACAAAATTTTTAAAAATCAAGAGCCAATGGGAGTTAAAAAAAAGAAAAAAAAAAGTCACATGGCAAAAAATGGTTGTTATGGCAAATAACATCCCCTTTCTGGAGCCTATTGATAAGGGATGATAAGCACAGATAAATAGTTAAGAAAACTAGAATAACACATGTTTCAGATGTTTAAAAAACGCAGGCTATCTGTATAAATATGATCACTTTGCATGAGGTGATACGTTGAAATATGGACAAATGCTATTGAGCGGATAGATTTAGAATTTGAAAAACATTTGATGTTAGACGGTGGAAAGCAATGTGTAATTATAATATAAAAAAAAAAAAAAAAACTAGCAATGGTGTTGCACAAAGATTTAAATTAGCAAGAGTTTATTTTGCAATCTTTTAATGGTTTGATGGATAATGCAGCCAATAATGTTGCCATTTATGCTAATAACACAAGTAGGAGAGTGGCATATTGCAGAAAGGCTCTTGATGAAGTGCAACATGGACAGTTGAATAGCAAATAAAATTAAAAGTTTCACTTGTGGCAAAATAGACCAGAGAACAGTAAGAACCACTTATCAGGTTTATATAGCTATCTATAGCCCTTTATTTTCTGTCAAAAATCCCTCCAATACAAATGGATAGACACTGACGCTGGTCTGCAGTCTTGTATACAATAAATGCTCCTTTTCATACCTCTTTCCAATGAGAACCTAAACACTGCCCACTGGGTGAGGAAGTGGTTCCTTTAACATTACAGGTACCAATAAAAAGATGTCTCTGGTTCCTAAACATACTTCAGAGTTGGATTGCCACATTACCCCCTAACTGTTCAACCTGATTAGAATAGTTGATATTTTGATAAGCGAAAAAGTGACATACTCAAGACATGGCTGAGCAGCTATGTTTGATCAATCATAGCCCTTGTACACACGGTCGGAGATTCCGACAACCAAATCCGTCGGATTTTGTCCGTCTGATCTTGTCTGAAACTGTTGCATACACACGGTCGGACAAAGTTGTCGGAAAATCCGATCTCTCAGAACGTGATGATGTAATTTTGTTACGATGGGACTACGTTCAGGCAAGTAGCCAATAGCTTTGATGTAGGAATTTGATCTGAGCATGCGGGGCACTTTGTCCGATTGGAATTCTCTGCACATGATCGGAGTATGTCCGATCGGAGCAGTTTGTCTGAAAATATTTCCAGCAAGTTGGAAAATTTGGTCCGACGGAAACAGTCCGATGCATACCACACACAGTCGGAATATCCGACAAACCGATCCGATCGGACACATTCCGATGGAATCTCCGACCGTTTGTACAAGGGCATAGAGTGATTGGCTCAACACTCTGGGCATAGCACCAACTGCATTAATATTAGATGAGTTGCTTTCTTGACATTATCAAACCTTTCTTTTTGATAGTGAAACTACCCTTCTGGCCTTTTGGGCCAAGATCCAAATCCCGAGATCTTTATCCTTCACCTTTTGTTTTTATTTCTCATTATATAATAGGATACTTCTCCATGGGAAAAGCTATACAATATATTTTCTAATCACCGTTTAGATGTTATATTGGTAGTATGATATTTATTATATATTGCATTTACCTTTTCCAGGTAGCATGCTTTCTTTTGGGGATTGCCTGCAATTTTTTGCAGGAAAACACAGAAAAATGATGGCATAAAAAGACAGAGTAGTCCATAGTCTGCCCTTTTTTTTTTTTTTTTGTTATACTTTTCATATATATAGTCAAACAATAACGTTATCTGTAGAACTCCATTTGTCTATATGGAATCCTACCAGCATGTACTCAAGTCAGATGGCATTAACCAAAGAAAAGAACAGAGGAATGCCGGTGAGCCAAGCGGCAGCGTTCTGTGGTGCTGATGTGCCATTTTCACTGTTCCTATATGTTAGTGCCTTAAATAATTTTTTTTTATCATACTACACTATGGAGTTCTGCTGTTCCATTCCCTATGGTGAATGCCATCTGGTTTGAGTTTGGAGCTGTGAGTGGCTGAGACACAGTTCTAGTTACTGGTGGAGTGCTTTTGAGCTAATAAGTGTTCTAAGACCTTGTATGCCCTGAGGTCTTAATTTTTGGTAAGCAGCTCTTGTGGGAGATTTACTAAAATTGATGCATACAGAAACTGGTGCAGCTGTGCATAGTAACCAATCAACTTCTAACTCCAGCTAGTTTAATTAAGCTTTGACAATAAGGCTTGGTTCACACTGCCATGACCTATGGTGTGACTTTGCCAGTAGACTTCCTGTCTATATGCTGGCAACTTGAGTACTACTTTGATGTGACTTTCGGGAATGCCTGGGTAATCTTCCTGTAATTTCATCTCCAAATTAATATAGATGAGGATCCTCAAGATATATAAAAATCTAAAATAGTTTATTTATATATATATATATATATATATATATATATATATATATATATATATATATATATATATTCCCAACGAAGTGACAAGTATATCAAGTAACCACAGAAATAAATCGGTGAAAAAGTTCTTCATAAAGAATTAATAGAGGCGGTATCTGGTCATGTTTTTTACTTGCCTACGCAATTTCCGATCTGGCTGGTTGTCGGTGTGAATCGGTGGAATGCACACCATTATACGGAGGGGGGAACAAAGGCAAACAGAGGCGACTCCATACAGCATACAGATTCCACACAGCAGTCCATTCATTCGATATACCAGCAGCCCCAGTGCCAGGATAGGCACTTTTTAATGTAAGGAGCCACTTGGCCTATTTTTTATTCAAATTTTAATAAAACAGTATTATGCTATGGATACTGTTTGCTTTCTTTGTATATCCTGCCTGCACCACTGAGGAGGAAGAGCTTTAGAATTTCCATATCTCATCTCTGTGAGCAGGCACCATCTTGCAAAGCGCAGTTTGACTGTCTTTCTTAGGAAGGAAGTCAAACTGATCTGGTAAGCAGATAATTTATTCATTCCACTTTGGGTGTTCACGGTTACCTAAATTTGGTGAAGGATCACACCTCTTTTGTTAGGAGACATTGGTTGGAAGACGGATGTTACCTTTTATATATTCTTTATGAAGAACTTTTCTCACCAATTTTATTTGTGTTTTTTTTTTATATATATACTTGTCACTTCATTGGGACTAGATATATACTTGTCATTTTGTTGGGACTCTTTATATATTACATTTTTTGATATATATATATATTATTATGTATGTATGTGTGTATGTATGTGTGTATAGATATATAGATTAAAAGTGATTATCAATCTACTCAAGTAAATTAATTCATTCAAAAATAATCTAAGCAGCGCTCCCATCAGTTCTACATATTAACATAGTAGATTCATATATATTTTCACATGGATAGGAATAAACAAAATTGATCAATCGCTGTTACTAGAGAATTAATCAAGCAATTCCAGTAACATAGCAAAGACTAAGAAGGTAAACTAGTCCATAAAAGGGCCGTAGTGGGTGACTCCAGTGAGTATAGATGGAAAATAAGTGCACTTCACACAAACTCCTCCACACTCCCACAGGGGGTTAAACTGACCAGAAACTCATCTATAATGAGCCTTACTCCAAATATCAGCACAATCACTTCTGATTATATGATTCTGTCCTCCAGTGATATACAGACTATAGTTGTGTGTGTTAAACGCACGCTTTCACTTCATATTTATACCTCCATAGGTCAGCAATAGCAGCAGCACATAGAAAAAGATAAGCTCCACATCGAGATAGATATTTTTATGTTGTTTCAGTTTATTCACATTAAAAACAGTTTCTTATTTGGCAGATGCAGTAGGCACTTAACATAGCCAATATACCGTTTCACAATTCAAGTTGACAAGCACAGCTGATCCCATAGCAGATCTCTCAGCCAGATGGCATACAATAATGACCGCCAGCCCTACTCCGTTTGAATAGTCTGTTGCATTAATCAAGCAAATACCTGGGTTGATATTTAAGCTCGTAGTAGGGCTTCTATTCCATCGTTGTGTTTATCCTGGTCTCAGCGTGCAAGAACATCACTTCCAGTCACCGTTAAGTCAATCCCTGACCCGTTTCGTCACTACGACTTTGTCAAAGGGGCATATATAATATGGCTATTTTAGATTTTTATATATCTTGAGATGAACCATTAGTTAATGATATTTATCACACCGCCCCCTATGTCTAAATTTCATATTATAGGAGCACATCACTCTTTGAGGGGAGCAGTATTTAATGAGTTTAATTATATAGCGTGGCACAGAGTTTTTTTCACTTTCATAGATGAGGATCTGACTTAGAGGTGACTTCCATTAAAGTCTGTAGGCACAAGTTGTATAAAAAAAAGTCGCATTAGAGTAGTACAGGCACCTTTTCTACAGTTGTAGTGACTTTATTAGTGCTAAGAAGGCTCTCATTAACTGACATGGGATTTCACATGTCATGAGACTTGCTCTCACAAGTCGGAGCCCAATTCACGGCAATGTAAACAGAGCCACAAACCTAGAAGCTGGTTACTATGCAAAACTGCACCAGATTCTGAGTGCACCTGTTTTAGTAAATCTCCCCCATCGTGTGTTCTTTGGTGGTGGAGCAGTGAAGGTTGGGATTGAAGATTAACACAGCGTTGATGATGCTACAATTATCTTTCACACTTACCTGCTGATAAACACTTTTTCTGTATTTCTCATAATTTCAAACAAGTTTGCCATAGATGTTTAATATGTTCATCATTATTATTTGTTCTCATTGTTTATTTGCTCTAAGATTTTAGCATCACAACACTTGGCATTGCAAGGGACTGCGCAACATTTCCCACTGACTTTTGAGTTATTGCTGTATTCAGATGTCAGTGGTTGCTGCTGTTTGATTGTTTTGCACTAATATGTGATATGCTATGCTTGTATTTTTAATTCATTATTGTGCTAAGCACAGTTTTTCTTCCTGCATTATGTCTGGAAAGTACTTGGCATCCATCTGAATTTCTTTCAATGAACAGGTGAGTTTTGGCATGTCCTTAAAGTGCTGTAAAGGTCTTTAGTGGATTACACTTACACCTATGTTACACAAAAGGAAAAGCCAAGCACAGTCCATTCTAGTCTGATTTTTGGGCCGCCACTACTACTTTCATTTTTTTATTTAAAGCTACTGTAAAGCCAGACCTATTGTCCTAGCCATTTTTTCTAGACAATGCTGTGCTTTTTTATGTAAAACTCAGGAAGCTTTATTGTAACATAAATCCTGACTATGGCATAGATCTTAAAAGTTGTATACAAATGTGCAATAATCACAGTCTTCCTGTATAACATAGAGAGGGGGCACTTGCTCCTTTTCTTTGTAAGTCTTATTAGTTTTATCTATATTTAGCTTTACACCTTCAGGGAACATGCATCACCTTCCTCTCTTATCACCTCAGTGCCCCAGGCCACATTTCCTGGCTTCCTATGGGGCTGTTCTGTATTGCACACCCCACCTCTTAGCCCTTTCTCCCTGAGCTCTTTTCTGTTTTGTCTGCTGCTCTGCCTATGTTTTTTCACTTAACCACCTTAAATAGAATTTATTTTTCTGATCTGCTCTTGTTCTTCAAACCATCCATCAACTCTTCTCCCCCTATCTCACTATTGCTGCTCCCTCCTATGTCCATTCTCCACAGTCCCTTCTCCAACATTGTAGATATACCATGTTCTGCTGCCTCCTCCCTCATATCTATGAACTGCTTACAATGTCTGCTTTCCCAGGTTCCAAACCTGATTTACTCCCAGTTGGCTTTTCCTCCTTCAGTCTGTGATCTGCTCCTGTTGGCTTCCTAGTTCCCCTTGTGGTCCTACTGTTTTCTCCCCAACGCTCATCCATAATTTAGTCCCATTCACACCATGTCCTGCAGATTCCATCACAAAGCCTACCTCTTCTCCCCTTTTTTTCATTGTGGTTGCATGGGATCCGCCATATATCACACCATAACATCTCTGGTGTGAACCGGCCCCAAGTGTGCAGAGGTTCAAAACTTGAGTAATAGGTGATGTCACAGCATAACAGTTGCTTGTACTACACTGAGCTGATGGTGCTTGTACCCTGCTGTGGTATTTCTTATCAGCCAACCAAAAAGCATCTTTTGCTGCGTACACACGACTGGACTTTGCAATGGACTTGGTCTGGCGGACTGGAATCCGTCAGACAATTTGATCGTGTGTGGGCTCCAGCGGACTTTTTCTTGCCAAAAGTCTGGCAGACCTATAAATAAAACTTGCTTCAAATCTTTCCGACAGACTCGCGTCTGGTCAAAAAATCTGGTCGTCTGTGTGCTAGTCCGACAGACTAAAACAGACGCTAGAGCAGCTATTGGCTACTGGTTATGAACTTCCTTATTCTACGTCATCACGTTCAAGTCCATCCGACTTTTGGAGTTATCGTGTATGGCCAAGTCCGTTCGTTTTAAAAGTCCTGGCGGACGTCAACTGCAAAGTCCGTCGAATTGTCCGCCGGACCAAGTCCGTCAAAGTCCGGTCATGTGTACGCGGCATTAGATTTGAACCTACTGATTTTCAGAAAGCTAAGTTACGCTGTGGATAATTGCATAACATTGTTCTTGTGAGACAAAGTGCCTTGATAGAAGTAATAATGGCTTTGATTCAGTTTTCACACCACTTAACCTGTGTACACATTTCTATATAGGTTTGCAAGGATTAGGAACATATTTGTGTTAAAAAAAAAAAAAAATATATATATATATATATATATATATATATATATATATATATATATATATATATATATATATATATAATATAATATAGTGCCCTTTCAAGAAGAACAGGATTAAAATGCCTGAAATTCAATAACAAAACTCTGCCTTTTGCGTTTGAAAGTTGAACAACCTGCAAATCTCCACACTGTTTTGAAATCTTATTCTACTTCATCCCTGTTTACAATAACAAACCCAAATTTATGGTGGTGTAATGTTCTGCCAATGTCCAGACAAGAATGTTAGACTTAGCTGTTCCAAGTGAGATGGGCAGTGGCAGCATTCCCATTGCACTGCAGGTGTCATAAACTGATGTATGACAGCTGTAAATGAGAACAAAAGCGTTGGCTGAGACTTGGTGCATTCCACATCTGTGCCAGGTCTTAGAGCAGCAGAAGTACTTCTCTATATGGTTAGTATTTACTTCTAGTATTGCCTTTTTCTTTTATCTGTACCTCCTGGATCCTGCTTGACAGGTTTGGATTGCAGTTTAATTTAAAAGGAAATATCTTAATTTTTGTAGAAATTATTCTTAGAGATTGGCTAGCCCTTTTTATTTTTTTGTGTACTTTTGAAGATTGCAGTTTTTCCATTACTTATTTTCAAATGCTTGTATAAAGAGAAAATTGTGAAAAAATAAAAAATCTGTTATTTTTGCATTAATTATTCCTAACCCATGTGACTGGGTGTGTCCTTTAAAGTATAGTTTTTGTTTTATTTTCTTACTCAACTTACCTGCCATGCCTGTACTCTTTTATACATACCTAAAACGGTAGTAAACCGCTGGCTTTTTACAAAAAACCCTGCCAGGCAAAGTTATAATGTGCTAGTATGATTCACATACTAGCACATTATTTTATTTTTATTTATTTGTTACTTATATAGCGCCATCAATTTACGCAGCGCTTTACATATACATTGTAGATTCACATCAGTCCCTACCCTCAAGAAGCTTACAATCTAAGGTCCCTAACTCACATTCAAACATACTAGGGACAATTTAGGCAGGATCCAATTAGCCTACCAGCATGTCTTTGGAGTGTGGGAGGAAACCATTATGTGAAACTTCTCTTAAAACTAAGCCCTCCAGCAGCGAGCTGACAGGGCTTCCATCTTCACCTGGTCTTCTGGTTGGCGTGCACGGGTCCAGATCATTTGGTGTAGCGGTGATTATGGTGTGGGGTTGTTTTTCAGGGGTTGGGCTTGGCCCCTTGGTTCCAGTGAAGAGAACTCTTAAGGCATCAGCATATTAAGGCATTTTGGATAATTTCATGCTCCCAAGTTTGGGAATGGCCCTTTCCTATTCCAACAGGACTGCGCACCAGTGCACAAAGCAAGATCCATAAAGACATCAATGGGTGAGTTTGGGGTGGAGGAACTTGAGTCCTGTCCTCAACCGGATAGAGTGAATTTGAGTGGAGTCTGCGAGCCAAGCCTTCTCTTTCAACATTTGTGCCTGACCTCACAAATGCGCTTCTGGAAGAATGGTCAAATATTCCCATAGACACACTCCGTGTAAAGGCAGGCCCCCCATTACTTTTGACAATATAGTGTGTCTGTTCATTAGGTGCCATAAAATACCTATTGGTTGTGTCAGAAGTTCAGAATTGTCCTATGCACATTTTGCGTGTTATCACAAGGGGTCAACCCTTCCTCCCTCCCTTGTACTACAGAACACTTAGTCCCAAGGGTGTGGCGGTTAGGAGAATGGCAGAATTCATTTATGTATAGCAGTATTAAACCAAAAACAATAGCGTAATATATTTCAACTTGCCAATCCTTAAATGTGGTGACTGCATTTGTTTTCTTTTTTTTTTTTCTCTGTCTGAGGATGTCTCCACTCTGGATAGTGGGGAAACAGAGCCACCCTTGGACAGCAGTATTGTCAATCTGCGGTGAGGGTAGTGTTAGATGCAGTAGCAGATTTACATGGACGTAACTAATGGTGTAAAGCTTAACTCCAGCTAACACTTTATAAGACAGTACAAACTTTTGTGCAAAATGAGCAAAAGCTGATCATTGCAAGCACCCCTGTCAGTGGTAAATTGTTTGTCTCAACCCTCTTACTGTTTTTTGTAAACGGCTTGGTATGTTAAAGGAGGTTGCAAATCACAGATGTACTGATAGAAAAAAACATCCAAGCATGATGGTGACAATGGGAACCCACTTGAATGTTTTTGAGTTATGGAAGTGCCTGGTGTGTGATTCCATAGCGTTCTGTAGAATTTATGACATGCTGACACACTTTCTGCCCATTGTATGTTGCAAAAGTGAGTACACCTCTCACATTTTTGTAAATATTTTATTATATCTTTTCATGTGACAACACAGAAGAAATTACACTTTGCTACAATGTAAAGTAGTGAGTGTACAGCTTCTAAAACAGTGTAAATTTGCTGTCCCCTTAAAATAACTCAACACACAGCTATTAATGTCTAAACCGCTGGCAAAGGAGTACACCATTAAGTGAAAATGTCCAAATTGAGCCTAATTAGCCATTTTCCCATCTCGGTGTCATGTGACCCGTTAGTGTTACAAGGTCTCAGGTGTGAATGGGGAGCAGGTGTGTTACATTTTGGTGTTATCGCTCTCACTCTCTCATACTGGCCACTGAAAGTTCAACATGGCACCTCATGGCAAAGAACTCTCTGAGGATTTGAAAAAAAGAATTGTTGCTCTACATAAAGATGGCCTAGGCTATAAGAAGATTGCCAAGACCTTGATACTTAGCTGCTGCACGGTGGCCAAGACCATACAGCGGTTTAACAGGACAGGTTCCACTCTGAATAGGCCTCCCCATGGTCGACCAAAGAAGTTGAATGCATGTGCTCCACGTCAGATCCAGAGGTTGTCTTTGGGAAATAGACATGAGTGCTGCCAGCATTGCTGCAGAGGTTGATGGGATTGGGGGGTCAGCCTGTCGGTGCTCAGACCATACACTGCATCAAATGTATCTGCATGGCTGTCATCCCAGAAGGAAGCCTCTTCTAAAGATGATGTACAAGAAAGCCTGTAAACAGTTTTCTGAAGACAAGCAGACTAAAGACATGGAATACTGGAACCATGTCCTGTGGTCTGATGAAACCAAGATAAACTTATTTGGTTCAGAGGGTGTCAAACGTGTGTGGTGGCTACCAGGTGAGGAGTACAAAGACAAACGTGTGTTGCTTACAGTCAAGCATGGTGGTGGGAGTGTCATGGTCTGGGGCTGCATGAGTGCTTGCTGCACTGGGGAGCTACAGTTCATTGAGGGGACCATGAATGCTAACATGTACTTTGACTGACATACAGAAGCAGAGCATAATCCCCTCAATTTTGGAGGCTGGGCCGCAGGGCAGTATTCCATCATAATGACCCCAAACACACCTCCAAGACGACCACTGCCTTACTAAAGAAGCTGAGGGTAAAGGTGATGGACTGGTCAAGCATGTCTACAGACCTAAACCCTATTGAGCATCTGTAGGGCATCCTCAAACGGAAGATGGAGGAGCACAAGGTCTCTAACATCTACCAGCTCCGTGATGCCATCATGGAGGAATGGAAGAGGACACCAGTGGCAACCTGTGAAGCTCTGGTGAACTCCATGCCCAAGAGGGTTAAGGCGGTGCTGGAAAATAATGGCAGCCACACAAAATATTGACACTTTGGGCCCATTTTGGGCATTTTTACTTAGGGGTGTACTCACTTTTGTTGCCTGCGTTTTAGACATTAATGACTTATGTTATTTATGTTATGTTATTTTGAGGGGACAGGGAATTTACACTGTTATAAAAGCTGTACATTCACTACTTTACATTGTAGCAAAGTGTAATTTCTTCAGTGTTGTCACATGAAAAGATATAATAAAATATATATTTTCAACTTTTCTGAGATACTGTATTACTTACACAATGGTATAGTGTGCTTTTACGCCTGTCACAGATTTTCCCAGGCACATCTCCACTATGTCTTGGAGGTTGTGGGATGAACTTTATTCCACATATGGTGGGAGTGTCCTCTTATTTAGGGGTTCTGGAACAGGATCTTCTCTTTGCTGCGCAAACTGACCTGTATGTCTGTGCCAAAAACACCTGAGATTGCCTTACTGAATGGATGCCCAGTAGAATGTTCCAAGTCTCTCCGGATTCTCATTCATTTCATATTGCTGGGCACTAAAATCAGATAGCCCAAGCCTGGAAAAAGCCTACAGTTTCCTTTGCTGCTGCTGCTAAACGGAAAATATCCTGGGTAATGGTTCAAGAAAAGACGGTCAGTATCCTCCAGTCCACTGCAGATAAATACAACATGGTTTGGGTACCGTGGAAGGCCTATATACAACAACCCCCACAGCCCTTGTAGCCAATTACAACAAATCTAAATCTATGTAGCTCTGATGCCTTCATATCTTCTCATAGTCACTCTTTCCTTTCTCCCTTCTCTTTTTCTACTCTATTTCGTGTACCCTGGTACTCTACTTACATGGTCTGGTATATAAATACCAGGGGACCGTGTGTTAAAGAATAGGGATGGCTGAACTGTTCGCCCGGCGGTCGTTTCGCAGCGAATTTTGCGTGTTCGCGATTCTCCCGATCGGCAGACTATTGCCGCTGTTCGCCAGGCGGACATATGTGTTTACAGTGTGAAAGAACTTTGACCCATGATGACACATCCATCATGGGGTACAGGACAGCCAATTGAGACATTTCAGCACATGGACAATTGGACATTCCCCCTACCTTATAAATAGACCTGATCTGGCGGCCATTTTACATTCTGTCTTATTTCAGTGTAGGGACAGGACGCTGTGTGGAGCAGGGAGAGACTGTAGTGACACAAATCGCTAGCTATTAGGTCCACAAAAGTCCTTTTAAGGACTGTTATGATATAGGTGTAGTAGAGTATATAGGGTTGAGTGCACTGCTGTGCTGGTGATTGCAGCAGCCTGTCTTTTGTTAGTGCAGGGAGGGACAGGACGCTGTGTGCAGCAGGGACAGTCAGTTTAATAACTAGCTATTACTATAAGGTCCACAAAGGTCCTTTTAAGGACTGGTATAGGTGTACAGTATATAGGGTTGTACACGTATAATATACTTTCTTCCAAATATAGAAAGAATATTATACTTGGCTGCTGCCCTATTCTGCAGCAGTCCTTTATCAGTGTAGGGACTGAGGTACAGTCTGCAAATCACTAGCTACTTGGTCCACAAAGGTCCTTGTAAGGACTGGTATAGGTGTACTATTTGGAGGGTTGTGGTGCACTGCTGCAGATTGCTGCCCTATTCTGCAGCAGTCCTTTATCAGTGTAGGGACTGAGGTACAGTCTGCAAATCACTAGCTACTTGGTCCACAAAGGTCCTTGTAAGGACTGGTATAGGTGTACTATTTGGAGGGTTGTGATGCACTGCTGCAGATTGCTGCCCTATTCTGAAGCAGTCCTTTATCAGTGTAGGGACTGAGGTACAGTCTGCAAATCACTTGCTACTTGGTCCACAAAGGTCCTTGTAAGGACTGGTATAGGTGTACTATTTGGAGGGTTGTGGTGCACTGCTGCAGATTACGGCCCTATTCTGCAGCAGTCCTTTATCAGTGTAGGGACTGAGGTACAGTCTGCAAATCACTTGCTACTTGGTCCACAAAGGTCCTTGTAAGGACTGGTATAGGTGTACTATTTGAAGGGTTGTGGTGCACTGCTGCAGATTGTTGCCCTATTCTGCAGCAGTCCTTTATCAGTGTAGGGACTGAGGTACAGTCTGCAAATCACTTGCTACTTGGTCCACAAAGGTCCTTGTAAGGACTGGTATAGGTGTACTATTTGGAGGGTTGTGGTGCACTGCTGCAGATTACGGCCCTATTCTGCAGCAGTCCTTTATCAGTGTAGGGACTGAGGTACAGTCTGCAAATCACTTGCTACTTGGTCCACAAAGGTCCTTGTAAGGACTGGTATAGGTGTACAATATATAGGGTTGTGGTGCACTGCTGTAGATTACTGTCAGTGCTCTATATCACGGTGCTGGTGTCAGTGCTCTATATCACAGTGCTGGTGTCAGTGCTCTATATCACAGTGCTGGTGTCAGTGCACTCTCTCAGTGCTGGTCTCAGTGCTCTATCATGGGGCTGGTGTCAGTGCTCTCTATCACAGTGCTGGTGTGGTGTCAGTGCTCTATATCACGGTGCTGGTGTCAGTGCTCTATATATCACGGTGCTGGTGTCGGTGCTCTATATATCACGGTGCTGTCGATCCCAGATTCACTTCATACGTGTTATGTCAGTGGCCATGTGGTAGGACTATATGTGCACAGCTAGCAATAATTTTGTGGCTGGAAATATGACCTATAGGTTTTTAAAGTTCGCCTGCCATTGAAGTCAATGGGGCCCGCCACGAACTTTGCGGTTCGCAAACTTTCGTCTGTATTCGCGGTTCGCGAAACGTCCCGACAGAAGTTCGTCCATCTCTATTAAAGACGCTACAACAAGCGTAGTTCAGGCATAATTTGGACCTTGGATTTTAAGGCCAACACATAGAGGTTATGTTAAATGATAACAAACGCCCTCTTATTTTTTTTTTGCACACCGTTACTCATATTATGTCTCATAATACGGGGTTTGTTTATGTACCATATATTGCTCAATATTCTTTTTTATTGTTAGCATCTTAATCTTTGGATGCGATGCCTCCCTCCACTCGACACAGTATGCTCTGTTGGGGTGTGTGGGTGATGGGGACAAAATTCAGATGGTAAGATTATTACTACAAACTCTGCACTTGTGATTCAACTCTCGGTTATTTACGCCTTACTATATTACATTTTTCAGCAATTTCCTAACTACAATATGATTGTATTGCAGACAGTTTCATTGTTGTCTCATAAGTATTGCTCATATTTCTTTTTGAGAAATCTCAATAAAAATATTGAAATATAAAAAATTTGAAAGCCATTTATCATTTTCCTTCCACTTCACAATTTTGTGTCACTTTTTAATGGTCTATCACATAAAATCCCAATAAAATACATTTACGTTTTTGGTTGTAACTTGGCAAAATATAGACAATTTCAAGGGGTTTGAATACTTTTTCAAGGCACTGTATCTATAAGCATGGAACGAGTCTAATATTTTATTAAGATTTGTTTGTATCTTTATTTTTACTCTAGTTAAAAGCACGTCACAAACTTTGGAAACAACAGTGAGGCAGTCAAGGTTTTGCTCTTTGCCTTGAGTGGCTATTGAACTCAGTCTAGCTATTTATACATAGATTTTCCTCTGTCATAATGACAGTACTGAAAAAGTGCCCAGTGTTTTATGCTAGCTCTATGCTTTGCTAGGATTTTGAAAAGCAGCTATTAGCAGGTCTTCAGACTGTATTACTAATTAATAAAGCAAACGTCTATACACATTTCATTATTTAAATTCACCAAATAATCTGACTGGAACTGGAACATTACATTTCATCCACAAGTGTATCAAGAATGTAATTTATAAACTACACATTCATCATGAATAACAGCACGGACTGGGTTAGTCTAAAGGAGAAAACACTCTAAATGCAAATTGAAGTAAATGTGAATTCTCCTGTCTTTGTATTCCTGAGCTAAGATCCAGTCATTTTATATCATTAGCAAAGTAATTAGAATATACTGCGTTGCCTATATGTTTCACAAACTTTGATGGAGAAATGTTTAGTCTGATACACAAGTTGAGGGGGACTAGTTGGACAATTATTCAGCAAGTGAGAGTTTCCACATAGTGGACTGTGAAAAAGGGAAAGGAGGAAGATTAAAGCTTTCCTAGTCATGGCAGTTGTGCAGGTTCCAATGGAAGAAATCCCGTTGTCATCCCAGCTGATGCAGAAAATTGCCTGGAGAGGTTTCTCACCCCCTAGCCATTAGTCTTATTTCCAGGGGAAAAACAAGCTGTCCTGCTGATTTCAGCATATCAAACCAAGTGGCATCAATCAGAGTTTGTGCTGTTTGTATTCTACAGACCGAAATTTGTATAAATACTGTTTAAGCAGTACACAGTACAAATGACTATCTGAGTCCTATTGTCAAATAAGCATGATAAAAAGTTACATGATAGACTGATAAGCGACACACCTCTGACATACAGTGGGTGTAGAAAAGAATCACCCCCTTTAAAATAATCACATTTTGTTGCTTTGCAGCCTGTTATATACTGTCCAGCTGTATTTACTCAGTGCAACTTGTAACATCCAAGTGAAAGATGGATATACTACCAACATAAAAAAAATAAAAACTCAAAAAAAGAATCACTGGGTTGGAAAAAGGATCACCCCCCTTGTGTCAGTATTTTGTTGAACCACTGTTTTGTTTTAATTACAGCCTTTAGTCTGTTGGGATATGTCTCTACTACTAGACTTATGTAGCACCCACCACTTTAGGTGGGTGCTATTCGTTTTGACATTAGGTTAAATTTCCAGTGCCTTACTGTATTTTGTGCAGGCCTGGAGGTTTGTTTGGGTTAGGGAGGAGTTATAGGTTAGAGGGGGGTGTGACCACCTGTTCCTCACCCTGGAAAACCCTCCCTTGCTCTCCAGAGGAATCTTCTGGAAAGGAGACGGGTCAGGCTCTGAGGAACAGGCAGAGTGTATGGGCCCTTGTCCAATTGTTAATTTGCTTGGTCAGGGGCGGGGCTCATAAATATACTCTGGGGTCACATGTTCCCTGGGGAGTTGGAGATGGGAAGATAACTAATCCACATAGGCAGGAAAATGTGACGTTAAGGCCAAGGGCTGGAAGGTCTGGAAATTCAGACATTCCAGTGCTGGAAAGCCACAGATCTTTGCCGGAAGGCGATGGAGGTTCAGAGACTCCAGAGGTGGAAGGTTTCCACCATGTTCACATGTTCAGAAGCAAGAAGTAGCTGAAAACCGACCCGAGTGAACCAGGGTTGGCCTGGACCTTTCCTGAGCTGGACTGGGAAGAAAAGGTCAGGAGGAGAAGGCACTTGAGGCCTGGGACTGCTAGCGTTTCAAAGTACCACATGCTTTTCAGAGGGCATGCGTGTCAGCTCACTAAAGGAGAGGGACTATCACTCACACATCTCAATCCAGAGGCAACTCCTATTCTGTGTGTCACTGAGGTGATAGTACCTGCCGGAATCTGGAATAAAGCTGAAGTTTGTACATCTTAATCCAGAGGCAATGTATATCTGTGCATCACTGATGTGAAAGTACCTGCTGGAACCTGAAATAAAGTTCGTTTTGAACTGTTCTACATGTGTCTGTGCTTTACTACAGCGGGGGTGGAAGACGCGGGGGTTAAACTAGCCGTACTGTATGAACTACTAGCAGCTCCTAAGGGAGTAGTGCGCTTCACTTATAATATTACTATTTACAAATTGTCCACTCTTCTTTGCAGAACTGCTCAAGTTCAGTTAATTTTGACGGTGACCATTTGTGCACTGCAGTCTTCAAGTCATTCCACAGATATTCAATGGGGTTTAAGTCTGGGCTCTGATTAGGCCATGCGAGGACACTTACCTTTTTCTCCTTCAAGCACTGTGTGGTCATTTTTGCTGTGTGCTTTAAGTCATTGTCATGTTGGAAGGTAAACTTTATTCCCATTGCCAACTTTCTGACAGAGGGCAGCAGATTTCTACAGTTATATGCTCAAAACTTCCATGGCAAACCTATCAGATATGCAGTGTGGAGACTTTTAGGAAGCTGTGTTTTTTGTTTGTTTTTTACCTCTTTTTCCAGTGGTGAATCACACAGGAGGTAACAAAGTGGCTGAAACACGTCTTTTTCTTCTTACTCCTCCCAGATGCAAAGCAGCTACTTTCCTGAAAGTACGGCTATTACGTTCTTCTCCTCCTAAAGGATGCAGAGCAACCACTTTATTTTAACAGCCCTGGTAATGCACCCTTTCCTACTCCTCGAGGGCAAATGGCAACCACTTTATTTTAAAGTATTCCCCCCCCCCGGGCTGACAGTGCTGCTGTCCAAAGGCTTTTCCATTTCTCCTCCAGTGCACACTCTAAGACAGGACATGTGTTACTGGCCAGATTAAACAGTAAAAATAAACCGTCCCTGTGATGACTACTCTGATGAGGCACTGCAGAGTTATTTGCAATGTATATCCCTACCGGCATTGACCCGACAGGCACACTTAGAATTAGGAACGCTGTTTACATTGGATGAGCTGAAAGCAGCAGCAGACTCTTTCCCTACCTGTAAGGCTTCAGGGGCGATGGGATTCCCATGGAGGTCTATACCCAATATGGGGAAGTCATCCTACCTAAACTACTGAAAGTGTTTAATGCCTCCTTGAAAATTAGACCATTGCCTATTACCACGTCTAGGGCAAAAATTATACTGTTGCTTAAGCCAGGAAAGAATCCAGTAGATCCAAGCTTATACAGACCCATCTCATTCCTGCAAAGTGATGTAAAAATGTTAGCAAACATATTGGCCTTGAGACTGAACAGAGTCGCCCTGTCTATTGTCCACCCAGACCAGGCAGGCTTTATGCCACGCAAGTCTACTGCAACTAACCTTAGTAAGGCTTGCTTTTTTTTTTTTGAACATGCAGACCCCAGCAGACAATATTGGACATAAGGCACTGCTTGTCTCTTGATGCCAATAAGACATTTGACAGTGTTAGCTGGATGTATCTCTGGGCTGTATTGTCTAAATTTGGGTTTGGTCCCAGGTTTATCGATTGAACACATTTACTGTATAGCTCTCCACAAGCTGCCAAACGAATGTCTGATGGGATGCCCCCTGTCTTTTCACTGGGCAGGGGGACTAGGCAGGGATGTCCCCTCTGCTCTTTGCTCTTGCCATTGAGCCTCTCCCTGCCTAGGTGCATAATTAGTAACAAGTAATGGGATTCAGATATGGTGAATTGCATGAGAAAATCATCCTCTACACTGACGATATGCTCATTATCTAGGGTTATGTCAAACATCACAGACTTTGTCACTATTCGGGCCTCACCATCAATTGGTCCAAATCCTCACTGATGCTTTTGGATAATGCACCTGGACTGTGGGCAGTGCTTCCCTGTCCTATCCCAATAGTGACCTCCTTTAGTTACTTGGGCATTCAAATATCCCCGATGCTTACTGATTACTACAGCCTAAACATTTACCCTTTATCAACCCGTTTTAGGGATACGATAAACATATGGAGCAAACTTAAAATGTCCCTAGCAAGGAAAACCAACCTCATCCAGATGATCCTCATGCCCCAGTTTCTGTATGTGCCCCATACCACACTTGTGGTTATTCCACTAAAGATATTCTTAGTGGTTAACTCTCTATTTAGACTGCTGCTCTGGAATACTTGTTCTCCCAGAATCAATAGTGATCCCCAACCCTTGGCTATACTATCTGGCTTCACAACTTCAGCATTTCATTGGAGCAATTTCCTCCAGTCCTGCCGGCTCGTTAGCTAGGCTCATGCTTCTGGGCACGAGGGCAGAATCCATTCCAGGGGGCGTGGAGGCTCAGCTGTTCCAAAGACCCAATAAACAAATTCCCACTTATACACTTCTTCAAAAGGTATGGAATAAGGCCAAACAATTGCAGGAAGTAAAAGGGTACACCAATATACAACCTGATTTGGATGAATAAATCGTATGAGGAACTGGCTAAACTTCAACAGGGACCTAGATGGGAGTCTCTAGGAATAACTCACCTCACATGTTTGGGGAATGTGAGGGAATGAGTCCCCAAAAAGCACCAGATCTCATATTTCTCATGTAGAATTATTAGCCCCGAGTGTAAACACCCAGTGAATGGTGGGCAAGCCGGGTCGTGCGCCCGCAGTGAGCGGGGAGCTGTCAAATCTAAGCACTGATGTCCCTTCCCCGACTTTAGTGCTTAGATTTGACAGCTCCACTCTCACTGCGGCCGCACACCCCGATACCGATATGCGGGGCCCCTTCGTCCAGTACATAGAAAACCGCCTGTATACACTGACTGCTGGCTGGGGAGGAAGGTGGTGGGATACACTGTGACTGCTGGCTGGAGAGGAAGGTGGCGGGACCCATTGCAACTACTGCATGTGCACGGTTCCAGTGCAGAGTATCACTGCTGAAGGGGGTGCATGGCGGGTGGAGTGCATGTGCAGGGTGACAACAGTGAACCTGTTGAACATCCTGCCTGGGTGTCCTCTTCTCTCCCATTTAACTCCTCCTTCCCCCACCCCCGCTTACATCCTTACAATAAGCAGTTAGAAGGCAGAATGTCCGAGCAGAAGGCTGGAGCTGTCCAACTTTTCAAGTTAAAAAGCCTGTGATTTGTTGCTAGGGGTGGTCCTAGCAACCAATCATCTGTCTGTTACATGGAAAGTTGAACAGCTCCCGCCTTCTGCTCGGACATGCCACATTTTCTGTCTTCTCCCTGCTGTGTAAGGTAAGGGAGAGGGCACGTACATAAAGGGGAACTGTGTTTGTTGCAAAGAAAGAAGATGGCTGTAAAGGGGACCATGATAGCAGAAAGGAGGGGACTGTGAAAGGAAGTGGGTGTCAGGGGGATCAGTGTATGTGTCGGGGGGGGGGGGGGGAACAGTAGTGTAGGGGTCTGGTAGGTCAGTTTAGTGGTCAACATGGGTTGGCACTGGTGAGCCAGGCAGAAACCAGCAAGTGAGTAATGTCTTGTTTTTCAATTTCTTGCTATATTGTGTTATATTGTCCAAACATGGTGTTAATGTTTAAACACCGTTTTTGTTGGAAGTACTAATAAATATAGCCTTATTGATAATTTGCATTTTTATTCTTGTGCGTGATTGTGTAGATAGGCCCCCAGTGCACTGTATTGCCCGGGGGCCTATAATGCTCTTAAGATGGCACTGCTGAGAAGCTCTGGTAAACTCTATGCCCAAGAGGGTTAAGACATTTTCACTTAGGAGTGTACTCACTTTTGTTGGCAGTGGTTTAGACATTAATGGCTGTGTGTTGAGTTATTTTGAGGGGACAGCAAATTTACACTGTTATACAAGCTGTACACTCACTACTTTACATTGTAGAAAAGTGTTGTCACATGAAAAGATATGATAAAATATTTACAAAAATGTGAGGGGTGTGTTCACTTTTGTGAGATACTGTATACAACATTTTACATGTTTTATTATTCACATATTTACAAAACTTTTTCATTTTTATCTACATTTTTGTATTTACAATTTTTAATTGTTTTTCCTTGTAATTCCATCTTTGCTCTGATGAAGGAAACATGGACAGGGGCACCAATGCAAACTGGGTACTCTTTACAGGAAAAGAGAGTCCCGTGTCTCACTACTTGGCCCTATGCAAAAATAAATGTAAGGCTGCTAGCTCAGACATTGGCCTCACAGAGTTGATGGGTTCAAGGAATCCCACTTGTAGATGGAAGTAGAAAGAGGAATGAACTTTGATAATGCTGAGAGCCAATCCTGGGCCAGACCTAGCCATTTTCCAGGTATCACCACTATATTTTTTATTGTTTTTACATTATTTACAGATGAACTTTTAAGATAATTCTTATTGGTAATTCTTAATCTTGTTTTTATTTTTGCCCCATAATGCTGTCTCTGCCTTGTTCAAGCAAACAAGGGCAGGACTTCTATCATTAGCACCTTCAAATGTCCTGAAGAAGCGTAGTCTGCGGAACGCAATGGGATACAGCATCCTCTACCCAGTTACATTTATGTTTGTCTTCTGCTTGAACCATTTATGGGATATATGTATACAACATTATGGGTAGGATGAATAAGGTGTTAAATGCAAATGGTTCACCTTCAAATAGCTTTTAATACTAGGATTACATTATTTTTAATACGATATGTTATTTAATAAAATAATGTAAAATGTACTTTGTCTATATTTTTTCCTGAGGTTTGAAAAGGAACACCTAAAAAATTCCACACACTATTCAATTTCTTTTGTTTTTTAACGGGGTGTGGTGGTGAGGTCATTCAGTTATACCTAAAACTGGCCAGTAACAGAATAATTTTTAATTACAACTTTGAGTTCAAATTTACTACAGACAAAGATCAAAGATAAGAGTTCTACTACACGAATTAGGAGAGTGCAGATGGCACAGCAGTCTTGGCCAGCAACAAGGTAACTTTAAATAGTACAGCTAGACCTATTTGTTGAAGAGATAAGGCACAGACTGGGGCTTTACTACAAGAATTCAAGTGTTACTAAACCTACAACAGTAAACTCAGTCTGTATATGGAATAAAGCATGCTTGTTATACTCACTGTGGAACCTAATTGGTTAGTCCTCCGATTTGTGTAAAAAGGACGTTTGATCCTGGCTTCTCTGATCCTCCCCTCTTTCCACTGTCAACTAATCATTTCCTTAGAACACAGAGTCTATGGAGTCAGGCTGCACATGCTCAGTTGGGTGTGTATTGCTAGAGAGTTTTTTTTTTTTTCCCTTGGGAGAGTACATGTGATCAGCACAGGGCCAATCAACACTGTCCAGGACAGAGGATCAGGGGTCTTGCAGTCTAGTAGGACAGTCAGAAAACTCCTCCTACAAGCTTTAACCAGTGCTTGGATGCACACTGATAGAAGTCACAAGACTGCTCTAACTGCTGATGAGAAAAGGTATTTAGTAGTTTATATTTCCTAAAATAATTGCATTTCCATGTTCTGTGTACTGTGGGAGATCAGATATAGTGAATGCAGTGATTGTACAGTCTTGTTTTTTTTCTCTTTTTTTTGTTGTAGGGGATTTTCACAGAGCAGCCCCGATCCTCCTCTTCTTGGCTCCCTCTTCTGTGTTCCTGGCCCCTCCCTCCTGTCGAATGCCCCCAAGCTTGCTATGGGGTCACCCAAGCCGAGTCGCAGCTTCCTGTGTCCATTCAGACACAGAGCCGTAACACAGCCCCACCCCCTCTCTTTCCTGATTGGCTGTCTGACTTTTACAGCAGCGAGAGCCAATGGTGCTGCTGCTGTGTCTCAGCCAATCAGGGGGAGAGTCTTGGATGGCCGAGACACTCCTGAAAATCGCTGGACAGAGATGGGACTCAGGTAAGTATTAGGGGGGCTGATGGGGGCTGCTGCACACAGAAGGATTTTTATCTTAATGCATAGAATTAATTTAAGTTACAGTAGAGGATACAGCTATTTACAGACATACCCCACTTTTAAGTACACAATGGGGTTTATTTACTAAAGCTGGAAAGTGCGAAATCGGGGTCACTTTTGCATAGAAACTAATGAGCTTCCAGGTTTTATTACCAAAACTTAATAGAACAAGCTGGGGTTAGAAGCGCATTGGTTTCTATGCAGAAGTGAGCCTGATTTTGCACTTTACAGCTTTAGAAAATAAACCCCATTGTGTACTAAAAGTAGGGTATGCCTGTAAAATTGTTCAGCGGCAGGACCGATTTAACGATAGTGATGACTATCACCAGGTCCATCCTACCCTCTTTTTGTAAGCATGCCTAGACATCTTCTTAGAACCTTAGAATATTAATGTTGTGCAAGGGTGTGGAGCTTGATTGTTTTATATCTCAAACAATCCCACTTTCAACCAATCATTTTTTTCTACAGGGCATTATCGAAAGCCAATAAAAACATACTTCAGGTTATTATAATAGCAAATAGATGAAATATAGTAAAGTAATAATATATAGTAAAGTAATATACTGAGTATATTTACTAAATCAATATAAAACTTGGCTAAAGGATTATTTAAATCTAAATTTGCTTGGTGTGTGGGGATGGGCGAATCTGGGTTTGTTCACAAAGGGTTCAACAAATCCTGTTTGAAATGTGGCAAACATGAACTTGGCAGGGAACCTAAGGTAGGCTATAGATGATGAAAATTGCTAGATTTCCCCATCAACACAGTCAGTGTTGATGGTGGGGAATACCTCCCATGGAGTTATTGTGTTCTACTAGTGGGGGCACAGGGAGCTGTCTTGGCCAGGAGAACACATTGCAGTAATCGCATGCTAGAAATTCGACATGCTAGTTGTGCCCAAGTCGATCGATGGATCGACTTGGGTGCAATCAGCCTGCCCATACATGTATTGAATCTCAGCCAGTCCCGCTGAACCGGCCAAGGTTCAAACCATCTATGGCCGGCTTAACTATGGGGTTTGAATCCAGTTATTAAATACTAGACATTTTAATGACTGAAGGCAAGCTACTGTCAATAGAGGCATGAGAGCCTGGGCATATAATGGATGCCATTACCAATGTAAAATAAAATACTGTAGAAAGGGTCTTTTTAATATGGCTTCAAGGGCAACAGGGAAAATACACAATCCAGTGAATAACATACTTAGGGATACCGTTAAACTGTGCATGTTGCTATGGGGAAGTATGATTTATTGGACTACATACACTGGCAAGCACATATCTGGCTGTGGAATTGTTTTTCTTTTGTTTTTGTTTCCTTCTTCAATTAGCTTTGATTACATACAGTAGCTGCACCTCAATCTGATTTATTTCAGTTTGAAAAAAAAAGCAATAGCTATGCTTTTTTTTTAACCTCCCTGGCGGTATGATTATTTCAGATTTTTGGTGCTGAAAGCGGTACAATTATTTTGCATGGAAATTTGGCGTTTTATATTGTAGGCCTGTAATTCTTAGGAATAACTCACTTAAATCTGTCCAAACCAGAGTCTAGTAGACATCCCGGGTATGATAAAGTTTAAAAAATTAATCATAAATTATAATATAATAAAAAATTATAATAAAATATATTCAATAATGTAATCGAATAAAAAACAATGAAACTTGCTCAGTTGCAGAATTGTCGCTGTCATTAGATTTAGTGTTTGATGACGAATTTCCCCACAAATCGCTTTCGCTCAATTCTGAAAGTGATTGTAATTTATTATCGCTGTTTTCTAGCTGGTCTAAAACCACTTTTGACATAAAGGGACACTTTTTGGTTGCCGTGGACAATCTCCAAATTCCAGGCAGAAAAAACAGTATTTATAATATAAAAGTGCATGCAGGGCACTGGACAGACCACTAGGGACAAAGGGCATGTGTATTTTTTTTTATACAGTACTGTAGTCTGTAAGACTAAGAATTACAGTGTACTGTATACGTACTGTGTTTTTACTTTTTTGAATTTGGCACCGTTCTCCGTCCCCGTGCATCGCTGTGTGAATTGAGCAAGGAGACAGCTCGCACACCCAGCGGGGAGACATCGCAGGATCCAGGGGACAAGGTAAGTAACTTCCTCTGTATCCTGTGATGCAATCCCGAGTGTGGATTAGGGTTACTGCTAATGGTACTGAAATTCCACCCCGAGCCAGACTCGGGAATAGCGCCAGGGAGGTTAAATGGTAACATATCGTACCTGCAGATAGAAGGTAGCTAGCAGTTTGCTGAGGCTGTTCTTGTTCTTGCTGATACAAACCAGTTCTTTCCCTTACCAATATCTATCAAACTTTCAATAAAAATGAATAGACCACAGATGATACAGTAGTGTAAAAGCAATCAGCAGTAGGACAAGGACAGTGGTCCTGCAAAGTACTGAGGAAAAGAGTACAGGCGTATTTTACTGCAGAGGATAGAGAAGTGCAAAATTGGTCAGCAGCAGAAGAGTTTTATTCAGGGATAACTAACCAATGTATGCCTATCTTTTTTTCTATTGGTGTAGGGAAGTGTGGTGTATGTGAGTGAAATACTTTGAAGAAAAACCCAAAATACCATGCATGAAGCACAAGCACATATTCAAAAAGAAAAAAGGAACATTACAATCCAATACACCCCTAAAATTATTGAAAACCCCAAAATATCACCCCCTGAAAGAAAACCACAATTGTTAGCTGTCATTATTAGCCCTTGTAAGCCTGCTGGCCACAGTGCAACAAGTCATCTTGGGCAAATCTGCACATAAATTCATGGGGAATGCAAGTCCCAAACTTGCTAGCAACCTGAACCAACTTTAATCACAGATAGATGATGCTCCATGCTAAAATAAGCTCTTATGCAGAGGTGAATGAAAGATCAGACTGCAGACACCAACATCACATGCTGTTTTTGAACGCCCTTGTTAATCCCATTAATTATTGAACTAGAGAAATGTAACTACTTCTAAACTTAAACAAGTGGAATGTGTGAAGATGGCAAAATAATTGAAGCTGACATTCCTAAAATGACTAGTGTTCCTGTACCAAAGGAAACTGTGAGTGGTGATTGTATTAAAATGTTCATCCTGTTCCTGTAACCATAGGCGTAAGGAAGTTCGTTTTCTATGTTTGCAATGACCCTCTAGCAAAAAGTCTAATTTTAAAGCTGTGAAGAATTTCTTTTGTTGCTTAATTCTGGTCTGTTACAAAGGCTAAGAACAGAACATATACTGAACTGTCATCCCAAGGGATCAACTATATGTTTTAAATTATTGAGAGTTGACCTTATTGACAAAGCTGCAGCTGCTGTCAGGTCCTAGAGGCTTAATGAGGCCAGGAGATGTCAACTGTAACTGCAAGGGGATCTGACTGAAGGAGGCCTGCATGTTTTATTCTCGTATATACAGGTGCTTCTGCATTTCATATACTGTATATATTTATACATTTTGTAACTACACATATACACTAACATTTATGAAATCTACAGGTAATAATAAACCATCCACATCTTTCTCTAACCCCAAAAGCACCTTACAGTTGAAGAAGCCCTCTACACCCACACATAGACAATGGGGTCATTTTAGTTATTAGCAAAATAACCAGATACATATGAGTACACTTCTTGATTATGGGAGGAGACCTCCATCAAATACCATAAGAACAAACAAATCCAGAGATTGTCCTTGGTGTAAAAGAAACCCTGGAACCCTGTGATGGAAAACATATGTACCGCTAACCCCGTAGGGGTTGCAGATGACTGGGTTCCCACTCCTGCACAGCCAGGCAGCAAGCATTTTTTCACACTTCCTCGAGACACAAGGAACAGTCTTTGAGCTTGTTTTTTTTGTTATTTTATTAGGTGTAATAACTTGGATGGGGATGGGTATTATGGGATGCCCAACTTGACATGCATAAAGCCAGGGAAAACATCCTCTCTATATATACACACTTTAGAACAGTCCTCCTTTCAGGTACCAACAGTCTCTGATAAATGAAAGATGCAAAACTCTCAGCTCCTAAAAAATAGCACAAAGTATTGTGAACTGCATTCCAGAGTACCTCCAACTCCCCTGAAGACACTGGTCCCAGTTCTACTACTGCAGGAAATACCAGCCCACCTTGCTTCTTCTTCACCATTCTACCTGCCTGTCTCAACCACCAGCCTGCCTGACTGCTCAAGAGATCTCCCAGGACAAGTTTAAGAAAGATTTAAGCATACTGCTAGCTTCCAGAGTGACCTGTTCTCTGCTGGTTAGTCCCTGTCCATTCTGTAGTACTCACACTGTCCTCCTTTCTCCCGCTGCCTCTCAGCAAAGATTCCCTCCAAACTGCTTCTGTTATCAGGATTCTCCTGAGCCAGCCTGAGGTAGAGCCCCCCCCCAGCAGGGGTTCTTCTCAAGGGCTACTGACAGTCCCCTCAGCACTCCATCTCCATCTTCCACCGGACTCCCCCTGCCAGGATGACTCATCTATACTTAAGGGCTGGCTCAACCACCCTGCCAGGCCCACTGCCTGGAGATTGGCAAATATTCCCCTGAGTATGCAGATCAATGCTCCTGGCCTCCACCCTCTAACCTCTAGAAGTTTCTCCAAACTTCCAGACCCAGGGGGAGGCACCAGAGACTTGCCTGCATGAGTCATCCAGCCTAAACTCAAGCAATGAATGAGACTATGTTTTGCCTACTCTCGCACTAGTAGCACACTAGAGGATACTAGACATAAAGTATGAAAAAAAAGATTGCTCTTTTCCCATTACCCACCATGCATATGACCATTCAAACTACATATAATGAAATTAATATATTGAAGGTAATCACAAATCTAAGAAATTGAAACAAAACATAAAAAACAACAAACGGATATTGTCTTCAGTTAAACCTAAATTTGCAAAACAATCAGTATATAGAGATAGGCAACTAAATTATATGAAAATTTTTATCTGTAAAAATTTAGTTCAATTGATCCAACCTAGTGGTCCTTTTGGGCTGGCCATACATTGTGTGAATTTTGTCCAGTTCCTAATAAACCGGGTGACATTTGTTTTATGGGTGGCCCTGTCGAACCCCTCCCACCTGACATCCAGGCAGAAAATTGACAGCTGAACAACAGCTGCAGTTTCTGACAGCCGCCCCAACGGGGATTCGTCCATTTGTACTGTCTAAGATGGATGGAGGAATCTGTCCGAATTTTTGGTTTAGCCTCCTTCACCATTAACCTGCTAGTATGACATAAGGATGAACCCCTGTACCCTTCTAATGAGCCATCTGACTGTTTTCTCCTCTGGAGTAATACCGGCAGTATGCATTCTATCTACTTGTTCAGAAATGTCTCACACCGTGTAGTACCATAAGTCCAACTAAAACCTTTCTTTTTATCTAAGGTAGCATACAGAAGGGTCAGAATTTCCCTTCACTTTCTGTCAGAGTGTCATAAATCACTATGGACAGAAACCTCAACAAAAACAGAAATTCTAGTAGAAATGGAAGGGATTAAAACTTTTGTAAGTTTTTTCATTGCTGACTGTGCCTTCCTTTTCCAGCGATCTCTGGTCCTAGTTTCTTTTCTTAATGTCATGGGGTGTCACTAGAACACAAAGGGGTTGATTTATTAAAGGCGAATAGGCTGTTCAGTTTTCTAAGGAAGCTGCAACAGAATTTGCTCCAAAGCTTAAAGTCGTAGTAAACTTCAGCATTTAGAAAAAAAAAAAAATCCCCTACAAGACAATACTTAGAATGAGGCCCACCAGTGGTGCACTACTACCGCTGACAGGGCTTCTATCTTCCCCCAGTCTTCCTTTCGGGTTTGCTGGCTCCGGATGTATGACATTACAATGACTTCACTCCCGCACATGCATGCAGGAGCCCTTGGCTTCGGTGTGGAGCTCTTCAGAGCGCACGTGCCAGTGCATCCAGTGTGAATATTTCCTAAACACTTTATTATAAGCTTACCTGTAGGTACAAGTTTAAAAAAAAATGGGTTTACTACCGCTTTAATGAATGTGACATTTCACTTTACAAAGAATACCCAATCATGTGCAAAAAACAGCATTGTTGCTTGCACTTGATTGGATTATGGAAGTCAGCAGAACTTTATTTCACTTAAGGCACTTCAGCAAATTCGCTTAGAATCTAGTATTACAGTGAGCCTATATATTAATATTATTATAAAGAATTTGTAAAGCATCAGCAGTTTGTGCACCACTTTAAAAAATTAAGGCAGACTTTACAGTTACAATATAATTTGAAACGAGCAATCAGAGGGCCCTGTTAGTTAGAGCTTACAATCTAAGAGATACCTATATACAATATTTACTAGGCCAAAGCAGAGAGCAGTAAGGAGTAGTAAGCTAACACAACCATTGAGCTTTCTCCTTTTATCAAGTTTGAGCTTTTAGAATAGAGTTGCTGATTGCTTTGTTTCACTGCATTATAGACATTAAATAAGCCCTTTTGGGCTCTTATCCTCAAAATCACAGAAAGATGCAAGTTCCTAGAAGTAGACAGCACAATACCAGGCTGAAAAATCTGTCAACAGCATAAGCCTGGTTAAATATTAGTTTTTCATTTATGTTTCTATGGACTTGCTTTGGACTCTATTATAGCAAAAACGTTAGCAGGAGTTGTTTTAGCACAGTGTCAGCACAATTAAGTTTGAAAGGTTTGACCATAACTTTTCTCTGTGCTCATCATGTACCAGCGGTCATTCATTCATATTCTATATGTGTGCTTCTGCCACGAATTATTTCAGACAGTGCCATAGGATGAGATACAAGCCTTTGTTTCATATATTATGCCAACCCAGCAGTTTTCAGAAGTCATATCAAGACTTACAGTGAATGTACTTTACTTTTATTTTTCTTTATTTGGTCACCAATTATCTACATTGCTTTCATCAAATAACCATAAATATCAGTGAAAGGTGGTCAAAGAGAGCATATGATGTACAAACTGCACTAACCCATGGTAGCCAATCAGATTATGCTTTCTATTATAGATGAAAAATGTTTTTTGTTTGGTGACCATAGCCAATGCATTGTATAGGTCCATATTCTGACATCCCTTGCACATGAAAACAGTGATACCCACCGAATGTCCTTGGACTCACAAACATACATGTTTGTAATACAACATTTTCTTACTTTATGACTTCCCAGAGGTTAGAATAAGATGAGAGGGTACACTTCAGCAATGGGCAAATGTTGCTTCCATCCTAATATTGGTGATTACCTAAAGTCGACCTTCACCCTAAATACAAACTTACTTTCCTCTGCCTTCTCCCCCTCAGGCTGTCACATTTGGATTTTTTCCCCCTTCATTTTATAGGGTTTTTGTGCCTAGGATTAAATGACCTTCGACTCCCTCCCTTTCTCCATTCGCATAACTTTTTGAGATGGGAATGAGGGACACCTATTAGCAAACGTATGTAGGCATAGGACACCCCCCCCCCCACACCCCCCTAAAGGAGAATTAAACAAAAAATAATAATTTTACTTAAACCCACAACTGTTTTTTTTTTACCACTACTATTCCTTTATATTAGCTATTTATGCAGCTGCAGCCATTTGGAAATAGGATGAAAGGTTTAGCACTGGGAAACACTTTTTGAAAGATAAAAAGTGCATTTTAGGGACTTTGCTTCAAATCAGGGACAGTCCCTCGAAATCAGGGGCAGTTGGGAGCTATGCATTCCCCCAGCTTCCGCACTTACACAGATGCGCTGCAGGACTTCAGGTCTGGGAAGAGCCCTTTGGCACATCTGCACACGAGTGGGTTTCCTACATATACATGAAGATGGATCACTTATACAAGTCTCAAACTTGCAGTATCCATGCATGTACAGCATACCCCTTCCCCATGTGTACACATATGTGCCACAGGGCTTTGCCTGGACCCGAAGGCTAAGCAGAGCCCTTCAGCAAATCTGCGCATGCAATACAGTAACATAGAACTTGGTGCCAGGGTGGGGTATCTTAGGGCAAAAGTTAAAGCCAACTGAGGCTCTTCTTTAATTCCTCTGATTTTAAAATTGGATTATAGTTGCCAGCTTTGCGCACATAGCGAAGTACTACAGAGAACGATACATAACACAAATAATTACTTTTAACAAGAAAAATCCGTATTGTAAATTGTGCTCCTTTATAAGACTTGGAGTTTGGGGCCCCATGAAAGGTCAGTGGATTTGTCTTTGTATTACTCAGATCCCCAAGTTGTAACGCTCTTAACCATCACAATTGCAAGTACAGTTGGAGCAATTAATACTTTAAAAGATCAAACTGCTCCACCTAGAGGCAGTATGTCAAATGATGCAGTGTAATACGTTTTTTTACATTTTTTAAGCGTTCATGTAACTTCTTGGATTTGGCATGCACAGAAAGTTTCAAAACTAATTTCTCACTATCTTACAGAGATGGCTTGTAGTAAGAATGTAAACCTACATAGCTGAAAAGTAGAAATACAGTATGCCAAATTCACTAAAGTATGAACAAGTAAGCCTCTCTTATTTTCATTTAAACCGGGTTTACTAAAATGTTAGGACTCTGATGACCTCAAAAGCAAAGTTGTTTGTGTATGCAGCATTGATTTATTAGCATGTGTTAAGTGAAGGTACACTATACAAGCAAACATTTAAGTTTGAAATTTAGACAGATCAATTTACCCTGCGATAAATGACAACACTGTCCACACCTGTTCTTTGGAACCTTGGAGTAAGAGAATGATGTCACTATAAATAATAGTTACTAAAAAGCATTCACTGATTATTGGCAACCTAATTGCACTCGACAAAATGTGTATTTGCTTCTGCGTTTGGGTGCTATTACCAATTTATGGCACAGAACAGGGCCGGAGCTGGGGGGCATCTGCCCAGGTCACCGCATTGAGAGGGGTGCCGTGGTTTCTTTCTCCTCCACCTCACTCCCCCAGGCCATCCGAGATCTCTTCAGCTCTTCTATTTTGTCAGTGAAGCCACTGCCAGCTCCTGTAGTCAGGGCCATCTTAATGCATGGGCCCCATGATAATCTTGTTTTACATCATATTGGCCAACTGTCACGGATTTGTTGGGACAGTCAAGGTTTTTACTAAGCTATTCCAGCATGGCTGTGTCCCGGGTAGCATCCCAAAACCTGCACTGTGCCCTTCTGATCCAAGTATGGTGCCCTCCTGATTCTCTCCCCCCCCCCCCCCACCCCTCATCTTTTCTTAGTGTTTAAAATAGATTTTATTGAAAGTACAAGGAAATACTGTAGGTGCTAAATTCTATCAGCTATTTATACTTTAATTTGTGAGAGTAGGTGTATAAATTGGGGCAGGCTGGTAGGGGCCCCAGTGCATTACTTTGCCCAGGGACCCAAGATGATATTAAGATGGCCCTGCCTATAGTAGAGGACAGTGACCATGTCCTGCTCCATGATGACCTCAGTCATCAGAAGCTCACCTGACTCCACCATTAAGAAAGTAAACAGGGGGGTGGCCAGGGATCTGCACAAACAAGGGTAAAAACATGCGGTTTCTCCAGCTGCAATGAAAGCTCTTCCATAACCCGTGAGCCTCACACACTGGACTAAGTCTACCTGTCATATCTGTGTAGTAATGACTGTCATAGATCTGAGTGTGTCAGTAATGACAGGAAACTGCCCTGGTTAATAAGAAATCAAAACTTCAGAGCAAACTGCTTTAGGCATAGTGGAAACACACATTCCCACCCCATCCAACCCCGCATTTATTTTATTTTTTTTGCATGAAGCACATAGGGCAGCCCTTTCACTTGAATAAGCTGCCCTATGTGTGAAAAATGCACCAAAGAAGCTCTCACACCTTTGTAACTCGAAAAAAACATATGTCTGCTAGCTGCATTTTGGGATGCAATTAAGATGTAATGGCACCAGAAGCACAATGTACATTTTTTCAAATTTTTTTTGCACGTTTCTGGGAATGTTCAAGTGTTAATAGGGCCTCAGGGCTCATTCACACAGGGTCATACTTTGTAAAGAAAAAATTAGGGGGAGAGGGTGCGGGAAGCAAATTGCACTATTTACTTTTTAATTTGGTAGAAAATAATCCTTGTACCAGCCCTGCAGTCCACGTTTAAGGAAAGCCAAAGTCATATTTTTACTGTGATGTTTGTTTTATTAACCACTTCCCGACCAGCGCACGACGATGTACGTCGACAGAATGGCACGGGCAGGCATATTGGCGTACATGTACGTCCAATCTTCAATGCCGCCCTGCCATCGGGAGCGCGCCGGTTGGGACCCCCGTGAGTCCGGTCGTGGGACCTGCGGACTCGATCGCCGCGGGCATCCCCGCGATCGTCTCACGGGACGGCTGAATGGAGGAAATGCCGTGTAAACAGCATTTCTCCATTCTGCCTAGCAACTAGTGACGCTGATCTCTGCTCCATGTGATTGGAGCAGAGATCAGTGTTCACTAAATGAAAGCCCAACCCCCCCACAGTTAGTAACACACCCCTAGGAACACTTAACCCCTACACTGCCACCCACTGGTTAACCCCTTCACTGCCAGTGTCATTTACACAGGAATCACTGCATTTATATAGCAGTGATTACTGTATAAATGACAATGGTCCCAAAAATGTGTCAAAAATGTCCGATGGGTCCCCCACAATGTCGCAGTCACAATAAAAATCGCTGATCGCCGCCATTACTAGTAAAAAAAAAATAATAATAAATTATTAATAAAAATGCTATAAAACTATCCCTATTTTGTAAACGCTATAACTTTTGCGCAAACCAATCAATAATCGCGTATTGCGATTTTTTTTTACCAAAAATATGTAGAAGAATACGTATCGGCCTAAACTGAGGGAAAAAAATGTTTTTTTATATATTTTTGGGGGATATTTATTATAACAAAAAGTTAAAAATAATGTGTTTTTTTTCAAAATTGTCGCTCTATTTTTGTTTATAGCACAAAAAAAAACCGCAGGGGTGATCAAATACCACCAAAAGAAAGCTCTATTTGTGGGAAAAAAAGGGACGTCAATTTTGTTTGGGAGCCACGTCGCACGACCGCGCAATTGTCAGTTAAAGCGACGCAGTGCCGAATCGCAAAAAGTGATCTGGTCTTTGACCAGCAAAATGGTCCAGTCTGAAAGTGGTTAAGCTAAGCATATTTTTTGGGTACAAGAATGCATTTGTTTTTTTTAACCATGCCTCTTTAAGCCATTCCCACTGTTAACACAATTTGGCCGAACTCACTATTCACTGCGGCATGCTACGTGCGCCACATTATTACTCTTCTTCCTAATCCGCTTTGAAAGAGAAGCTTGAAATTGCTCAAACCTCACCTAAGCAGTGATTGTGTAGGCCTTTTCTCTTGGTTGGGGGCGCCAAACTGAGTCCTTGCCCCGGGTGAAAGAATATCTAGTTTCGCCACTGGCACAGAAAGTGCAATTAATTCATTTTAGGTGTATAATGGTTGCTATACACCATACAATCTGATTGTAAAATCTCTGTACAATCTCCTTGGTTAAACTATATAATAGGAGGGCATACCTATCTATCCAATCACTCTGTATCCAATCAGGCAGGCCCTTGCACTACATAGTGGATGGTAGTTCTAAAGGAGATTATACTATCAGATTGTATAGTGTATGGTGAGTTTTACAAGCTTCCAGGGACACACGTTTTGTTTTTAACACTACAGCTCTGCTACACATAGGCTGTTATGTGATCACTCAGCTCCTGCACACTCTGGCAAATGAACAATCTATGAAAGATGGTAACATACAAAATGATAAATCAGTAGACAAAGACATTGGTAATGCAAAGAGGGAGAACAGTGCTCACTGACATTGCATGAGTTGAAAAAGCGTGAAATTGCAGAGGTGGGCAGGAGTAAACTCCTGGAGGGGGAAGACAGGTACAGGGTGCGTGCTGCTGAACTGCTGCCTTAGTTCATTAACATTTTTCACATGCGGGTAGCAGGAAGTAATGGAGGAGTTTTCTATAGGAGATGAGGTTGAAGTAATTATCTATATCTATGTCTTTATCTATAAGATAGACGAAGCTTTTTTTTCTGCAACAGAGGCACATTAATGCTGTATTACTAAATAGGGAAGCTGAAATTTAGAAAAAAAAAAGGTGAACTTAATCCTTAAAGTGACTACATTTGTATGGAGCAGTCCAGATCCTCCTCTTCTAGGGTCCCTCGTCGGCACTTCTGGACCCTCCCCCTGCTGAGTGCCCCCACAGCCAATAGCTTCCTATGGGGGCACCCGAGCCCCTGGCTCTCCATTCACACACTGAGCCACGGTCTGGCCCGCCCCACCCCTCATTGGCTCACTGACTTTGATAGCAGTTGGAGCCAATGGTACTGCGCTGCCATCAGCCAATGAGGAAGGAGAGTCCGGGGCAGCTGAGTCTCTCGTGCAACATTGCTGGATTGAGATGGGCTCAGGTAAGTATGAGGGGGGCTGCAGAACACAGAAAGTTTTTTATCTTGATGCATAGAATGCATTAAGATAACAAACTTCTGACTTTACAATCCCTTTAAGTTGCGATGGCACAGTGTTGATCATTACAGGCAGGAAAACTTACAGGCCAATTTATAAAGTGGGAGTATTGACTTACCACTGCTTTTTAAAGTATATTTATAAAGCACAGTGGTGTGAATCAAAAGAATAGAAGGTGCAGCACTGGGATGTCCGCTCTAAATTGGCCCCTTAGTTATGAGCAATAAATCAACTGTATATATATATTGTTCAAAGCAGCCATTAATTTTTTTTATTTTTTTTTGGGCTCCATGCAACCTTCTCTCTTTTTGAGCTTGCCAGTGTAAAAATATTTTATACGTTTAAAAAAATAACAGTAAAACACAAACATACAAATCAAATAATGTATCTGTAAAAATAAGTTCTTGTTTTGTATTTAAACCCCAAAATATTGCTGCCATAGACATATGTCTTATCCATTCTGTAGCAGAAACAGCAAGGTTGTGGCATATATTTAATAGGTTCTGTGTTTTATCCTATAGAGGTCATATAATTTCTAGCTACAAGGGGTTTTCATTAAACGTACTCATTCAAAAGATCAGTGACCCATTTCACTGGCTAAAGAGACCATTTCCCAACTCCCAAGGCTTTACCAGAGCCGAGAGGCAACAAACCTAATAGGATTTGAAGAATATATTTTGCTTCAATTACGTACGATTTCAGGGGTTACATTTTCCCCACTACTTAAAACTGTTTAGTATAGTGTTATTCTACTATTATAATTCAGAATACATGTAGGTGTTTGTGTTCTAGTACTGCTGTGTTAATATAAATGTGGCTTTATTGTAACAAAGGATTTCTTACTATTTTTTTCTTTTTGTATTTGTCTCTGTTGCTTCCAAAGCCCAACAGGGTGGTCTCCCAACAGGGGGAGAGACAGCTAGAACAGAACTCCCTCATTCTCTAAGATGAGTGATCTGTCTCTATTATAAATGAACAATCAACACTTCATGTTCATTCATAACAGTAAAGATCACTCAGAGCTTTGGTTCTGTGTAAAATATCTGCAAATGCCCTATGTCAATGATGGCAAACCTTTTGTAGTCCGAGTGCCCAAACTGCAACACAAAACCAACTTATTTATGCCAACACTGAATTAAACCTGCCAGCGGCTCTGTACAGAGGATAGGACTGATCACCCCTCCGAATGAGCCCTAAGGGACCAAGAAAGTACTATTCTGATCGGAAAAAAAAACCTTTGTGCTTTTTCAAACTACGGAATGCTCAGGTGTGGGTGGGGCCATTGACAGTAATGGGGTTCTTCATCATGAGCATTAGTGCGTTTTATCACTATCAGTATGCTATATATGTGGACCATGGGGCCCTACATCCAAGATGGAAATAATAATTACCTCTTGGTAGAGCTGCATGATTCCGGCCAAAATGAGAATCACAATTTTGTTGCTTAGAATAAAAAGATCAAGATTCTCTCTCAATTCCCGAGGCGTAAAATCTTTCACATCAGACAAAAAAAATTGGGCTAACTTCACTGGTTATTTTTTTTTTATTATTCATTAAAGTGTAATTTTTTTCCCAAAAAAATGCATTTGAATGACTGCTGCGCAAATACAGTGCGACGTAAAATATAATTTTATTCTCTAGGATCTCTACTAAAAAAAAAAAAAAATATATATATATATATATATATATATATATATATATATATATATATATATATATATATAATCTAAATCTTTAAGGGGTTCTAAGTAATTTTCTAGCAAAAAAAATATTTTAACTTGAAACCAAAACACATTAGAAAAAGGTTTAGTATTTAAGTGGTTGAACTTCCCTCATTTACACACCAAATTGTATTCCTTTGATCTAAAGGACAAATCGTTACAATCTTTATACTTAAGTTACACTGCTAAAGAATGTTGTGATTCTTGGCGGACTGACTTTTTTTTTTTTCCTTTCTTTTGATGGCTGTCTCTGCATAGAAATAATCAGGAAATACTTTGTCAAGATCGCAATGGGGAAAAAAATCGCGATAACGATTCTTAACGATTAATCGTGCAGCTCTAATCGTGTTGGTAAATAGAAGTGGTTTCTACTGATGTCCCAATGGTGTCCTCCAAGGCAAAGCACTGTGGATACCACCTGCCTGGGGACATAAATATGGTGCCGGACGCATGCACACACACGGCTCAGGGGATTGCCGCGTATGCGCGGAGGTGGCTCCGGGACCAACCAAGCCTGGAGCGCATGGCGCCACTCCGCAATCCAAGTCCAGCGACGCATGGCTCCACCAGTCTACGGGCAGAACCCCCCAGAAGGGACGCTTTATCCGGCACCAAGGACGACACCTGATGGGCCCTACATGTTTCCGGTAGAGTCCATCCAGCGCCACAGCAAAGACATTCCTTGAAAACCAGGTAACCAGCCAAGCAAAGGAAAAATAACCCCCGGCCTATGTAGAGGAAAATCGTGTGACATTATGCACTGATACATAAGGAGGAACACATTGATGTGCAGAGATATGAAGGCATATAAAAGAATTCCGAGGTTTGGGTAGTGATCCAGTGACTTAGCTCACGTGCCCACAGAGAAGGTTCTGCGTGCCAGTTGTGGCACGTGTGCCATAAATTCACCATCGCCGCCCAATGTAAAGTAAAGCAGGTACAGATGCATTAGCCGCAGCTCTGAGTGATCTTTAACTATTATAAATAAACAAGCAGGACCGATCTTCATTCATAATAGTGACAAATTGCTCAGAGCTGTGGCTTTCTGTTTATTAGCAGCTGCTTTAACACATACACAGCCTGGCTGATAGATCATAGTGCTGCACTTGAATGAACGAACACTCAACAATGTGGAGCCAGTGCCATGTATAACACAGCCTGACAGCACTCATCGCACTGTCAGGACCTGGACTTGAACCCGGGACCACAGCTGTGTCTGGCAATGAATCTTCTCTCTGAGCTATCTGAGATGCTGGACAGTGCCTTGCCAGATCCTTTAGACAACCCTGCCTTGTACCTTGATTTCAGCTGAACCTTGAACTCTTTGCTCCTCCCATGAACTTCCTGATATAAGTCATGTCTCTGCACTTCCTCCTTACCAGAATATTGTGCTATCTCCAGCCTGTATCTTGCTCCTGTCTTCCCTGCTGCCGTTTATATTTGCTACTGCTTGTTATCGACCCTTGGCTTGTTCAAAGACTACGCTTCTGCTTGATCCCAACCTGCAACAACTCGTTACCGACCTTTTGGCTTGCTTACTGACCACGCTTCTGTTTGATCCTTACCGGCTCATCCGCTACTGAACCCCGGCTTGCTCACCTCCTGGTGGGGCGATCCTGAGGACCGCGACCTGGTACTAACACACAGCTAAATCCATCTCCACCATCTGGAGCTCTGGTGAAAACCGGTTAGTACTTAGACTCCGCACCTCAGGTGAGCCTGTGTCATCTGCCAGGGTGACTGCCTGTGTTCCTATCCTGCTGGTTAGTGGTAGTCCTGCAACTGCTATAGCAATTGGTCTTCGAGCCTGACCCCTGATCGTGACACTCTCATTCATAAAACTGAAAGATCACTCAGTGCTGCAGCACTGTGATCTGTCGGCCAGGCTGTGTATGTTTAGATTCAGCTGCAAACAGACACATACCACCACAGGCTGGGACTTTTTTTTTTTCTGAAGGCAGCCCTGGTCTATAGAGTGGCCCTTGCAGGCAGAGACCAGAGCTGTCAATCACAAATCCGTCTTCTTTTTAGCCGCGTTGTTGGACGGGGGGGGGGGGCGGGTGGGTTGTCAGATCACTCTGCGTAGATACTGAAGTACGAATTTGAACAGCGCCAAGTGCTATAATTACAGTATTTATCGGCATATAACATGCACAAACGTATAACACGCAGCTTCAGTGCAGCCCGATCTGTGCTCATCTGCAGCCTTCCATTTACTTCTCCTATTCATCAATTTATTTGCTGGTGATGTTATTATGCTCTTAACTCACCCCAATGAAATCTCTTATGAATGCTCATCAAGTGTTTGCAAGCATTTAGGTGTGACTTGCCTCTCAGCCACTCCACCGCTCCACAATCCAGCAAGAAGCCGCCAGCTCCCACTGCCTTGGGTACAGATGTCATCTTGGTGCGTGCCGAGCCAAGCTGAAGCCAAATGGCAAGCGCCAAGCCGAATGCCAAGCCGAGTGCTAACCTGAGCGCCGAGCCGAGCGATGAGCCGAGTGGAGATGATGGCTTGGTGATTTCCGGCAACACTCGTTCCCCTCCGAGATACTCTGGAGGTAAATGTTAGTTTTGCATGTGTGCGCTGTAATATTTTTGTTCTGTTGTATGGTCTTATGGCAGAACCATCTTTATGCATTTTTTTTTTTTTAGGGTGTGCCCTCCAAAATATCTTGTTTGTCTATTGTATGGATTCTGACCAAATCCTGTTGGGTGGAGCACCCCACTCCCTTAGTAAGTACCTCTCATTAGTGACCACCTGTGTCATGGTGGAGACCTCATGTTCTCCCATATAGAGGAGTATAGCTCCCATGGTTCAGAGAAGCAGGATCTCCTAGTCTATGGATTGTGTAGGACCCACTAATCATGGGGTACTTTGTCGCAGTAAGTGGGCTTAAGCACCGTATAGCAATATAGTGTGACCAAATCCCCATATTTTTTGATAATGTTTTTTGAAAATGTCTAGGTGTTTTTAAAAACTCTTGCTGAAGGTAAATGTTAGTTTTGCATGTGTGTGCTGTAATATTTTTGTTCTGTTGTATGGTCTTATGGCAACACCATCTTTATGCATTTTTTTTTTTTCTAGGGTGTGCCCCCCAAATATCTTGGTTTTTCTCAGAGATACTCTGTCGGCGTATAACATGAACCAGGGATTTTCAGGGGAAAAAAAATGTGTGTTATACGCTGATAAAAACTGTAGTTCTTCCCCTGTGGAGTTAAATGATATTAAAATAATTTTAACAATAGTTCTTTTTTTAAGTGTATTTCAGCACTATGCTGTATTATATCTGTGTACAAAAAGTAGTCTTCTTTTTGTAAGTCTGTTTCAAACTATTTGCCTACAAAAGAAATTGATATGTGTACAACCTACTTAAAGGATAACCCCACTTTTGTGGGGAAGAAAACTGGCAAATGAAGAAAAAATTGTATAGAGTATACAATTGCGACACAAGTCATATTGTAAAAGATGTGGATGGTACTATTAATTTAACCATCTACCGGAAACCTATCCCCAGCAATAATTTGCTACATTGGGAATGCCAACACCCTACATCCCTTAAAAAAGCATTCCCACTGGACAATTTATGAGAGCTAAAAGAAAATGCTCTGCTGATGCAGCCTTTCAAAATGTAAGTCTTCAATTGGTGGAGGGGTTCAGTAGACGTGGTTATAATTTCAATGACTTAAAGTCATATGGCTTTCAGGTGAGCACTGTCTCAAGGGATACTTTACTTGGACAAAAACGAACTAAGACTGATGATAATGCGGGCATGCGTATTATAGTGACATACTCAAATCAATCTGGTAGAAACAACGATGTCGCCTTGGGACCTTGAATGAGGTGTGTACAATTGGCCCATAAAATTGACAAATGTAAATACAGTAAAGTGTTACTGTATTTACATTTGTCAATTTTATTGGCCAATTGTGCACACCTCATTCAAAGTGCCAAGGGCGACATCCTTGTTTCTATTGTATTATTAGGGATGGAGGTGTGTTACTGATGACACCAGACCTTCCTTTTATTCAAATCAATCTAGTGACATTTTTAATGTCATTAAAAAATAATGAAATGTGCTACGCAATGACAAAGATTTATCTAAAATCCTTACCGAAAAGCCCCATGATCACATACAGAAGAGGTAGAAATCTGAGAGACATGCTAATGCATAGTCATTTAGGAACTGTCTGAAAAAAGTAATTCCCACATCGCTGACAGAAAAACCATTAGATAGCCACAGATGTGGACACTGTAAGGCATGCCCTTATATTCCCACTGTTAACATTTTGAGAATCCATAAAATTGAGAAATTATTCAAATACAATAATTTTTCAATTGTAGTATAGAGGGAATTATTTATGCTATGAGATGCCCATGCCCATTTTTGTATGTGGGGAAAAACAATTAGTCAATTCTGATGCAGAGTATTGGAGAATGTTAATGCACAAAAAAGAGATAGACCAATTGCTAGGCCTGGCCTTAAAACACATGGTGGTGAAGCTGAGGTATTAAAATTTTGGGCCATAGGCAATTTAAATTGGGACCAATGAAAGGTGAACTGGATAAATATCTTTGAAGTTGGACGCGAGATGGATTTTCCAACTGAATTCTCGAATTCCCATGTGGCCTTAATGAAGGCTTTACATTTCAACCTTTTGTACGTGACAAAATCTTTGGATTTATTGTCTAATAGCCTTGTCTATTATTAATATTTGTTTGGATCATATTGGTATTTAGAAAAGCGAAAGAATCTGCATTCATTTTATATCCCTTTTTACTGAAAAGGAATTGTATATATGTACAGGACAATGATATATGGGATAGGAGAAATCAATAATAAGCGATTGCCTTGTAGTTCTGATTTTCATCCACAAGATGGTGATATGATTCCCCTCAGCAATGAGCATGTGCGGCAGCCATTTTAGATGGTTAGGTTATAAATAGAGGGACTACAAACAAAAGAAACCATTTTCTTTTTACCAAGTGGCGCTTTGGATATACATCCTGGGGTAACTATGTGAAATATTTGTGCCATGTTTGTACATATACTGTGTGCATTCAGTAGCCGATACATATATTTACAATGTGTTTTACCCAGCAGACTGTCCCTCTGAAGAAGACCTAATTGGTGTGGGTTGAAACGCATTAGGGCTATTTTCCTACATGGTGGACAACTGTTATTATCTGTCTGTATGGACATTTCAGTCTGTTTTGTATATCTATGGACGCATGTATTATAGTACTACTGTCCTGCTGGAGCTCTTTTTTTTAACTACTATGTTTACATGTTTTTAATAATAAATTGTGTATTATTCACAAATTTACAACTTGACCCATAATTCTGCTGCCTAAAAATCCCACTTCTGGGGGAGCATTTTCAAATTCTTCCTTACACTTTGGGGGTGAGCAGCACTCTCTAGCTTGTATTGGCATGTGTCTTCCTTTTGCATTTCATTGGCTTTTTACCCTGGTCAGAGAGGGGCTTTTTCCCCGATGGACACGCCTGATCCCTGTTTGCCCCGATAGCTGTGAGAACCTGAGGCCAGGGTGTTTTTGCGGATGTCATTTGACATTGGCCCAGTAGGGAAGTGGTTAAAATAAAGATTACATTTTAGTTAAGCTGCCTTTTGCATAGGGAAGTGCACCCTTGTCTAGTTCTAGTCTATCTCTTCCACTTAGCATGTTCCTAAAGACCCAGGCGACATTGGTCAGTTTAATAAAAAATGGTTGACATTTTGCCCATATGTATGGCAGCCAGTCCAACAGAAGCCAGCAGTAGGGTTTCCTGTGTTCCTTTACCCTCTCCCAGTTTCAGATCTGCTATAAGGCCTAGTTCACACCCATGCATTTTTTTAGCGCTATTTCAGTTTTGCAAAAACACACTACAGTCCATTTAACATGGTTTGCTATGGATGTAGTTCACATCTGTGCATTTTATTGAAAGGGTCAGGGACTTTTTTCTTAGTTTTTGGTTCCATAGATTTCAATGGATGAAAAGCTTGTATTTAAAAATGCTAAATGCACCTGGAACATGCAAACTGCAACCTGCATAGGTGTGAATCAGGCCTAAAAGGATGGCAAGTAGCTGATGCCAAGTCACATACAGGTACTTACACTGCTTGCAATAAAAAACAATGCATAAAATGAGGTATTAATGAAGATAGAAATGTGTAAATTTGAAAGTGTTTTATGTCTGCCTGAAGTGCAGTTTAAAAAAAAGTAATTGCCTGTAAAATTAAATTTGCTCATTATTAAAATATTTAATTTCAGAAATCATTTCTTGCCACCTTTTTCAGCATGTAGCTCTGTACAAAATAAAGCAGATATTATACAGTTCAGTTTGATCAGATCATGGATACAAATTGCACCACAATATGTGTACTGCAATCTTTATAACTTAGTATCATTTTGGAATTTCTAAAACTCTGGTTTTCCCATAGTAGTCTACAAGTACCACCTCGGCATATGTCTTCCAGCTAATTAGGTCTTTGGGAGTAGAGTTTAACTAAAAAGTGTATCTGTAACCATTTATTTTAGTTTTGGCTAGAATGGGAGTAAGGTTAGCGCCCTTTTCAAGTTTTATAATTTTATATAAATTTAATTATATTAGAGAGATCCCTCCCCACTCCCTGTTCTGGTGTACAATACAGACAGAAGTAAAATAGTTTTCTGTTTTTAGTTAAAGTGGAGCTCCACCCAAAAGTAAAAGCTCCACTTGTTCGCACTCTCCCCCCTTCACTGCCATCTTTGGCGCTTTTTGGGGGGGAGCGTATACCTGTCAAAACCAGGTACTTACTCCCACTTCCAGGTAAGTGCGCCATACGATTGCGGCAATCTAAGGAATTTACGGCCCCTCCTCCCCCTCTCTGCCTTCTGGGAGACACACAGGTCCTAGAAGACAGCGGAACATTCAAAAAGTGCAGCATGGCTCGTGCATGCGCAGTTGGAAACAGGCTTCACTTCCTGTTTCCTTTAGTAAGGATGCTAGTGTCTGCACTCAAAGCCAATGGATGAATCGGCTAGGGGTGCCGACGTTGCAGGATATCTGGACCTGGTAAGTGTCCTTATATTAAAAGTCAGCAGATATAGTATTTGTAGCTGATGATTTTTAATTGTTTTAATACAGACTGGAACTCTTCTTTACATAGGGAAATGCTAGAACCTCTATCAGCATTTTTTTTGCTGTCTGTTTCCCTGTTGCAGAATTTTCCTCACTTCCTGTCTGATAAATAAAAAAAAAAGTTTCACCAGGACAGGAAGTGAGAGAAATCTCTCTAATGGAGCCCCGGATAGCAGTAGAACCTGAAGCCAGCCGTAGACGAAACGTTTATCTTTCCTGCAACAACGGGTTGCAGGAAAGAAAATAGATGATTTTCCCCCATCAACACAGACAGTCGGGTAAGGGGGAAGTCTCTGCTGGCAGAGCTCAGTGATTGCTTGAGGCTACAATAGCTGCCAGCAGGGCTCAAGTCCTGCGGGAACGCATGGGAACGGAGTTCCTGTACTTTTTCCACAACAGGAACTCAGTTCCCATTAGCAGCCACGTCCTGCAAGACTTTGAAGTATGCAAGGTGTGTGGCAGGTGCTACACCAGCAGGCACCGACACAGCTCGCAATAGTAAGTGCTGCACACCTGACCATTCAGGCATTGCCAATAGGGGGCCCCATGACAGCTTCCGCTTCGATCCCCCTGTCAATCTAGTCTAGCTGATGGGTAGATCAGCTATTCTGCTCACAGGACATTCAGGGAGAGAGGTGAGCTGAGGGAGGAACATCAGTTTGGGGTGGTAAGCTGAGCACAATACCTGGCAAAGTTTAATGCCAGGAGGGAAGTTTATGTGAAAATATGTGAAGGGTTGGACTAGCAGCGAGTGTGTGTTGGAGCCCTGCAGAGTTTGCAGCCCCAAGCTAACATACATCTCCTAAGCAGGAACACATCACTATCTCCCCAAGCATTCTGTCCAGATAATGTGCAGTTCATTTATGACCTTTCCGTTTAACCCTGTGTTATCCAAACTCTGTTCAATGAAAAGTGTAAACTCACCACATAAACATTCTATATACAAAATAAAATTCCCCAATAAAGATCAGAACATGATCTTCACATTTGCATGGAAGCACAATTGAATGAATGCTGATTATTCAGAGAATTACCGTATTTATGTTTATTGAGGATTGTTTTTTTTATGTACTAACAGTTAAGCTTCATACACACAATACGAAAATTGGATGAAAAATACCACGTTTGAAGCGTTCGTGCATAGGAGCATATAATTTTTTTTTTTTTTTTTTGGTGGGCGAGTGGATCTTGGGTGAGAGTTCCCACACTTTTTTCCTCAGGACTTGACCCCTGGCTGCCAGCAATAATCACATGTAAAATCTGACAGGCTGGTTGTACCCAAGTTGATTGATCGACCAACTTCGGTACATTCAGCCTGCCCATACATGGTTCAAATCTGGGCTGGCTCAGCAGGTATTCAAACCATCGATGGCTAACTTAACATAGGTTTTCACCTATTCCGCCCTTTAATAGGGGGTTAGACGGACACAAACAAGCAATCACTTCCAGCACTATGGGGTCCTCTGTGGTTAGAAGCAAGATAAACAACAGCAATTCCAAATGCTAGGCGGATGCAGCCCTCCTCAGACAGGGTAATCCAAAATCAAACTACAAAAACAAATGGACAAGAAGGTGCATGCACCTAGTGCATTACCAACATTTATTTAGTGATAAAAGACTGCTACAAATGTATACCCACGAAGTAATGACTGGTAAAGGACAATGGACCACAAGATGCCATGCAGCGCAGACACACATACTGCAATTACATCATAGGGGTGTATAGTTGATGCGTTTCCTCAGAGCTAGGTTACCTAGGTTAAATAGGAACACAATATAATGATTGATTGATTTAATTTTAACTTGCAATGTTTCTTTTGTTTTGTTTTTTTAACACATTTACAGATCAAAGGTCATCTCTTGGAAGCAGAGTAATGTAGCAATAACACCTTGGTTACATTGTAATTCTTATTGACACTGCAGCCAGTTTTCTGTGAGTGTTAGGGCCGGTTCACACTGCAGGCGCGGCGAGGCGTCTCCGACTTGCCTCGCCGCGACCTGCCGGGACCTCAGCGGCGACTTGCAGAGGACTTCTGTATAGAAGTCAATGCAAGTCGCCCCCGAAGTCGCCCAGAAGTAGTACAGGAACCTTTTTTCTGAGTCGGAGCGACTCGAGTCGCTCCTCTCAGAACGGTTCCATTGTACAGAACGGGGGCGACTTGCGGGAGCGAGGCGAGGCGAGTCGTGTCGCCTCGCATCGCCCGCTGTGTGAACCGGCCCTAATTTTATATTGTATAGGAGAAGCTGCCCCTGTGATACATAACAAGTCCTGGCTGTCAAAATGGCAGCTGGGGCTTGCAGGTCAATGCATCCAGGGAGCTGCAGCAGAGGAGAAGGACTTGCCACACACATCCAATGTATTTGGATGAAGTTTTTTTAGGATGTGTGTGTCTATGTGGTAAAACCTAAAGTCCACTAGTTTTTTTTTTTTTTTCCATTTTTCAGCCCACGGATAAAAAAAACAATAGCAACACATTTATGTCCAAAATAAGAGTCTTAAAGGTCATTAAAATTAAAATGTTAAAAATATTGAGGCAAGAAAATTAGTCATAAATAGTTAAGCTAACCTACGCTGCTGAATTTGGCCTGGACATGTAGGCTTCCCTGATCTCTGGTCATAAAAAGAATAACTTGTGGATGTGTATTAAAAGGAAGTTCTTACAAGGCAGGCACGTTATTGCATCCCACTATCTTCTATTATCTTCATAGCTCCTTCAGACCACATGTTCCGCCTGAAAAAACATAATGTGATATACATAATTACAAGTGAAAAAGAAATATTGCCACAACAAACTATAAAATACATGTGATTGCCAGACTAAAAAAATGTTGTCCTCTTGAGAATTGAAGAGGTCAACAAAGAGCTGGGAAAAAAAACTGGTGTAATACGGAGAGGAGAGTCATTAGCCACAACCATTATGTTATAAATCCTGGGAAAAAATCTAAAACTGTCAAAGTGTTGTAACTATTGCATGAAAACAAATAGCTTTATATACATCTTTGTTTTCTTAATTAGCATAAATGACATTTCTGCTAATTAGAGAGAAAACAAAGGGTTTGAGGAAATTCAGAATTCAAGAACGTGTTCTGCCTCACATTTACTTGGAAGCAAAGCCTGTACTAGGATTAAATTAAAAGCATGATTTCCTGTTAATCCTCAGAATTCCAGACTAAATACTGAAATGACTAACACCATGAAGCTGTGAACAGACCACTTTGTTTAATCACTGCATGGCCAGATGTGTTAGGTGAACAGAATAGATCCAGAGTTGTTAAAAAATAATCTTTAATGTTTTTTGTCAATTGTTTTTGGTTTACACTTTAAAAAAAACTTTATGTATATATAAACATATATTCAGGGGCGGACTGACAACTGATGGGGCCCCCGGGCAATAGAAGATCATGGGGCCCCCTGCGTCCCAAGCCACACCTGGACAGGGGGACATTTGGGGGGAGCACACAGGGGGACACTGGGGGGAGCACACAGGGAGACCCTGGGAGGGGGAGAGTGCACAGGGGAACACTGGCAGGGGGAGAGCACACGGTGGACCCTGTGGGGTTGGAGAGCACATGGGGGACACTGTGGGGGGGGGAAAGCACGTAGAGGGACACTGGGGAGGGGGGAACCACACAGGGGCACACTGGAGGGAGCACACAGGGAGACCCTGGGAAGGGGAGAGGGCACAGGGGGGCACTGGGGGAGGGGGAAAGCACACGGGGGACACTGTAGGGTTGGGGAGATAACGGGGTCACTGGGGAGAGCACACAGAGGGACACTGTGGGGGGAGAGCATACAGGGGGACCCTGGGGAGGGGGGAAATCACACGGGAGACACTGGGGGAGCACACAGGAAGACACTGTGGGGGGTGGGGAGCACACAGGAAGACACTGTGGGGGGTGGGGAGCACACAGGAGGACACTGTGGGGGGTGGGGAGCACACAGGAGGACACTGTGGGGGGTGGGGAGCACACAGGAGGACACTGTGGGGGGTGGGGAGCACACAGGAGGACACTGTGGGGGGAGGGGAGCACACAGGAGGACACTGTGGGGGGAGGGGAGCACACAGGAGGACACTGTGGGGGGAGGGGAGCACACAGGAGGACACTGTGGGGGGAGGGGAGCACACAGGAGGACACTGTGGGGGGAGGGGAGCACACAGGAGGACACTGTGGGGGGAGGGGAGCACACAGGAGGACACTGTGGGGGGGAGGGGAGCACACAGGAGGACACTGTGGGGGGAGGGGAGCACACAGGAGGACACTGTGGGGGGAGGGGAGCACACAGGAGGACACTGTGGGGGGGGGGAGCACACAGGAGGACACTGTGGGGGGGGAGCACACAGGAAGACACTGTGGGGGGGAGCACACAGGAAGACACTGTGGGGGGAGCACACAGGGGAACACTGGGGGGAGCACAGTGGGACACTTTGGGAGGGAGAGCACACAAGGGAACACTGGGGGGGGGGCACATAGTGGGACACTGCGGGGGAGCACACAGGGGAATACTGGGGGGAGCACACAGGGGAATACTGGGGGGAGCACACAGGGGAATACTGGGGGGAGCACACAGGGGACCCTGTGGGGGGAGCACACACAGGGGGACACTGGGGGGAGCACACACAGGGGGACACTGGGGGGAGCACACACAGGTGGGGACACACAGGGGAATACTGGGGAGGGGACACTGGGGAGGGGACACACAGGGGGACACTGGGGAGGGGACACACAGGGGGACACTGGGGAGGGGACACACACACAGGGGAATACTGGGGAGGGGACACACACAGGGGAATACTGGGGAGGGGACACACACAGGGGAATACTGGGGAGGGGACACACACAGGGGAATACTGGGGAGGGGACACACACAGGGGAATACTGGGGAGGGGACACAGGGGGACACACACAGGGGAATACTGGGGGGGGGGCACTGGGGAGGGGACACACACTGGGGGGACACACACTGGGGGACATTGGGGGGGACACATTTGGACACTGGGGAGGGGGACACACAGGGCAACACTGTGGGGGGTGAGCATACAGGGGGTTAGTGTGGAGAGGGGAGAGAGCACACTAAAGACTGGCCCGGGCTCCATACATTTGTAGTGGTCACCCCCTCCCTCCAATGGCGGCCCTGTAGTAAAAAAAAGTTTCACTCACCCCGGCCATGCCTGTAATCAATACCGCTAACCGCGCGCTGCTCCCCGCCGCCCCTCCTCCCTTCTCGTCCGTCCTAGGTGATGTAGTGTACAGTGCAAGCACCGGCGACGGACGGGAGGGAAGGAGGAGCCGGCGGGGAGCAGCGCTCTGTTAACAGTATTATTACAGCCGCTTCAAGGGGCCTCTCGTTGGGACGGCCACGGGCCCCTAATTGCTCCGGGCCCTCGGGCGGCGACCGAATGACCGATGGGTCAGTCCGCCCCTGCATATATTATATGGTGCATCCATGACAATATGCTTGAAAACATGCTGGGCTTTCTGATAAAGAAAGCCCAGCACTACTTTAATACTTAAAGTGTTTCTGCACCTAAAAAAAAAAAAAAAAAAAAAAGAAGAAAAAAAAAAAAAAATTAAAAGCCAGCAGCTACTAATATTGCAGCTGCTGACTTTTAATAAAATCACACTTACCTGTCCCAGGGTCCAGCGATGTCGGCGGCAGATTACGAGCGATCGCTCGTCTCTCTGCTGCCCCCGCCGCCATCCTCTGTCAGGGAATCGGGAGGTGAAGCGTTGCGGCTTCACTGCCCGGTTCCCTACTGCGCATGCGCGAGTCGCGCTGCGCATCTCTTCTGGTCCCCACTGTGTCCTGGCTACTGTGTGTTTCCCAGAACACAACTGGGGGGGGGGCATCTGCAGGGATCTGCGGCGGTCTGTCCCGGAAGTGGGTGCAGATACCTGGATTATCCAGGTAACTGCACCCCCTCCCCCCTGAAAGGTGCCGATTGTGGCACCGGAGGGGGGGAGGGATCAGATTAGCGGAACTTCCCCTTTAGGGTGGAGAACCGCTTTAATAAACTACTTTAAAGTGATATTAAAGGCAGCTTAAAAAAAATAACAGACACGTTATACTCACCAGCTCTGTGCAGTGATTTTGCACAGAGCAGCCCCAATCTTCTTCTTGGGTCCCCCACCAGCACTCCTGGCCCCATTTTCCTGGCGATTGCCCCCATAGCAAACAGCTTGGCCCCCAGGCGGGTATGGCTGGTGGCTGTTGTTCCCCAGGCGGGTATGGCTGGCTGACTGCTTCTATCACCCCAGGCAGGTAAGGTTGGCTGCTGCTGTCCACAAATGTATACGGCTGGCTGGCTGCTGCTGTCCCCCAGGCAGGTATGGTTGGCTGCTGCTTTCCCCTAGGTGGGTATGGCTGGCTGCTGCTGTCCCCCAGGTAAGTATGGTTGGCTGCTGCTGTCCCCTAGGCAGCTATGGCTGGCTGCTGCTGTCCCCTAGGCAGCTATGGCTGGCTGCTGCTGTCCCCCAGGTGCCTATGGCTGGCTGCCTGCTGCTGTCCCCCAGGTTAGTATGGCTGGCTGCCTGCTGATGTCCCCAAAGTGGGTAAGCCTGGCTGCCTGTTGCTGTTCCCCAGGTGGGTATGGCTGGCTGCCTGCTGCTGTCCCCCAGGTGGGTATGGCTGATGGCTGCTACTGTCCCCCCAACAGGTATGGCTGGCTGCTGCTGTCCGCTGCATTGCTGGCTGCTCCTGTCCCAGGCGGAGTGCATTTGGTATCACTCCACCTGTAACGGGAGCTGGTGCTATAAAAAAAGCATCGGCTGTGCTCTCTACTACATCCACATGCTTACTCTACTGCTGGCTCCATTCTTCACACTGATGTTCTGGGATGGCCTGCCGACCCGCCATCCCAGAGCAGGAGGTAGTGGGCCACATCAGAGGGTGCTACAGGCCAGTGGTTGGACACCCCTGTGCTACATGAATCATCTGCACCTACCTGAGATGGCTGCGGCCAAAAATGCTAGGGGTTTTTTTTCAAGGTGAATTCTAAACAAAATAAAGCATAGAGACATGGATAGATGGGTGGGTTTATTTTGAATACTAAAAATGAATCAAACAGCATTTTTGGTTCGTGGCATACAGATGCATTGTTGTTCTGCTTTAGGTCTATTTTCAGCACAGCATCTGTATGGAAGAGATATCTTGGAGCATCACATTTGCATACTGTTCTACCTGCTGGCTGCAAGCTGCAAATATGGAATATTCATGCGCTGTATTTTATATTTACGTGATTGAAAAATAGCCAAAAGAGAAAATGTTACAAAGCCACATATTCCTTTTGACAAATACTATGTGAAAACTGCAGTGCATATGATAGATTACATGGCATATAGCAATTGTGATAACTCAATTTTCGACAAGTAGCCAGGTTATGGCGAGTTGCTGCTAAATAAAAAGCAAACCTATTTACCTGAAATACTGTAAAGGACTTTAAATATCAGCATGGCCTTCTGATGCACAGTTGGGCAAAGGACCAAAAAAAGAATGATGATCACGTATCTACCCACTATTCTTGAATAGAAATAAACCTGCTTTTTGAAGGAGTATTAATGGCATAGTGAAATGTGAAGACTTTTTTTTAACAATACATTGATTTCCATATCCACTACTTTCTAAGTGATAACATACATAGTTTCATTTTTAAGGAATCAATGTTGCAATGTTTTGTAAAGCACAGCAAAAGCTATTTTCCTGCATTTAGATTATACCAATTACATCCCAAATGCAGTACATGCTTTATTGCAGTAATGTATATAATGAAAATACTATAGCTTACCTTGACTAGCTTTTGTATGTAAAACGAACAGTGTAGAATGGAATCCAATCTTTTTCCAGATAACTGATTTGAAAGTAATAATAACATGCTAGGCCTGAGTATCCTGTGGCAAAGAAATGTACTCTATGTACTGAAAAGCTGATTAAATAAGCCTGGCAGCTGAACTCAGAAATTGATATAACATATTGGAACCATCAGCTGGTAGGGATGGATTTATTAAAACATTTGCAGAGCTATTTGAGTTCTGAAACTGCGTGTACATTTGTTTTGTAGGAATGGGGACAAAAACAAATGTTGTTAGGCTAGTTTCTCTCCAGGCTGGATGTTTTTTTGTTCCTATAGAATAGCATGAATCACGATAATACTGCATTATGGCCAGTAGATGGAGCTAAAGATTATAGTAAATACAGTAGTACCTTGGGTTATGAGCATAATCCGTTCCAGAAGAATGCTTGTAATCCAAAGCACTTGTATATCAAAACGAGTTTCCCCATAGGAATTGATGGAAACTCAGATAATTGTACCAGTGTCACTGCTAGTGTATGCAGTACCGCATGTGGCCAGAGGTGGGGGTGCTGGGGACACCCGGAGACGCTCAGACACTTGGGATCGGAGTGTTTCTGAGTGTCCTCAAGTGGCTCCCAGTGTCCCCGAGCATCATCAGCTCCCCTGCACCTCTGGCCACATGCGGTATTGCACACCCCAGAGGCTTGAGTCCTGCTCGTCTTGCAAGACAACACTCACAAACTCAAAGAAGAAAAAACATGCCCTTTCAGTGATGAGCAGAATTGGTGTGTTTGAATGGATCGCATTGGTTATCATAGTTTCAGTTTTTTCTATTATTTTTATAAAGTTTGACTTTCTGACTCATTTTCCCAGTAGAGTGTCAAAGGTTTTCATGCTTGCTAGATAGTAAGGTAGGGTATCTACAAATTTGAGTGTATCTGGAGGAAAATTCAAATTTTTAACTTTGGATAGAGTGGTGAGGGTTTAGACCAGGGATATGCAATTAGTGGACCTCCAGCTGTTGCAAAACTACAAGTCCCATCATGCCTCTGCCTCTGAGTTTCATGCTTGTGGCTGTCAGTCTTTCTGTACCTCATGGGACTTGTAGTTCTGCAACAGCTGGAGGTCCACTAATTGCATATCCCTGGTTTAGACTCTCTCTCTAGTCTTTGATTGCTGTATATATTCCCATTGGGGAAATGTATCTCTGTATTTGCACTGGTGACTAGTGATGGACGAACTTCCGACTGGACGTTTCACGAACACGAACCGCGAACGTGGCCGATAGTTCGCGAACCGTAACGTTCGCGGCGGGCCCCATTGACTTCAATGGGAGGTGAACTTTACAAACCTACAGGTCAAATTTTCAGCCACAAAATAATTACTAGCTGTGCACACATAGTCCCACCACATGGCCAATGACATAACACATGTATGAGGTGAATCTGGGATCGACAACTACAAGCATTCTTTTTTTATATGTGAAATTGTGACAATTCAGGACTGTGGAGCGCATGAAGGCAATGGAGGAGAGGGAAGGTCAGGGTAGGCAAAGAAGAGGGTGCAGGAGATGATCAACCGCACTGTGATAGAGAGCACTGACATCAGCAGTGTGACATACAGCAATGACACCTGCACCGTGATAGAGAGCACTGACATCAGCAGCGTTACATACAGCAATGACACCTGCACCGTGATAGAGTGATCTGACACCAGCACCGTGATAGAGAGCACTGACATCAGCAGCGTGACATACAGCAATGATACCTGCACCGTGATAGTGATCTGACACCAGCACCGTGATAGAGAGCACTGACATCAGCAGCGTGACATACAGTAATGACACCTGCACCGTGATAGTGATCTGACACCAGCACCATGATAGAGAGCACTGACATCAGCAGCGTGACATATAGCAATGACACCTGCACCGTGATAGAGTGATCGGACACCAGCACCGTGATAGAGAGCACTAGAGGTCGACCGATATATCAGCCGATATTTGGCATTTTTTAATTGGCATCGGGCGATTGTGCTGATAAAAAAGCCGATTACATGTTCAGCACAACTTGCAAAAGACTTCTGTAATAGAAGTCAATGTAAGTTGCCTGAAGACATCAGTGAAGGACATTCCTCCTCTCTGGGCAGGCTGCCAAGAAAAGATCAAAGTGATACAATGTTTCTTCTTCAATGGGCTGAACTCCCTGTGTAGAAGTTCTCAGTTTAACCATTTAAAGACTAAATCTTTTCTGACACTTGTTGCTTACAAGTAAAAATCCAGTATTTTCTGCTAGAAAATCACTCAGAAGCCCCAAAAATTATATATATTTTTTTAGCAGAGACCATAGGGAATAAAATAGCGGTTGTTGCAATATTTTATGTGATGCGGTATTTGCGCAGAGGTCTTTCAAACGCAAGTTAGCCCTTTTTTTTTTCGTCCAAAAGTTTTGAGTACCTGTTTTTGTTTATTTAATAAATAGTTTTTTTTTAAATCTAAATTATACATACAAGTGAACTGATTGGAGGTTTGTTTTGTTTAATAAATGTCTAAAATTTTCTGCATCACTTATTAAGGCTGCTTTCACACTGGATCGGGCAGGCGTTGACGGTAAAACGCTGCAAGTTTTAGCAGCGATTTACCGTCATTTTAGCCCCGCTATTCGGCTGCTAGCGGGGCAGTGAAGCACTGCTGCAAAATTGCGTTGCATGTGCTTCAGCAGTGGTGACCATTCATTTCAATGGGCAGGAGTGGTGGAGGAGCGGTTTAAACCACTCCAAAGATGCTGCTTGCAGGATTTTTTTTTTTTTTTTAACGTCCTGCCAGCGCATCTCCTCATTGTGAAAGCAGGGGAGCCGTTTTGAAGGCAATTTACAGGTGCTATTTTTAGCCCAAAATCGCCTGGAAAAACGCCCCAGTGTGAAAGGTGTCCAGCTTAGATTTTATGAGATGAAGGGGGGGGAGGAAAAAATAAATAAAAAATCAGCCTAACATATTGGCCCAAAAAAATTGGCATCATATATCGGCCATCGGCCGCCACGATTTCTAAATATCGGCATCGGCCAGAGAAAAACCCATATCGGTCGACCTCTAGAGAGCACTGACACTAGCAGCGTGACATACAGCAATGACACCTGCACCGTGATAGAGTGATCTGACACCAGGACCGTGATAGAGAGCACTGACCTCAGCAGCGTGACATACAGCACTGACACCAGCACCGTGATATACAGCACTGACACCTGCACCGTAAGCAGCCCCAGGAGGAAGTCAGCACAGCACAGGGATGGTGGGAGCCACTCATAATAAGCAGCCCCAGGAGGAAGTCAGCATAGCCCAGGGATGGTGGGAGCCCCTCATAATAAGCAGCCCCAGGAGGAAATCAGCATAGCACAAGGATGGTGGGAGACCCTCATAATAAGCAGCCCCAGGAGGAAGTCAGCATAGCACAGGGATGGTGAACTTTACAAACCTACAGGTCATATTTGCAGCCACAAAATAATTACTAGCTGTGCACACATAGTCCCACCACATGGCCAATGACATAACACATGCATGAGGTGAATCTGGGATCGACAACTACAAGCATCCTTTTTTTATATGTGAAATTCTGAAAATTCAGGACTCTTGAGACAATGGAGGCGAGGGAAGGTCAGGGTAGGCAAAGAAGAGGGTGCAGGAGATTATGATCATCACCAGCACCGTGATATAGAGCACTGACACCTGCATCGTGATAGAGTGATCTGACACCAGCACCGTGATAGAGAGCACTGACACCAGCACCGTGATATACCAGTCATTAAGGATTAGCAGACTGTACCTCACTCAACCCTATATACTGTAGTACGCTATACCTTACCAGTCCTTATAAGGATCTTTGTGCAACTAGTAGGTTGTGATTAGCAGACTGTACCTCACTCAACCCTATATACTGTAGTACGCTATACCTTACCAGTCCTTAGAAGGACCTTTGTGGAACTAGTAGGTTGTGATTAGCAGACTGTACCTCAGTCCCTATACTGATAAAGGACTGCTGCAGAATTGGGCAGCAGTCAGCAATAGTGCACCTCAACCCTATATATATTGTGGACCTATACCAGTCCTTAAGGATTAGCAGACTGTACCTCACTCAACCCTATATACTGTAGTACACTATACCTTACCAGTCCTTAGAAGGACCTTTGTGGAACTAGTAGGTTGTGATTGGCAGACTGTACCTCAGTCCCTATACTCATAAAGGACTGCTGCAGAATTGGGCAGCAGTCAGCAGTAGTGCACCTCAACCCTATATATTGTGGACCTATACCAGTCCTTAAGGATTAGCAGACTGTACCTCACTCAACCCTATATACTCTAGTACGCTATACTTTACCAGTCCTTAGAAGGACCTTTGTGGAACTAGTAGGTTGTGATTAGCAGACTGCACCTCAGTCCCTATACTCATAAAGGACTACTGCAGCAGAAGGGCAGCAGTCAAGTATAATATTCTTTCTATATGTGGAAGAAAGAATATTATACGTGTACAACCCTATTACCATACCAGTCCTGAAAAGAACCTTTGTGGACCTAATAGTAACAGCTACTGATTAAACTGACTGTCCCTCACTGCCACACACAGCTTCCTGTCTGTCCCTATTTAAACTGACAAAACACAGGCTGCTGCAACAATAACTTGAATAGCACTCAAAAATGTATCCTGTACTACTTTACCATACCAGTCCTGAAAAGGACTTTTGTGGACCTAATAGTAACAGCTAATGATTAAACTGACTGTCCCTGCTGCACACAGCGTCCTGTCCCTCTCTGCACTGACAAAAGACAGGCTGCTGCAACAATGACTTGAATAGCAGTGCCTCAAACCTATATCCTGAACTACACCTATACCATACCAGTCCTTAAAAGAACTTTTGTGGACCTAATAGCTAGCGATTTGGGTCACTGCAGTCTCTCCCTGCTCCACACAGCAACCTCTCCCTATAGTGACAGTAGAAAGAATGTAAAATGGCCACCAGATCGGGTCTATTTATAAGTTAGGGGGAATGCCCAAGTGTCCATGTGCTGTAATGTCTCAATTGGCTGTCCTGTACAACATGATGGATGTGTCATCATAGGTCAAAGTTCTTTTACACAGTAAACACGTAAGTCCGCCGGGCGAACAGCTGCAATAGTCCGCCGATCGGGCGGGCCGCGAACAGCCGAAATTCACCGCGAACTGATCGCCGGGCGAACCGTTCGGCCATCCCTACTTGTGACCATTTTAATAGAAAGTGAAAGTGAGTGAAATCCAAAATTTTACAGTTGTCCCCAGATGACAACTGTCTAAGAATGAAATTCCGTTCACTTTGGGATATTTCCACTAACATCCTCTTGCATCTCTGGGAAGGGAAGTGAAAGAAAATTTCCCCACAGTAAACACAGTAAAAAAGAAATAGCTTGAAGCGGTCTTAATCCTTTCCTACTCTTTCCAAAAATATGTTTTGGCTATACATACTGTATATTCTAACGTGAAAGTTCTTTAACCACTTGCCAACTGCCCCATAGCACACTTACTGCTACATGGTGGCTGTGCTGCACAGAATCATGTATACATACGTGATACTGCACTTCCCGGTATCGGGCGTGAGTGCGTGCCGCTGGTGACCCCGATACACTAAGGTAATGCATGAATGTGCATTGTCGTGTTCTGCCTCAGAAAAAAATACTGCGTGTCTATTTTTGTTCCATTTTTGTTCATTGGCAGCCCATTCAAATTGAGCTTGTCTCTCCTGAATTATTTGTTTTTATGATGTAATCGTGATATCTTTGGACTTCCTAGGATAGAAGGCCGCAGTTATAGATCTTGCTTATAGAAGCTCTTACTAGTGAAATCTGGCATTATAGTGTGACCGTGAAAATGGAGACTCCTGAATTTCATTGGGTATATTCTGTTCTGAAAAATAAAATAGTAAAACAGTATGTTTACATTACTGCAGCCCCTGACAAGGCATCTGTCATTTTGCAACCGGGCCATTGTTAGAAATGAGGAGGAGGTCCCGTGCAGCCTATCTAACAAGGCCCCTCCCCAGACACAAACGCAACATAACTTCCTGCTAAATATAAAACATAAAACTGTGTTGAATTAATAAATTAAGTTCTGTGTGTTTATTAGGTCTTGAGGCTCATTCACATTGGAACTGTGGCCTGTATAGTGTGAATCAGCAATTTGTTTGTGTGGCCGGAGCTGCCTCGAGCTGTGGCAGGCAGCCTATATTACGCAATGGGGACACACCAGTTGTTTGACAAAGCCATAGGTCCTAATTTGACAGACGTGTTGTGTACAGGTATAAGGCCCCCAACACAGACAGTGTGCATTTGGAGCCCCTCACCCATACCTGCACACCCATCAAATCCGGACCTGCAGCTGTGTTCGTACAGCCACTACATCCCCATAGAGTAACAGGCGGCTCCAGCCGCATGAACACTCCACTCATTCATGCAGCCAGAGTACCTGTGCTAATGACCCCCAATTATGTTTTGTTTTTGTTTTGTAATTATATTTTTACATTTTTTTGCAATTTTTTTAAGTGATTGGGGACACAGATTCCTCAATGTCTTTCTCTGTAACCTTAGCTCTACTGCAGAATGATTGAACAGGAAGCATCCTGTACATAGGCTTCCTGTTCCTTCACAAACTGAAGCATAATAAACACAGTTTTTTGTGTGTGAAAAAATACATTCACTATGCTCATTCAGGAAAGGAAAAGGCCAGTAAACATGACTTATTTGCCCCCCACCAGGGTTGCTGTTAGAAATCACAAGGCCCAAAAGTGACCAAGGACATAGATTTATCAGTTCCTTTCTCTGCAGCCTCAGCTGCACAGATTAATGAATAGGAAGTGCTCTGAGGCTTCCTGCTCATTCAAACTGAAGCATAGTAAACACAGTGTACTATGCTTCAATGGTGAATGAACACAGGAGTGATTGGTACCGATTGCTCACTGTGTTCATTCAGGAAAGGAAGGGGCCAGTAAATTACATATTTACTGGCCCCTATTCCTGCTCTCCATTCTGTAACATCCCTATATGTGCCCATAATAACCATCAGCAACGGTGGAGGGAAGCCGGAAACTCTGCATGGGAAAGGGGCACACAGGGGGCCCAGACAGCATATGGAAGGAGCACATGGGCTAGGACTAATCCCCCCCCCTGCAGTGAAGTCTGAGACAGAAAGAGGAGGAGAAACTGGCAGAACTCCAGGAGGAAGCAGAAGAGTATTGGTGTGTGCAATAAGGCTGCTTTCACACTGGGGCGGGAGCGGCGTCGGCGGTAAAGTGCCGCTATTTTTAGCGGCGATTTACCGTCGTTTTAGCGGCGGTCTGCGGGCACTAGCGGGGTGGTTTTAACCCCCGCTAGCGGCCAAAAAAGGGTTAAACCCGCCCGCAAAGCACCGCTGCAGCGGCGCTTTGCCGGCGGTATTGCCGTGGTGTCCCATTGATTTCAATGGGTAGGAGCGGTTTAGGAGCGGTGAATACACCGCTCCTTCACCGCTCCAAAGATGCGGCTAGCAGGACTTTTTTTCACCGTCCTGCCAGCGCATCGCTCCAGTGTGAAAGCCCTCCGGCTTTCACACTGGAGTGAAAGGGGCTGGTTTTTTTCAGGCGCTACACAGGCGCTATTTTTAGCGCTGTAACGCCTGAATACCGCCCCAGTGTGAAAGCAGCCTAAGACACTACAGCCAGCCTTCCATCTCAACAGGTGCATGGGCCCCCCTCTTGAACTAATGGGGCCTGGGCCAAGTACAGGAGGGCTTGCTGCATGCCTTATCAGCAGCCCTGCTCCCCACTCTCCATCCTGAAAGGATCCCCCTGTGTGCCTACAGGTAGGGTGAGCCCCAGAATAAGGGAAAGGAAGAAGCTGGCGGTGCTGTGGTTGTGGGGAGGAGGCACACAAGGGGACTGGAGCTGTAGGAAGGGGGAGAAGTCAGATTGTGGACAGGAAGGGTAATGGGTGCAGCAGAGGGGAAATTACTGGAACTGATCCACTTGTGTCTCCCCCCTGCAGCAGCTAAAAACCAGCAAGAGGGAGAGGAGAAGAATCTAACTGCCTTGCATGCCCCTATCCTGGCTAGGTACCGCTCAGTGCTGAAAGGCATGTGGTCTGCTGCTCTCCCTTTCCTGGCCACCAACCCTGCATGCCCGGATAAGAATCTACCCACACTGATATTTTTTTTCTGAAGGACTCTTTTTTTATAATACCATATGCAGCTTTCAAACATGTTATTTAAAGGATTTGTTTATTTTCAATGCTGCCCTTTAAGCCACATGAAAAGACTCTCTCTGAACCCAACTTGAACCAAATCTGGGCAGATTCGCTCACCCCTATTCATGACTAAATACCTGTTATACAGGTGTACGTGTCTATATGTGACAATGAGATTGTGTGACTCCAACCATTTATATTTGATTGAAGTTTGTGAAACATCTGGATTCATAGCTCCTCATAGGTAATCCACCTGTACCTATTTAAAATACATTTTATAGACGTTTCGTTTGATGTGATCTTTAAAAAGGATTTAAGGCTTCAATTACTGCAATAAAGAAAACATTAAAGGCTGATTTGACTCGTGTATTGTAGGTAAAGTTATGCTTTAATTGGACCTTAAAACAAACAGTGAATCTATCACAAATAATTCCTCTGAAGTATTTTTCTTTGAAAACCTGAGTTTCCCCATTTACTGAATTTAGGGTGAAAAAGAATCATTATACCATACAGAATCTAATTTTTTTTTTTTATATATATATATATATATATATATATATATATATATATATCAGTATGCTATTTAAATTGTTCACATTTAACATTGAATGATGCAATCTGTACTATGATGAAAATGTAAAAAAAAAATCCAGCTAAGAATATACTTATGACTTAGTTCATTGTTTTTACAATGTATAAAACAAATTTCCTTAGTTCTTATTTGCAGTTATATAATTGCATAGTCAGAGCCAACAAGACCTAGAAGAAGGCAAGCAAATTCAAAGTGCAACCTAATTTGTCCTAGTTGGGAAAATAATTCTTTCTGATGCCCTCGATTGGCATTCTACCACATGTTTAGAAACACATCAAACCATTCTGTTCTGTCCTCACTACATGTTACGCTGCACCCCGTGAACAGCTCGATATTCAGCTAAACCTTCGCTGCTACCTGACTGTATGAAGAAGCCTTCAAAGTTTATTGAATAACATTGTGGGGTGAAATTAAAGGGAAGACAAAACAAACCTAAACAAAGAATGCATATAATTCTGCAATAAAACAGTCTCTCTGAGCTGCTGGAGACTAACAAGTACACAGTATAAGTATAACAAGTGATGCTGCCACAAAGAGGGAACATGGATGCTGTTCTTAAAGTGATAGTAAAGTCTATTTTTTGTGTATAAAAATAACAAACATGTCATACTTACCTGCTCTGTGTAATGGTTTTGCACAGAGCAGCCCAGATCCTCCTCTTCTTGGGTCCCTCTTTGGCGCTCCTGGCCCCTCCCTTCTGCCAAGTGCCCCCACAGCAAGCAGCTTGCTGTGGGGGCACCTGAGCCAAGTTGTAGCTCCTTGTATCCATTCAGACACGGAGCTGCAGTTAAACCCCACCCCTCTCTCTACTGATTGGGTCACTGCTTTGATTGAAAGCAGCAGGAGCCAATGGCTCTCTGCTGCTGTCTCAGCCAATCCGGAGGGAGAGTCCCGGACAGCAGAGTCTCTCGTGCAACATGGCTGGTTCCAGATGGGCTCAGGTAAGTATTAGGGGGGCTGCTGCATAGAGAAAGTTTTTTATCTTAATGCATAGAATGCATTGGGACAATAAACCTACTGCCTTTACAACCACTTTAACATGTAGTCCTCAGGATAATAGCTGGGCTTTCAAAGGTACACTTTTTTCGTCTTAACCAGAGTGAGGAATCATGTGAGGAAGGATGCGGTGCAGGCTCAAAAACATGGCTTAAACAGGATTATATACTACTTTTAAATAGTGTGCTCTAGCCACTAGATGAAGCCTAAACAAAGTTAAAGTCATTTCAAAGTCAAAGCCTTTTTTTCCCTTAAAAGTGGTAAAGGCTAAAAGTTTTTTACCCCCCAATCCTTAATTGAGCTCTCTCCCATCATTCACAATAGCCTCAGCTGTCCCGGGACTCTCCCTCCTCATTTGCAAAGACAGCAGCGTTGTCAATCACAGCCAGTAAGCCGATGAGAAGAGAGCGGTGGGTCGAGCCGCGGTTCTGTGTATGAACATGTATGTTATTTAAAGAAGAAAAAAAACGAAGCTTTAATGCCACTTTAATGCATTCCTTGCATTAAGTTAAAACATTTCACTAGCTCCCCCCCCCCCCCCCCCACATCCCATTCCATTCCTTTCATCTCCTTCCCTTTCCTTTCCTTCCCTTCCCATTCCTTCCCTAAATAGTCGCAGAGGGAGCCATAGGTAAACTTATGGGAGGTTGAGGTTATTGAGCTTGTCTTGTAAAAGTCTTCCTAAATTATCCAATAAAGACAATCAGAAATCCTAGGAACCAAGCAATTGCCTTCTTGAGCCTAAAATTGCAAGGGAAGAACTACATTTAGTAGGTCTTAGGTACTTAGACACTGCACACAGTGCACACAGTTTTAACCCAGTTGCAGCAAAATGACCATACAATATTCAAGAGAAATGGGCAACAGTGGGTTCAAAGTACAATGAGAAGCATCAAGTCTCCTTTTGCCCATGGGACTTGTGAGTCCCAAATGAAAATGAATACCAATATACAGTAAATTAAAAAAAATACAAAATGTATTTAATGTTGAAGTTAAAATAAGGTGTATTCAATTTTGTGTATGTCAAAATACAAAGTCACAATGTAAATGTATTTCTGTAGAGTTCCGTATATACAAAATTACAAGAGCACTTGAGTTTATGCAAATTTGGACTGTAGTCTCTATGCGTTTCATGGAGCAGCACCAACTTCATCAGGGAACAGGCAAAATTTGATTTGTGTATATCTGTGGAAAGACCATGTCATAAGTAAAGGCAATCAGCTGTCCATAAAATGGATTTCTGTATATGTAAATGAAGCCCTCCTAGGCAATGAAGGTTCATCCATATAAGAAGCATACTTAAGCAACAAAATTCAAACAGAAGCACTAAAACATATCATTGATGGTGCAAAAATGTCAAGGATCACAGCCAGATTGAATAATGTCCTCAGAGTAAGCTGTCCGGGAGCCGATAGAGGGGCAGACCCAGGGCAGAGACACATAATGGAGCCCAAGGAAAACAAACATCCTGAAAAGTGTAAGTGTCTATAATCAGTTGACAGAAAATTAAAAAAAAATTTAATAAAAAGGAAACATAAGAGTGACAATAAAGCTCAGACCAAGTTAAAATAATGCTTAATGGAATACAAGGCAATATAAGGGCCAGAGGTGTCCGTTTATGAACCAGTGAAAAAATGTCACTGCTTCATTATCCGGCATTCTCAGAGGAGATCGTTCTGGGTGCCAGTTTATGAAGCTTTGTAGATCGCTTCTCCTATGGAGGAGTGAAGCGATCTCTAAATGCTTCAAACAGTGGAGAATGGCCCCTGATACTGGAATCTCATGAGACTTTAGGAGATTACAGTACCAGAAATTCACGGAAACACAGAGATTAATTAAATCACTGCTCAATACAGAAGAAAGACGGCATGGTTAATGCTAATAAAATAAAGAGTCTGCTTACATATACATATATATATATATATATAGTCAGGTCCATAACTATTGGGACATCAACAAAATTCTAATCTTTTTAGCTCTATACACCACCACAATGGATTTGAAATGAAACAAACAAGATGTGCTTTAACTGCAGACTTACAGCTTTAATTTGAGGGTATTTACATCCAAATCAGGTGAACGGTGTAGGAATTACAACAGTTTGTATATGTGCCTCCCACTTTTTAAGGAACCAAAAGGGACAATTGTCTGCTCAGCTGTTCCATGACCAGGTGTGTGTTATTCCCTCATTATCCCATTTACAAGGAGCAGATAAAAGGTCCAGAGTTCATTTCCAGTGTGCTATTTGCAATTGGAATCTGTTGCTGTGAACTCTCAATATGAGATGAAGCAAGCCATCATTAGGCTGAAAAAACAAAACAAACCCACCAGAGAGATAGCAAAAACATTAGGTGTGGCCAAATCAACTGTTTGGAACATCCTTAAAAACAAAGAACGCACCAGTGAGCTCAGCAACACCAAAAGACCCGGAAGACCACGGAAAACAACTGTTTTGGATGACCAAAGAATTTTTTCCCTGGTGATGAAAACACCCTTCACAACAGTTGCCCAGATCAAGAACACTCTCCAGGAGGTAGGTGTATGTGTGTCAAAGTCAACAATCAAGAGAAGACTTCACCAGAGTGAACACAGAGGGTTCACCACAAGATGTAAACCATTGGTGAGCCTCAAAAACAGGAAGGCCACATTAGAGCTTGCCAAACAACATCTAAAAAAGCCTTCACAGTTCTGGAACAACATCCTATAGACAGATGAGACCAAGATCAACTTGTACCAGAGTGATGGGAAGAGAAGAGTATGGAGAAGGAAAGGAACTGCTCATGATCCATAGCATACCACCTCATTAGTGAAGCATGGTGGTGGTAGTGTCATGGCGTGGGCATGTATGGCTGCCAATGGAACTGGTTCTCTTGTATTTATTGATGATGTGACTGCTGACAAAAGCAGCAGGATGAATTCAGAAGTGTTTCGGGCAATATTATCTGCTCATATTCAGCAAAATGCTTCAGAACTCATTGGATGGCGCTTTACAGTGCAGATGGACAATGACTCGAAGCATACTGCAAAAGCAACCAAAGAGTTTTTTTTAAGGGAAAGAAGTGGAATTTTATGCAGTGGCCAAGTCAATCACCTGACCTGAATCCAATTGAGCATGCATTTCACTTGCTGAAAACAAAACTGAAGGGAAAATGCCCCAAGAAGAAGCAGGAAATGAAGACAGTTGCAGTAGAGGCCTGGCAGAGCTTCACCAGGGATGAAACCCAACGTCTGGTGATGTCAATACGTTCCAGACTTCAGGCTGTAGTTGACTGCAAAGGATTTGCAACCGAGGATTTCCGACGGAAAAAGTCAGACGGAAAAAGTGCAATAGAGCCCACACACGATCGAATTTTCTGACGATATAATCTGATCGGACCTTTTCCGTCAGAATTTCTGATCGTGTGTACAGGGCATAAGAGTTTTTTTTTTTCTCCTTTCTTCACTGTTGCTGTTGGTAGAGGGTACAATTCCTGTCTTTGTAACAGAGGCAATCGGGTTGATTTACTAAAGGCAAAAACTGTAGGTTGTAGGGATGTGGCATGATGAGTAGAGGCAAAGGGGAGGAGATTGCTGGTGGAGTGGTGAAGGAGAGGTGCTGTGTATCAGACTGCAAAGACCCGGTAGGGGAAAATCCACAAGCCTGGAAGACTTTGTTGCTGAAAAGCACAAAGTCAACAGAATCTGGTGAGTGACACGGCACAGAGCAATGCATGCAGCACTGTGAAGCAGGAATAGCAGAACAGAAGCACTTTATATTGGAGCACCTTATGAAGTCATATTTTGGAGCACTTTAAACGCAATGACACTTTGCAAGACAGATATATAATTATCCATCTATTTTTTTTTGTGTGTATCATTTTTGATATTCATGCTCTTAAAGTGACAGGGCTGTGGTTAAGTTATCAAAAAACGGTAGGTTGTTCATTTTTCAAGGGAATAAAAAAACAGCATTCTTGCCTACACATCATTGGATGATTCTTTCGCTATGGCTAAGGCAGGCCATGGATGATACTATTCTGCCATCAACACAGTCAGTGTTGTTTGGGGAATCCCTCTCGTGGAGCTATTGTGTTCTCCCACAGGGGGTGGTGGGAGAGGAGTCCTCTCTGCTGGGAGAACACAGTAATTATTGCTAGTCACTATAACCACTTGAAATAACTGCTTTCTAAGAATCCAACATGCTGATTGTACCGAAGTCAATTGATGGATAAACTTGGTTACAATCAGCCTGCCCATACATGGTTTGAATCTCGGTCGGTCTCTGCTGAACCAGCCAAGACTGGAACCATCCATGGCCAGCTTAAAGTGATTGTTTACCCTTTTCTTTCACTTTGACCTATAGGTAAGCCTAAAATAAGAGTCCACATGAGAAATTAGTGATCATATAAACTCCGTCATAGATCACAACATGCATTTTAAACAGAAGTCCGTGCAAATGAACTAGTGACTCTTCTGTGGCGATAAACTGCAGGATATCCCAGGGAAAGTGACAATTAGAACAGAACTCTACTGTAGCAAACACTGCCATTTACCGGAACAAGGTTGTCCCTTATTACAGGGGACCACACTGAGCAGATGGCTATTACCCAGCCTGGGATCTCTCTGACAGACAATGAACTCCTCAGTCTCAAAGATGGTCCGCATGTGAGGATCCCCATAGAAAACAAAGGCTCACATAGTGTAAAACCTTCCACATTTAATCAAGTAAAAAAGACAAATGGACACTTTTAAACAGATAAACAAAAAAATCGAGTGGGCCGGCCTTGAGTAGTACGTTGCTCCTCCTGCCTATGTGTTTCGTCATCAACAGGATGTCGTCACAGGGCGACGTCCTGTTCATGACGAAACTGTTCCGGTTTTTCACTGACATTAATATTTCTATTAGGGTGGTAACACCCATTTTTGAGTGACACAAATTTGGATGGTACCAAGTCAGCAGATGACCATACTGTCCAGACAGACTGGAACTAAAGAGGTATGTCAATTATGTCAAGAGGTAAGTGGCATTCAAAACGGAAAACATAATGCACTGTTAAAGTGGTTCTAAAGGCAAAAGGCTTTTTATCCTAATGCATTCTCTGCATTAAGATAAAAAAAACTTCCAATAACAGTTCCCCCAGCCCCCCCCAAAAATGTACTTGTTTCCTCCCTTGATTCAGCACTGTGCCCATCTGCAGCAACATTGCTCCCTTTTCCTGCATTCAAGGGAGGCTCTGAGAGCAGTTGGAGCCATTGGCTCCTGCTGCTGTCAGTGAAATCCTGTGAGGAGGGGGCAAGGGGGCATGGCCTAGCCGTGCTGTGTGTGTCTATGGACTCACACAGCACATCACAGGAGTAAGGTCGCATGAGTGCCCCTTTAGCACATGGCTTGCTGAAGGCGCACTTGTGAAGAGAAGGAGTGGACAGGGGCGGGGGATTCCAGAAGATAAGGTAAGGGATCAATCTGTGCACAAATGTTGCACAGAGCAGGAAAGTATAACATGTTTATTATTTTAGTTGTAAAATGCCATTACCAATTTAAGTCTAAAGGACAGTATAAATATGTATGTAATATGAATCTGTACACTGTATGCTGAATAAGTCCCCATGTTGTCCAGCTTATATGAAATATTTGGCCTTGTCTGTGTAATATATGTAATAGATATAATACTACATTTTTCTGTCTGACTTGCTTCCTTGTCTAAAGTCTATGTTCCCAATCCTAAGGCCGCGTACACACGGGCGGATTGTCTGTCCAACTTAGTCCGCTGAACAGTGTTTCAGCGGACAATCCGCTTGTGTGTGGGCTTCAGCGGACTTTTTCAGCGGACAGTCTGACGAACAAAGTCTTACGGAATTTCCGTAAGACAGTCCGTTCAAACTGGGTTTTGTCCGTCCAAACTTGGTTTCAACGGACAGTCCGCTTGTGTGTAGGCAAGTTGGACGGACTAAGTATGGCGCATGCTCAGAAAGGATTTACGCGGCCGAAGGTTGCATTGCAGTGTATAGGACGTCGTTTTTCTAGTCCCGTCGTACGTGCTGTACACGTCATCACGCACGCTTTCAGCGGACTGTCTGCTCATCGTGTGTGGTCAAGTCCGTTCATGCAAATTTTGAACGGACTGTCTGTCGGATTGTCTGCCGAACTTAGTTGGGCAGACAATCCGCCCGTGTGTACGCGGCCTAACATTGTTCTGTGCTCTGACTATTGATATAGTTAATTAGTTATTGTTATGTAATTTTTTATTTTCCTAAATGTTTTAATTTTTTTTTAAACTGTACAATATAGAAAAACGTAAAAACTTATAGCAGTATTTCATGTTTGGTAGATAGGTAAAGCTGTGGTCAAATCTTATGGAATGTAATTCTATATGTTGACACCGTATGTTTTCCTATGTTACTACAATAAACATCATGTGGAAAAAAAATAGCAGACCACCTAAGTCTCAAATTTGGCTCAGTTTCACTACCATAGCCACAAGAGAATAATTATCTTTTATTTCAGTTAAACCTTGCTCAGGAAAATACATGCAAAACTGCTTGTTAATTCACTTTTGCTTAGAAACAAAACAAAGGGGAAAAAACAGAATGCGTTTAGTCACAATATTAAAATAGTTAAGACTAATGTTCCTTAAAAATGTCTTTAATTATATTAGGGTTAAAGGTAATCTGACCCAGCCTAAAGGTTCTTAAGGTAACAAGAGTGTACAAATGCAGCACCTTTCAGAACTTGCAGGTACGAGTGCTGGTTTTAAGATTGGTCCCCGTGTCTTTGTGGAGAACTAGATCTGGTTGTGGAAAGGACCTTGACTTCTCTCCAAGCTGGGAATAAGCCTCTGCCATAGGGATGAGCTTGGTGTTCGAGTCGAACGTATGTTCGACTCGAACATCGGCTGTTCGCACGTTCGGCGAATACCGAACGTTATGGGCCGTTCACGCCAAATTCGTGTGGCGCTCATGGCCCACAATGCACTGCGACATCGCAGTGCATTGCTGACTCATGATTGGCCAAGCATGCACTGCTTGGCCAATTACAGCGCCGGCAGCGATGAGAGCCCTGATTGGCCACAGGCAGGATGCCTGTGGCCAATCATACCTCAGGCTGTGTAGTACACGCCCCACACTATATAAGGCCGCTAGCGTGGCGGCCTTGTGTAGTGTGTTGGCGTCCGCAGGAGTTAGTGGGTGTTCTCTGTGTACCTTCAACGCAGTATACACTGTCCGTTATCCACCGATTTAGCGTTCTTGCTCATCTGTAATTGAGCTTTCAGCCATCTGCAGGAGTTTGTGGGTGTTGTCTGTGTGCCCTGACCGCAGTATACACCATTATCCACCTATTTAGCATTCTTGCTCTTCTGTAATTGAGCTATCAGCCATCTGCAGGAGTTTGTGGGTGTTGTCTGTGTGCCCTGACCGCAGTATACACCATTATCCACCTATTTAGCATTCTTGCTCTTCTGTAATTGAGCTATCAGCCATCTGCAGGAGTTTGTGGGTGTTGTCTGTGTGCCCTGAGTGCAGTATACACCATTATCCACCTATATAGCTATATTGCTCTTCTGTAATTGAGCTTTCAGCCAGCTGCAGGAGTTTGTGGGTGTTGTCTGTGTGCCCTGAGCGCAGTATACACCATTATCCACCTATATAGCTATATTGCTCTTCTGTAATTGAGCTATCAGCCATATGCAGGAGTTTCTGGGTGTTGGCTGTGTGCCCTGAGCACAGTATACACCTGTATCTACCTATTTTGTTCTTCTCTAATTGAGCCATCTGCCATCTGCAGGAGTTAGTTGGTCTTGGGTGCCTCCAGCACAGCACAGTATACACCGGTATCTACACTTTAATTCCTGTTGTTCTATAATAAAGGCATCTGCAGGAGTTAGTGGGTGTTGTGTGCCTCCAGCACAATATACACTACCCAATTGCTGGTTTTCCCATCTCCCTTCAGGCCATTACCATGTCTGGAAGGCCAACAAGAGAGGCAGACAGGCACAAGCCTATAAAAGAGGGCAAGCAGGTTCTGTGTCTAGAGACAACACTGACGGTCGTGGACGTGGTGCATCGTCATCAGCACATGGCCATGGGAAACGCTTGTCCTTATTTTCAGCAGCTGGACGTGTTGAGCTGCATCATGCCAAAGACTTGGTAGAGTGGATGACCAAACCCTCTTCATCCTCCTCATCCTCTCTCACCCAGGCTCAGGGTACTAGCAAAGCAACTGCCAATGCATCGTCTTCCCTCGTCTCAATGTCATCATCAGTGACTCCTTTCCTAGACCCACCACGTCCTCCTGAGGAGTCCCCTGAACTTTTTGAGCACAGTGCTGGGTACATGCTCCAGGAGGATGCCCAGTGTTTTGTAGGCTCTGATGATGATACTCAGCTAGAGGAAGGCAGTAGTGTGAGCGTAGAGAGAGGGGATGCTCAAGAAGGACAGCAATCTGGCAGTCATGTTCCACAAGCTGCAGCATACTGCCAGGTTTGCTCCAGCGATGAAGAGGGAGGGGATGATGAGGGCACTCCACGTGGGTGCCTGGTAGGAGGACAAGGCAGGATGCCCTCCGGGGGCCAGTTTAGCGGCAGCACACCAAATGAATCACACCGCAGAGCTCCGCCTGTGCAGGGCGCTGCCTCTGCGCTTTATTCTAAAAGTTCTTTGGTGTGGGACTTTTTTGAGACGAGTGCATCAGATCGCACCACTGCTATTTGCAACATTTGTCTCAAGCATACCTCGCGTGGCTAAAGCATCAGCCGCTTGGGCACCACATGCTTGACCAGACATATGTTGACCTGCCATGCAGCTCGTTGGCAAGCGTACCTCAAAAACCCACACCAAAGAACAAAGCAGACCTCTCCTTGCTCCTCATCAGCTGGGATCTCCAACCCCACTAGACCTTCAGTCCTCTCTGAAACCTGCGCTGAGAGGAATGAAGGTGTAGAATTAGGTGTGTCACAGCCAAGTGCTTGCGGGCACTCTGCTAGCAGTACACCCACGTCCGATTATAGCAGGCAAATTTCCCTGCCCCAGCTGCTGGACCATCAAAAGAAGTTCACTCCCAGCCATCCACATGCCCAGCAGTTGAATGCTAGCTTGGCTAAATTGCTAGCACTCCAACTGCTGCCTTTTCAGTTGGTAGACTCGGCCCCCTTCCATGAGTTTGTGCAATGTGCGGTTCCTCAGTGGTAGGTCCCCAAACGCCACTTTTTCTCACGGAAGCCGATTCCGGCTCTCTACCGGCATGTGGAAGGCAATGTCCTTGCCTCGCTGGACAGGGCGGTCAGTGGTAAGGTGCATATTACCACTGACTCATGGTCCAGCAGGCACGGACAGGGATGTTACCTGTCTTTCACGGCCCATTGGGTCACTCTTCTGGCAGCTGGGAAGGATGCAGGACAAGGTGCAGTAGTGTTGGAGGTTGTTCCGCCACCACGCCTCCAAAATGCTACTACTGGTTGTGACACACCTCTCTCCTCCACCCCCTCCTCTTCTTCTTCCTCCATGGTCTCTTCCAGTGCTCTGTCCTCGGAACCAGCGCTCCGTAGGCGTTCAAGGGGCTATGCAAGTATGCAGGCAAAAAGATGCCATGCCGTGCTTGCGCTGGTTTGTTTGGAGGACAGGAGACACACTGGGGCAGATATTTTGTCAGCTCTGCAGGGGCAGGCCGAGAGGTGGTTGACGCCACGCCAGCTTAAGCCAGGATTGGTGGTTTGCGACAATGGCACCAACCTCCTCTCCACCCTCCGACAGGGACATCTGACCCATGTGCCCTATGTGGCTCACGTCCTTAACCTGGCGGTGCAGCGGTTCTTGGGCAGGTACCCGGGCTTACAGGATGTCCTGAAGCAGGCCAGAAAAGTCTGTGTGCATTTCTGCCGATCATTTAATGCCTGTGCTCGGCTGGCTGAGCTCCAAAAGGAGTTGAACCGCCTTATATGTGACATGCCCACCAGGTGGAACTCAACTTTGGTCATGGTGCAGCGGCTGCACACGCAGCAGAGGGCCATCAATGAGTACCTGTGTGACTACGGCACCAGGACAGGGTCAGGGGAGCTCGGTTTTTTCTCACCACGCCAGTGGGGCATGATCAGGGATGCATGCACTGTCCTGTCACCGTTTGAGGAGGCCACAAGGATGGGGAGCAGTGGCAGTGCATGCATCAGTGACACTGTACCTCTTGTCCACCTCTTGGAGCATATGCTGCATGGAATAATGGACAGGGCACTTGAGGCAGAACAGAGGCAGGAAGAGGAGGACTTCCTTGCCTCCAAAGGCCCCCTTTATCCAGACAGTGTTCCTGCTGTCCCACCCATCACACAGGAAGAGGACGAGGAGGAGGAGGAGGATGATTGTGTCAGCATGGAGGTGGAGGCTGGCACTCAGCATCAGCAGCAACAGTCTTGTAGGGAGGATTTACAGTCCCAAGAATCCCGTGGATATGTACGTGGCTGGGAGGAGGTAGATCATGTTGTCCTTAGTGACCCAGAGGACTCCGGACCGAATGCCTCAGCTAACCTACGCTGCATGGCCTCCCTGATCCTGCAAAGCCTGCGGAAGGATCCTTGTATTCTTCGGATCAAGAAGAGGGACCATTACTGGCTGGCCACTCTCCTTGATCCACGGTACAAGGGTAAGGTTGCGGACCTTGTACCTGTCGCAGAGGGAGCAGAGAATGAGACATCTCCGGGAGGCCTTGCAGAAAGGTCTATGCAATGCGTTCCCAGAGACTGGGAGGTTACAAACTCATGGTCCTGGACAACATGTTGCTGAGGAATCAGTCAGAAGGAGCGGTGGAGAAGGTGGCCGTCTGACCAATGCGTTCAGACAATTTTTTAGTCCGCAGCCCCAAGGTATGATCAGTTCCAGCAACCATCGCCAGCATCTGATTTATATGGTGCAGGAATACCTAGGGGCAAGGTCAGACTTGGACACCTTTTCCACCGAAAATCCTCTGGCTTACTGGGTCTTGAGGATGGATCACTGGCCAGAGCTTGCACAGTATGCAATTGAGCTACTGGTCTGTCCTACATCCAGCGTTCTTTCGGAACGCACCTTCAGCGCTGCTGGTGGCTTTGTTACCGATCACAGGGTGCGCCTGTGCACCGACTCGGTTGATCGACTGACCTTCATAAAGATGAATCAGTCTTGGATCACCCACAGCTACCAAGCACCTGAAGCTGATGTAACCGAATAATTTTTTTGGAAATATCACATCCCTTCAAGACTGCCTATGCTGATGCTGAGTGACTGTCCTGTTATGTTGACTGTCTATCCTCTTCCTCCTCCGCTGATATCTTGGAAGAATATTTTTGGTTCTGGGTGATGCCACCAGTCCAATTTTTCTGCCCCTGTTTAACAGGGGCGTTTAATTACAATTTTTGATGCAATGCTTTACAGCAGAGCTTATTCCTGCACTACAAATAGAGTATATGGGAGAGATTGCAGTGTCGTGGCACCAGCACCAATGCCTAAGGCCCAATTTTTCAGCCCCTATTTAACAAGGGCATGTAATTACAATTCTTGATATAATATTTCACAGCAGGGCCCATTCCTGTGCCCACCGAGAGTAACTGTGAGGACTTATAGTGTTGTGGCACCAGCACCACAACCACCAAAGGCCCTATTTTTCTACCACTGTTCAACAATGGCATGTAATTACAATTCTTGATATAATCGTTCACAGCAGGGCGCTCCAGCGTCCACCAGGAGTCACTTTTAGGGCTTACAATATTGTGGCAACACCAACACCTTGTTCTGCCATTTCTGCAGAACATATAGGGCAGGCCCCTACTTTCAAACATCCAATTTACAAACGTCTCCTACTTGCAAACGGAAGGAAACAGGAAGTGAGATGAAAAAAGACGGACGGCAAAACAAATTATACAGGGGTGATAATCCTTCCCTATGTTTTCCAAAAAGCTTAAAAATATATTTTTTGACTGAAGCTACACTTTAAAAATGTACCAGTTCAAAATTACAAATAGATTCTACTTAACACAACAAACCTACACAGTCCCTGTCTTGTTTGCACTGCCTGTATACTGCTGTTCTGAGTATATAGGGCCTGGGGGCACTACATCTTTCCTTTTTTTAATATGGGTACGGGGTTCCCCTTAATATCCGTACAAGACTCAAAGGGGCTAGTAATAGGCAGGGGGGGGGGGCTACCCATGCCATTTTTCTCAATGATTTTCATCCATATTGCTGGAACCAGATATTACATTAAAACCGCAAGCAGTTTTAAATGACTTTTTTTCCGTTAGATGTCATTTTGTGCAGGGACTGTTCTAAACACGGGAAACACGTGGCACTTCACAGGCATACTATAGACACCCCCCAGGCACGATATTTAAAGGAATATTTCACTTTTTTTCACTTTAATCGTCATTAAAATCAGTGCTCCCGAAAAAACGGACGTTTTAGGCATTGACCCATGTCCCCTGGGGCAGGAGCCCGGTCCCCAAACCCTTTTTAGGACAACATCTTGCATATTAGCCATTAAAATTAGCACTTTTTATTTCGAACGTTCGAGTCCCATAGACTTCAATGGGGTTCTAAAGTTCACACAAATTTGTGGTCCGTTCGAAAGTTCTGGTGCGAACCGAACCGGGAGGTGTTCAGCTCATCCCTATTCTCCCATGACATTTAAAATGATGGCTCTCTCAGCAGAGCACGTTGTGATTGGCCAAAGCATGCAGGTCTTTTTACCAATCATAGGACGCTAATGCACTGTGATCTTGCAGTGCATTATGGGGAATTCCACGGCACTCAAATTTGCTGCAAACACCCCATAATATTTGGTATTCGGAGAAAGGGCAAACACCCGATGTTCGAGTCGAACTTACATTTGACGCAAACATCGGGCTCATTCCTAGTGACTAACTACAAACAGCTATAACATGACCAGGAACCTTCACAGACCTCCATTAAATACTGATTTATTGTTTCTCCCACAGCACTATCCACACCTGGCATTACACTGACATCCTTTATTAGATAAAAATGTGTATTAATCTTTATATGTCCTTTAATGGAAACCTATCCTCAGATGGTATTGAGGATACCATCGCTTACCTCTTCCGAAAATACTAAATCTCAGATTGTCATGTTGATTCAATTTCAGTACCTTCTCAGTCGCTGACCTTGATTTCTGACCTCACTCAGACCTTTCTTCTCAACGTACTTGTTCCAGTTAAATGTATTAAAGCAAAAGCAACATCAAGCAACTAGGCTTTTCAGAAAAATGTCTGCAGTCATAGACACTATTTTCCTCTTAGTACAGGTTTCCATAAAAAGGCCACTATCTGCAACCTTAATTACTTTAGCCGTGATTTGAACCACGTAGGATGCTGTGGAAAAGGTGTGGGTGCCAGGTGTCTTCAGAACTTCCTGTATATCTGCCTAAAAAGCTTTCTTTACGATAAAAGTTACTTGCTAATCACAATCCTGAGAAGATACATGTTAACACTTCAGCCCTGGAGCATGAGGCAACCCATGACATGTGAGCCATATCGGTATCAGTGTACACTGCACGTCTTTAAGTAGGGATCTGTTTCCTTCTGCAAGATCATGAATCCATGTATAATATATGAAAATAAAATGACGTCAAACGTAAAAGTGTTTACTTTGTTTCAAATACATCATATTATAATAGAATGCAGTCCTAGGTGTGAATATATTGTGACAATAATAAAAACAATATGACTATACTTAGGACCTTGGAAATTGCAGGTTAATAAGGTTATCTGTGTGTTAATGAGCTCTCCTGACAACTGAAGCAATATGCCATGCCTAATAATAAACAACTTTAATGTCTGATTTCTAGTTGGAATGTGCTTTGGGATGGCTAGCTTAGGCTAAACTCTTGTAAAGTGGAACTGCATGGTTGCCAGCATTTTAAAAATATAAACAATGACAATATACTGCTGGCCTTAAATTTACTCCATTATATGAAAAAAAGCATATTAGAATAAAAGTATGTCATATAGTCCCCATGATGTTTATTTCACTAAATATCATTACTGTAGTGTTTTTAAAGCTGAACTCCAGACAAGCATGTAGAACTCATTTGACAGTGTGAGACATCCATTGTCAAGCCTGGAAGGACACACCACAGGTGCAAAAGTCTGTAGAGCTTAGACCACTGTGTTATCTCTGGAAGCATCCAGGCAGCTACAGTTAGCCAGCGCACACTCAATTTACATCCTGTGGTACTTAGTTGGTTCTCTAAGTGGGGTGTCTGATGCTCAAACCCCATCTATCTATAGCCACAAACCAGCCTTTACCCTTTGGTCTCATAGTTAAATTCATGAGGCCTCACACATTCTTCTCCAACTCTCTAGTCCTCCATCTCTAGAGCCTAGAACCAGGGATTCATTTTCCATCTCTTGGTGTGGCTATATGCTTTATACTACATCTAGGGTTAAATCTTCAAATCTTCCTCAACCAGCACTCTCTTTACTTCAGAGATTTTCTCTACTGGAAACAATGGAAACTTACTCATCTGCATGCCTTGTAGCTTTTACTGATGACTTCTAATATGTAAAATTGAATAACTTTTTGATCATCAGTCCTACCATTATCATCAATGTCAATAATGTTAATTGTAGCTGGTTGATCCACTTTCTTGCTGTTTACCAGTGTTTTTCATAAGAGTCTCTCACATTCTTGCTTAATCTCTGGAAGTCTCTGTGAAACATTCCCCAGCCCCATCTTCCAACAGGATAAGGAAACTCCATCCTGGGTTAACTTGACATGCCAATATTTTTTCTTATATAAACCTAAAAGTTATGTAGCGCTACCCAATAATAAATAATCCAATTTAGACAGACTCAGACTCAAACCCAAAGTGTAGGTCAAAAATGTATTTTATTTCTAATAAAATAAAATACCTTTTTGCCCTACACTATGTGGAAGCCATTTTTTTCTCCACATATCATCTGGAAGCAAGTGGCTCCACTGTCCGGTTGAATCCATCACCAGGATCCAGTCTTTGATGTTTGTCTGATTGGAGATCCCCTTGAGGTCGCGTTTGGTGTTCTTGGATTTCATTCCGGTGACATTCCACCACCCTGAGGTCTACACATTTGCCATTTGTGGCATTCTGCTCGTTTGACTCCATGTCACCGACATGCCCTAGCTTGTGAATAATAATAAAGAGGCAGCCTATTCCTTCTCACCGTATGTGCATATAAATGACAACTGGCTCCCAGTCTGAGTTCTACCACAGCAGGGATTAAAAGAAGCTGATATGAAGACAGATATAGGTACATTTCAATTTACAAATGTACAATACTTTGCAGTAGTTTAGGCAGGTGTGAAAAAATGCTGTCAATTAAGAATGCTTTCAACAAGGGAAGTGTTAATATTTTATTTTTTTATCATTTGAGGAAATAGAAAGTAAATGAGCAGAAGAGAAGTCCAAATCAAAATTTGATGTGACCACCTTTACCTTCAAAATAGCATAAATTCCTCTAGGTACACTTGCACACAGTTTTTAAAGGAACTTGACAGGTAGGTTGTTCCAAACATCTTGGAGAATTAGCCACAAATCTTCTGTTTATGAAGGCTGCCTCAGATCCTTATGTCTCCTCTTGTAATCCCAGGCAGACTCGATGTTGAAATCAGGGCTCTGTGGAGGCCAAACCATCACTTCCAGGACTCCTTGTTCTTCTTTATGTTAAGATAGTTCTTAATGACATTGGCTGTATGTTTGCTGCAGAATAAATTTTGTGGCTAATCACATGCCTTCCTGATGGTTGGGTTGTTTCTTTGGCCAACTACTGTGTCTACGGTCCTCAAAGTTGCCCGATCAGTTGTTCCCTCAGTGCTTAGAAATATAGGCACATAGCTATCCATCATACCATAACATCAAGGAGGCGTGTGATTGGCCCCAAATTTATTCTGCAGGGGGACAATGACCCAAAACATACAACAATGTTGTTAAGCTCTATCTTCAGCGCAAGAAGAACAAGGAGTCATGGAAGTGATGGTTGAAATCAGAGCCCTGATCTCAACATCATTGAGTCTGTCTGAGATTACATGAAGAGACAGGAGGGTATGAGGCAGCCTACACCCAAAAAAGATCTGTGGTTGGTTCTCAAAGATAAAACCTAAGATTAAAATAACAAGTGCCCCCCCGCCCCCCTCCCCCCAACGTTTCACAGTACACCTGCATACATATAGCATTAAAGATGGAATTTTTGAGACACAGCAGTGACTTTTATATATAAAACATGGTTTAATTCAAAATTACGCATAAAAAAACAGTAATTTCTTACTTAGTTGCAAAGAATTTTAAAAACAAAAAAGACAAGCCATATTACAAAATTGTGATCCAAAGTGTATATGGCATGACTCTCATTATAACAATTTTGTAATATGGCTTGTCTTTTTTATTTTTAAAATATATTGTAACTATGCAGGTGTACTAGTTCTCCAAGATGTTTGGAACAACCTACCTGCCAAGTTCCTTCAAAAACTGTGTGCAAGTGTACCTAGAAGAACCGATGCTGACTTGAAGACAAAGGGTGATCACACCAAATAATGATTTGATTTAGATTTTTCTTCTGTTCACTCACTTTGCAGTTTGTAAATTGATAAAAACAAAAAAAAAAAAATCTATATTTTTGAAAGCATCCTAACTTTACAGAAATTATTCACACCTGCATAAACTGTTTGCACAGTACTCAATAAAACCATGTTTCATGAATACATAACTTTTTTCTTTAACTGTCTGCACTCAATCTTGCGCATTTGAATGAACATTTAATCACAAAAAAAAAATGGGTGGCAAATATTAAAGTCAACTAGCAGAAAATTCTCTGAAAAACATGAAGAAAGAAAAATAAATGTTGGTCTATTAGGGAAATTAGGCCACTTGGCGGCTATGCTATTTTTTTTCCATATCACTGTAATGCAGTGCAAAGTAACTCTCTTGAAAAATTTCAGAATACCAGTGGAATTACATTAATGAATTCTTGCACCAACAGTTCCTGCTCTGAGTCTTTCAACTTATTACGCTGCTGTGCTGAAGCAGCTCTGTATTACACCTTGTGGCCAACACTGATAAATGTGTCTGCAAGGAACTTGTGTTATCGAAAAAAAGGTTCATGGCACAGAATTAAAAGCAAGGCTTGACTTCAGTTCTGAGCTTCATATTTACTGGGCTTCTTTAGTTTTTTTTTTTTTGTGTACACGTGATTTAGTGTACTTCATCAACATTAAATTATACAAGTAATTAAATACCTGTTCATAAATGTTTGAAACCTAGTAAGGCTGGCCATAGATATGCTGAAATGTTGTCCCCTTTGACTAAATGACATATATGCTCAAAATTTCAATTCACATTTGTTATTTGAAAATCAAAGGATTCTCTTGGAAATAGCCTGTCATTGTGATGATGATATGTAATTTGTGTGTTAAAGATTTGTTCACAGATGTTTTAGTAGATCCCCCCACATTTGTGTTATTGTTCACAAATAACATCTTTTGCTGCTGGTGGGAATGACTGGAAAATGAATTTGACTTTTACCAGTTGATTCGTGATTTGTAATCGTTTTTGATAATAAAGTGACTGACTGACTGTCAAGATTATTAAACTTGATCAGGTAGAAAAATATGCATATAAATCACAATGCACTTTTTTTTCTGATAAACACTTTATATTAGATATAAGTACTGTATCTACAGTTTTAGGCCCATAGCAGAGCCAGGCACACATCGTGGGTGCAATTCTTTACAGTCTCCAGTGTAAGAAAAATTATAATACGCACATTTTTTACATGCAAAAATATGTTTTAAAGGTAGACTTATTGTTTAAAATACATCTAAGTTATGCTATGGCAATGGGAACATGTAAAGTAGGTGTTATCTCAATTTGGCTACAAAAGTGGAAATAAACTTTTAGGCCTACCATACACAGAGCGAATTTCTTTCCTGCAACCACGGGTTGCCAGGCCATTGTGAAGAAAGATTACCGCTCTAGGGTGGAAGCAGCAAGTGCAGTCTCAGCATGTGTTAATGAAGAAGGAGAATCTGGACAGCCACACTCCAATACAAATGCCTTTATTTTGTAAAATAACAAGTTCTTACAGCAGCTGGGTACATGATAATAATGTTGACGCGTTTCACACTCTCAGTAGTGCTTAATTATAGCTTATGAAACACTAAAGGCGTTTGTATCGGAGTGAGGCTGTCCAGATTCTTACCACATGCTGAGCCTGCACCTGCTGCTTTCACCCTGAGGGGTCTCATTCTTCACTGCCAGGCCATTGTAAGAAGAACAAGAGTAGAATGTGATTATTGCTGGCAGCTATAGCTGCCACTAGCTATAATAGCAAGAGAAAACAGCACACTGTTTGTATCCAAGTTGATCGATCACATTGGTACATTTACCCTGCCCACTGCGTTGCCAGATTTTTAATGTACATGCCTTTTATGTCTTCTCACATGTGAGTACCCATTTTTGATTTAATAAATGTTTTTTATCCACTTAACAACCGCCCTATAGCCGAATGACGGCTACAGGACGGTTTCTTAACTCTGGGAGGCCGTCATATGACGTCCTCCCAGAATTCCGCTCTCGCGCGGCCCCCGGGGCGCGCACTCGAGAGCATCCTGTGGACCCGGCGTATCACGGATCACGGCAAACGGCTGCTCATAGCGGCCGTTTACCACGTGATCGCTCCGTCAAATGACGGAGTGATCACTTGTAAACAAACCGGCGTCATGTTATGACGCCGGTTCCTCCCTCCCCCTCTCTGTACCGATCGGAACAGCGGAGGGGGAAGAGATCGGTGTCAGCAGCGATGTGGGCTGCATCTGCAGTGCCCACATCGCTGCTCACCGAAAATTAACCCCTCAATTCCCTGCCATTACTCTGCAATACCCTGCCATTACTCTGCAATACCCTGCAACACTCTGCAATACCCTGCATTACTCTGCATTACTCTGCAATACTCTGCAATACTCTGCAATACTCTGCATTACCCTGCAATACCCTGCAACACTCTGCATTACACTGCATTAGTCTGCATTAGTCTGCATTACTCTGCATTACTCTGCATTACTCTGCATTACACTGCAATACTCTGCATTACTCTGCAATACCCTGCAATACCCTGCAATACTCTGCAATACCCTGCAATACCCTGCAATACTCTGCAATACCCTGCAATACCCTGCAACACTCTGCAACACTCTGCAATACCCTGCAACACTCTGCAATACCCTGCAACGCTCTGCAACACCCGCCAATACCCTGCAACACTCTGCAATGCTCTGCAACACTCTGCAATGCTCTGCAACACCCACCAATACCCTGCAACACTCTGCAATGCTCTGCAACACCCTTCAATATCCTGCAATGCTCTGCAACGCAATACTCTGCAACACCATACTCTGAGATACCCAGCCATACTCTGAGATACCCAGCCATACTCTGAGATACCCAGCCATACCCAGCCATAGTCGGTGATACCCTGCAATACCCAGCCATAGACACCCCCCCTCCCGCCGCCCTCTGGTGCTTCTACCGACTCGCCAATACGATCAAATCCAGAATCTTTATTTTATTTTTTATTTTTTTCAGGCTTCCCAGCTTAGAGGTGAGATGCGGGGTCTTATTGACCCCATATCTCACTGTAAAGAGGACCTGTCATGCCATATTCCTATTACAAGGGATGTTTACATTCCTTGTAATAGGAATAAAAGTGATCAAAAAATTTATTTTTGGGGGAAAAAAATGTTAAACTAAAATAAATAAAGTAAAATGAACAATAAAATGTTTTTTTTTTTTAAAGCGCCCCTGTCCCCATGTGCTCACATGCAGAAGCGAACGCATACGTAAGTCCCGCCCACATATGAAAACGGTGTTCAAACCACACATGTGAGGTATCGCTGCGAACGTTAGAACGAGAGCAATAATTCTAGCCCTAGACCTCATCTGTAACTCAAAACATATAACCAGTAAAAAAAATTAAATCGTCGCCCATGGGGATTTTTAAGTAGCAACGTTTGGAGCCATTCCACGAGCCTGTGCAATTTTGAAGAGTGACATATTAGCTATCGATTTACTCGGTGTAACTTCATCTTTCACATTATGCAAAAATTGGGCTAACTTTTCTGTGTTTTTTTTTTTTTTAAGCACAAAACTGTTTTTTTTCCAAAAAAAAGCATTCAAAAATTGCTGCGCAAATACCGTGCGAGATAAAAAGTTGCAACGACCACCATTGTATTCTCCAGGGTGTTTTCTAAAAAAACATATATAATGTTTTGGGATTCTATGTAATTTTCTAGCAAATAAATGATGATTTTTACATGTAGGAGAGAAATGTCAGAATTGTCCTGGGTGCTCCAGAACGCCTGATGGTGCTCCCTGCATGTTAGGCCTCTGTATGTGGCCACACTGTGTAAAAATCTCACACATATGGTATCACCGTACTCGGGAGTAATAGCAGAATGTGTTTTGGGGTGTAAGTTGTGGTATGCATATGCTGTGTGAGAAATAAACTGATATTATGACAATTTTGTGAAAAAAAAAAAAAAGTAAAAAAAATCTTGATTTTGCAAAGAATTGTGGGAAAAAATGACAACTTCAAAAAACTCATCATGCCTCTTACTAAATACCTTGGAATGTCTTCTTTCCAAAAAGGGGTCATTTGGGGGGTATTTGTACTTTTCTGGCATGTTAGGGTCTCAAGAATTCAAATAGGCCGTCAGTACTTCAGGTGTGATCAATTTTCAGATATTGGCACCATAGCTTGTGGACTCAATAACTTTCACAAAGACCAAATAATATCCACCAATTTGTACTTATTTTTACCAAAGATATGTAGTAGTATAAATTTTGGCCAAAATTTATGAAGAAAAAATTACTAATCTGCTAAATTTTATAACAGAAACAAAGAAAAATTCATTTTTTTACAGAATTTTCTGTATTTTTTCTTTTATAGCACAACAAATAAAAAACCCAGCGGTGATTAAATACCACCAAAAGAAAGCTCCATTTGTGTGGAAAAAAAGGACAAAAATTTCATATAGGTCCAGTGTTGCATGACTGAGTAATTGTCATTCAAAATGTGAGAGCACCGAAAGCTGAAAATTGGTCTGGTTATTAAGGGTGTTTAAGTGCCCAGTGGTCAAGTGGTTAAATAACGGTAATACACTATGTGGCTCCATTTCCTCCTTTTTTGGTATATGTAACCTTGGAATGATTCATAGTGTATATACCTGGCCACTATATTTTGGGCCCCTTCACAATCAATATATGGAAGAATCCAATTTAAACGTTTGATGTATATGGAAGTTCGGAGGTACTACATCCCCAGGTGTGATTACACCATCAAGCCTTAGTGACTCAGTGGGCATAAGCCTAGTTGGGTCCACCGCTTCCGGTAAGCCTCATTCCATAATGTGGTGGATATCTTCAGACAATATCACCTTTTTTTCCAGTATTTACAGCACTCTTTGGATTCTTTGCGGACTTATGGGACTTCATCTTTTTGTATAATACACACTATCGCTGTTGATACGGTGGATATCTTCAGATTAACCACCTAGCTTTTCAGTTTCTACAACATTTGTTTGATTTTTTGTGGACACATGGGACTTATTTTTTGTATAATATATATTATTGTTGATTGAGTTTTATTATTTTGATCACTACTCTATACATTTAATTAGACATCTTATTATTGTATACAGTCGTCACTGATTGTAGTACTTAACATATATTTCATAATCAGCAGCGCACTTGATTATTATTTTAAATTGTTTCTACTACACAGATTTTCCGTTGTGCAGGCAGCTAATAATGCGCGTTTTTTTCCCTTTTTTTCTTTTAGTTCCTACTGAACCAGCTGAGATTCGAACTGTGTATGGCCGGCCTTAGTTGACCACAGACACTTGCATGCACAGAAAAAAATCCAATCTCAGTCACTCCATGTGGGCCAGTGCATTGTTAAATAGAGTCCCATCAGATGACCATTCGTACACACCTCCAGGACTAATTTGTCAAGAGAAAACCTGTAGTGATAAGACAATTTTTTCCAGCCTGTGCAATCACTGTTCCCTGATAAAGCTTATGGTGTTTGCAGGTGCCTCACAGACTTGTGATCCTTGTCTAATCTGTCTGAAATTGACCTGCTCTAAATACATCTATTGTCTGTGGCCAAGCGAATGCTAGAAAATTACATGTACTAGATGTACTAGCATGTCTTTATACTGTGGAACCAAACCTAATCAAAATTCTACTTGCAATGTAATAGCTAGATAGCTACAGGCTGTCTGTTTACATCAAAGGAACACAGATAAAGATGACTTAAAAGGGAATTTGACACTGTGGATTAATACAACAAATTTGTGTGGCGCAGACTACCGATATAAAATTAAAGCAATTAACTGAAGCCGTATTGTTGTTTTCAAAGAAGTTAGGCCAGTAGATTAAGATTGAATTAATGAAAATACGAATCATTTGATCTTGTAAGTAAACCTGCAAGAGAGAAATGCAAAGGCTGTCATTGCTGGTTTTCTGAAAATGCTAGTTGCTTGGCTTCATCACTTTGTGAAACTAAGAATTTTTACAGACAAGCAAGAATGAAGTCAAAACTCCAGATTTGCACTCAGACACCCTTTGGCAATCTTCCTTAAATATGAAATTTTACTTTTAGTAGTACAAAATGACTAACAATGTTGCTTTTAATACATCTGTGCAGCATGAAAATTTCTTAAAAAGATTCAAAAGCCTTGTAAACCATGCTATAATACTTTTTTTCCATTAGCAATGCAATCTTACAGGTTATTTGCAGAGGTAGAACTGCACATTCTTTCTTGCTGTTTATTGTAATGGTGTTTATCTCGGCAAATACTGTACTCAACTATAAAACCACACCCATTTAATAAAGATTGGTAGCTAATTTAAAAATTGTCTTCACCTCATTTCAACCCCCTGTTCAAGAAACTGTCCCTAGATTGTTTTTGGGTAGACAAACTGTGCAATTGACCAGGACCACCACCCTCTCAGTCAGCAGAAGAGCAACTGGTGTTGGGAGCTGGATTGCAAGGTGGTCTAGCTCCTGGCAAAGGCCCTGACTTGACACTATTCAAAAGAGTGATCATTCAGCTTGTCAGAGCAACATCATGGCAAATTATGTGATTAATTAGATATGTAACTACTAAACACCAATATGCATTCTTTCTCCAACTGGCACCCACAATGGAGCATAATCTTCCACCCAATGACTCCAACAATAGGACAGTGTTCCTGGTACTATAACCAATGGGACACAACCTTCCTTCCACTAACATCAACAACATGGCACAATCTTTCTCCCACTGACACCAATCAAAGGCAAAGACTGTCTGTCCACTGACACCAATGAGGGAATTTACCTACCTTTCACTGACACCAATGATCATACATAACCTTCCACCCATTGACACCAACAATGGGGCACAATTTTCCTCTCACTGCCACCAATGATGGTGCACAACTTTCCTCCCACTGACACCTTAAATTTGGCACAATCTTCCACTCACTGATAAGAACCGTGGGTCGGTATTTCTATCTCTGACCCTAAGTTGTCTATCGAGAAATCAAATAAAAAGATTTATATTAAAAAAAATAGTCCGTTGCAAAGTGGAAAACTGTTTTTTTTTTGGCAACCATAGGTGCCGGATCCTCTGGAGTAAAGGGAAGAGGGATCTTCTGGCTTGTTATCAGTGCTCAGTTTAAAAGCTTACATCTCTGATGGTATGGGGGTGCATTAGTGCAAATGGAATGGAGAACTTGCACATATGGAAAGACACCATCAATGTTGGAAAATATATCCAGGTTTTGGAGCAGCATATGCTCCCATCCAAACAACATCTTTTTCAGAGAAGGCTTTGCATATTTCATCAGGACAATGCTAAACTGCATACTGCATCTACAACAAAAATATGGCTTCCTCTGGGTGCTTAACTGGCCTGGCTGTAGTCCAGACCTTTCACCAATTGAAAATATTTGGTGCATCTTGAAACGGAAAATATGACAAAGAAGACCTAGGACTGTTGAGCAGTTAGAATCCCTTATCCGGCAAGAATGGGTCAACATTCCTTTCCCAAAAGGCGAGCAACTGATGCCCTCAGTTCCCAGACATTTACAGAGTGCTGTTAAAAGATGAGGGGATACTTCACTGTGTTAAATGTGGCCCTGTCCCAACTCTTTTTTTAGACATTTTACTGCAATCAATTTCAAAATGATCTTATGTTTCCATTTAAAAAAGGTACATTTTGATCACTGCCAAAACTATTGAATATGAAGCCCTAGCTACTTAACACAAGCGTTCCCCACATCCTGACTTGTTGCACAAACGCGAACAAGCCCGCACGGAACTTAATATTTTCCTTACTAGGAAGGCAGAGAAATGCTTACGCTGGACCAATCATAAATTTTTTACCTGGTGTGATCGACTGGGTTCGTTGTTAGCACATAAACACACCCATAAACATATGCACACAGCCATTCCAAAAATTAGACTCTCAGGAGGCACCCTCTCTCAAAATCCCCAAAAGATCCTTCAAGAATTTCTAGAATTCTATGCCAGACTATACAACCCATCTCAGGGCCCTATTTCTTCTTCCATTAGTTGTTTCGTGAATACTTTATCTCTACCATCTCTCACTGAATCCCCTAGGGAACTTATGGACCAACCTATTAGCCCTTGTACACACGGTCGGACATTCCGACAACCAAATATGTCGGATTTTGTCCGACGGGTTTTGTCCGACAGATTTTGTCCGAAACTGTTGCATACACACAGTTGGACAAAGTCGTCAGAAAATCCGATTGTACTTAATGTGATGACGTTATTTAGTTAGGACGGGACTACGTTCAGGCTAGTAGCCAATAGCTTTGGTCTAGGAATTTGATCTGAGCATGCGTGGCACTTTGTCCGATCGGAATTCTCTACACATGATCAGACAAAGTCCGATCGGATCATGTTGTCGGAAAACTTTATAGCATAGCTGGAAAACTTGGTCCGTCGGATACTCCGACGGAAACAGTCCGATGGAACCCACACACTGTCGGATTATCCGACAACACGGTCCTATCGGACATTGTCCATCGGAATGTCCGACCGTGTGTACAAGGGCTTACAGGTGAAGAAATTCACAACAACATTAAGACATTGTCCTTGCATAAATCGCCTGGTCCTGATGGGCTTCCCAACAGTTATTATAAAACATTTTTGAACAATTGGCTCCTCCTATGGCTCTCTATTTTAGTTCTTTGCGTGATGGTGGAGAAGTTCCTCTTAAAAATATTTTTTTTAAGTCAGCAGCTACAAATGCTGCAGCTGCTGACTTTTAATAAACAGACACTTACCTATCCCAGGGTCCAGCGATGTGGAGGATAGAAGCCCAGCCTGTCCCCCCCATTTTAACTGTGGGTGCCTGGCTGTGGCTTCACAGCCTGACACCCACTGCGCATGCTGGAGCCGCACCGAGTGCCGTGACTGGCCGCACAATCATCTGGGACCTGTCACGTGTCCCAGATGACTGACAAGAGGGAGGGGGAGAGGCAATCTCCCTTCCTGCGCTGAGGGAAGTGACATCAGGAGCCCAGGCGCCGAAGGAGGCAGACTACGAGGGACCCCCTAGCAACAGACATTTAAAGGTGAGTAAAAAAAAAATTCTCCAAATGTGTTTTTTTTTTTAAGCACATTACAAATTTTTATTTTTTTGGGGGGTGGAACTCCACTTTAATGAAAATAGGGCTAACATTAGCGTCATATCCAAACCGAACAAAGATTCCACTGGCATGCTTAATTACCATCCTATATCATTGATTAATTGCGACCTCAAAATTCTAACAACTTCTAGTCGTGCATTTAGGTACATTTTTAGCTCAATATATCCATAAAGGCCAATCTGGCTTTATAACTGAACGCCAAACATTGGATTACATTCATTGGTCTATAGCATTGATCTATGCGGTATGTTCCATACCCCTGTATCTAAGGAATTATTACTTCTTTCATTGGACCTTCACAAGGCCTTGCATAGCTTGAATTGGGACTACTTATTTATCACTTTGGAGGCCTTTGGATTTGGCTCTACTTTTATTTCACTTATGCTTTATAGCAATCCGTCGACCCAGGTTTCCATTAAAGGTTATAGGTCGGTGTTATTTTCTATCCAACGCGGAACAAGAGAAGGCTGTCTACTTTCCCCATTACTATTTGTATTAGTGATTAAACCTTTCGCTATAGAAATTCAATCTCATTCTAGTATACATGGCATATGTTGTGGGCAGCAGGAGCATAAATGCACTTTTTTTGCTGCTGATGTCCTCATGTATATTACTAATCCTTAAATTACCCTGCCTAATTTGCTTACAGTGTTACATCAATTTTCCCAGCTTTCCCAGGACTTTCTTTGAATACCCAAAAAACAATGGCCCTTCATATTTCTTTACCCCCCTCAACGGTACAGACCTTATGAAATTCTTATAGTTTTCAATGGGCATTACGCTCATTTCAATATTTAGGCATCCAATTGATACCTTTGATTGACACTCATTACCGGGCTAATTACCCCCCACTCTTTTGTCGACTTCAGGAAGATTTTTGTCAATGGGCAGTATATCCCTAATCTTGGTTTGTCAGAATCAACTCCATTAAAAGGACATTTCTACCCAAGATACTTTACTATTTTAAAACTTTACCAATTGCTGTACCATGGGGAGATCTACAGCATTTACAATCAGAAGTCCTTCACTTTATTTGGTGTAATAAAACACCCAGAATGAATAAATTGACATTATATGTTTCGGGCATGGCCTTCCTAATTTGCAGGCCTACTATCAAGCGGCTCAAATATCTCAACTTTCAAACACAAAGGCCAAGGGATCTACACCCCTCTGGGTCTCTATTGAAGCCCTCTCGTACCACCCTCTTGCCATTGGTTCTCTAATATGGCTTCCTAGCCATCTTCGCCCCCCAATTTTGTGTCCTACTCTGTCTTGTTCACTAGCGGTTTGGAATGGAGTAAAACCCCTGTCATCCCCACATACCCCACTGGTCCCATTGTTCTACAACCCTGAGTTTTTCCCTGTACTGACTCCGATGCCATTCCTATGGTGGCTTAACAAGGGGCTTTTTAGGTAGGATAGGTGACTACCTCATCGGAAATCAATCATACTCACTGCAATATTTTAAGGATATGTTGCACATGCCCTCTAGTGAAACCTTTTTGTACAATCAGATTATCTCTTTTGTACGATCTAAACTTAATTTGCTAGAGGGACCCCTTACACTCACAAATTTTGAACTATCTTGTCAAAACGAAAGGCCTTCTACGGTGACGAGTATCTTTGGTGTACGCCACTTTTACGGACGCGACTACTAAGCTCCATTATATGACTCAAAGGGACTTGATTACCACTTTTGAATTGTCTGACTGGCAAGATATTGCCTATGCTTTATCTAAAGTATCTATTAACACAACACTAATTGAAGCAAATTATAAAACAATCCTACGTTGGTATTTGGTCCCGACCAGAATTGCGAAGATGCACCCATCTGCATCCCCCATTTTCTTTCGGCGTTGTGGCCAGATGGGTAAATTGTGGCAGTGACCTGTAGTCCCCAGATTTTGGATTCAAATAGTTAATTTGATATATTCAATGAACTATTGCTAAATATTTGAAGCAGTCGATGATTCCCCTTGAATACGTGAAGAAAAAACTTAACTGGATCATGGTTAATGATAGACTTACCTGCATTCTTCAAAACTCTATTAAGAAATTTGATGCGACATGGGATCCATGGATACGATACTTATCTGTAAATTAATGAATTTATGGCTGGCCCTCTCTTTTTTTTTCTCTCTTTTCTTTTCCTTTTTTTGATCTATTCTCTTTTGGTTCTTTTTTTCTTATATTTTTTCCTTTGAGTTTGTTTAAATTCTTCAAGAATTGCAAGATTTTCTGATAGAACACATAGTTCTATGCTGATAATACTCACAGGAAGGTGCCAGGGGGTTCCCCTTTTTTTTGGTCCCTTTTTTTTTTCTTTTTTCCCTGCCCCCTATCTTTTTTCCCTGTGACATAGTCCTTAGCAGTTTTACATATCACAATGGTCTGATGGGATATCGCAAAGTCAATCCCTAGTGGATTGGACATGTATCCCTCGACCCTATTGGTACTAATTTGAAATTGAATATACTGTTCTGTTGTCTCTAATGGTATCCCAACTGAGAATGTTGATTGTTGGGTTCTCTCTGTTTCACATTAAGCCCCATACACACTATCAGATTTTCTGCTGAGTTTTTCCTTCAGATTTACCAAAACCATGTAGTAGAAGGGCCTGCCTGATTGCATACACATTGAAACTCCTAAGGTTTGACCTCATATTATATGGTTTTGGTAAATCTGAAGGAAAAACTCAGCAGAAAATCTGATAGTGTGTATGGGGCTTAAGTGAGTTTTAGGTCTATGAATATTTTAGGGGACAATATTCCTGTGCTTATGTATGGTTTAATACCAGTTTAAATTATTGTACAAAGATTGTGCTTTATATGATATTATTTTGTTACTTCAATAAAAATATTGAAATATAAAAGGGTGCATGTTCTCAGTTTAAACACTTGATAGGTTTTCTATTATGTATTCTGAATAAAAACATAGGTTTATGAGATTTGTAAATCATTTCATTCTGTTATGTTGATTCACGGAGATTTTACAGTGTCCCAACTTTTTTTAAATGGAGGTTGTACAATCTTTTGAATGATTGATAATGAAATTAATGGTCTGATGGATGAATTTATAAAACATATATACAGTTGCATCCACAAGAAGGTTGTTTCAGCTATTGGGAGCGTAACGCTGAAGCTACAGGATATGACATATCTAATCATAGACTTGTAGTGTTTTTCAATCCTTCATAAGGCCACAGTTAAAAAGTACAGCATAGCATGTTATATTGTACATGTAATCTTATGGGCTAGGTCATTACTTTCTATACCTACTTAATGCATAACTATACCTTCTCAGATTTCTTTGAATTCCGTAACAATAATTTGCATACTTCGACTGATCGCTGCTAATGTATATTATTATGCAGAGTAGTTTATCATAATTTGTGCTACAGCTTTTCAAAGAATTTCTATTCTGCATGCCGCAGTGACTTCTGATGTTTAGTTGTGTGTTGTGCCTTTTGTAATATAGTCTCTGTGCACGGTTTGGTGCTCTTCAACCCAGGCTGTTTTCAAATTCTATTGTAGCATCATGGATGAATGACTTCAGGGAGAAATCGTATATCAGGCTGCAGTAGGAATGCATCTTTGATAAGTAAATTGATATTTTCAACTTCAGAAACCCCTCTTTCTGCTATAGTTGGTTTTTTAACACATTTGGTCATGCTCTTTATCTTCAAAATGGGTAAATATTCCTTGCTTGTTTTGACTTCCAGTCTTTTATTCATCATGCCAAAGTATAAGGAGCAAATATTATTTAAATATGGGTGTATCTATAGAAAATAGTAAACCTGTGTTCAGGTATGGAAAATTTATTTGCCTACCGATTTATGAGTTACATAGTTACATAGTTGGTGAGATTGAAAAAAGACCCAAGTCTATCCAGTTCAACGTGCGTGTGCGCGCATTTATGTCAATAGTACATTGCAAATCCCTGTATTTTGTGGTTGTTAAGGTACCCATTTTTTGAAATTATCGATGCTACATGCCGATACCACTGCTTAGGGAAGAGAATTCCATATCCTTACCGCTCTGACAGTAAAGAACCCTCAAAGCAGTTTAAGGTTAAGCTTCTTCTCTTCTAATTTTAGTGAATGGTCATGTGTCCTTTTAAATTCCCTTTCACTGAAAAGTTTTTTCCCTGTGCTAGGGTCACCAGTATGGTATTTATAGATCGATATCATATACCCACTCAAGCATCTCCTCTCCAGAGAGAATAAATTCAATGCTTGCAGCCTTTCCCCATAGTTGAGGTCCTCCAGTCCCATTATTAGCTTTGTTGCTCTTCTCTGGACTCTCTACAGTTTCAGCACATCCCTCCTGAGGATTGGTGTCCAGAACTGGATGGCATGCTCAAGATGCGACCAGACTAGAGTCTTGTAGAATGGGAGAATTATTGTTTTATTTCCGGCGTGAATACCCTTTTTAACGCATTACAATAACATATCATCCCTCACATTTACTTGCACATAATTCTTGATATACAGGCATACCCCTCCCTCTTTTTCACCCTCCCTATCTCTGTGATCTAGGGAATACCCTTGAGTGATTTGGACAGTATTGCCTCAAAGGATCATAAACATACATAGGGGTAGGTACCATCATCCCATAATTGTATAAAGGGAACTAGAAAAAGCTCACATAAGGGCTACTCCAAGTGGTACCCTCGGGCATTAATAATGATAGGGACTATTACGGTACCCAAAATTAGTAACACAGATAAAAAATGTATAAAGAATTTATTTAACACACATATTAGACAGTACAAAATAAACATCAGAACAATACAATAATTGTTAGAAAGATCTTGGATATAAAATACTAGGGTTTACAGATTTACAATGAGCCCCGCAGGTATGTGGGGACACAGTGTGGGATTAGACATATTCCTCGATCCTTTGGTGCCAGATTGGCTACACTTTTCCTACCATCGACACTTGTTAAGGGTGTTTCTATGGGAGCTTGTACTTCAGCTAATTTTATACCTGTATTGGCCTCCATCCATACTATTTCTTCTGTTATAGATCTATATTTGTAGATACCCCCGGATGGCCTGTTAGCCTATGGCCAGTGGGTTTTGGTGGGCCCCTACTCTCAGAGGATGCTGCCTACCCTGGTTGCTAAATAATTCCAAGGCTTATATAGGGTATGTTAACACATCTTTAAGTCAGTACATAATTCATATATTTTTTTTTAACTTGACCCATGGATCACGTTGGTGCTTTTCCTGGTTGCCCGGGTGCTCTTACTATTTGCCATTCCTGACCCCCGTTCTTCTGCTCCCTTTTCTCTCCCCCCTTCCCCCCCCCCTTTCCTTCCCTCCTTTTCTTTTCCCTTGTTTTCACATTCCCCTGTCTTCCTTTTCCCTTGTTTCATCTGCTTCCCTTTCCCTCTCTCCCTTCACTCCACTTAAGCATATCTTCCATCCATGGACAATTCTTCAGTGTTTATTTCTGATACCCACCAGCTAACTGATCCATCTAGTAATGTTCTATCTCTATCCAACTTCCTTTTTTGCCCCCCGTGTCCACCCCCAGGGGGTCACCCTATTATAGGGTTTCTCAACTACTGCCGCCTGTTGCCACAAAGGGTTTTGTTTTGGTGAGTCGTATAGGTTTTATATGAATACTCCAAGTCATTGTATTACCATTTTTTTTGTTATGATAAAACAAAAATTTGGAAAATGTTTTTAAAGATTATATCTCTTTATAAATGTTATGGGTGACGCCTCTTGAGGAAGCGGCACAAGCCGCGAAACCGGTTGAGGAATACGTCTAATGTCCCCACATACCTACGGGGCTCATTGTAAATCTGTAAACCCTAGTATTTTATATCCAATATCTTTCTAACAATTATTGTATTGTTCTGATGTTTATTTTGTACTGTCTAATATGTGTGTTAAATAAATGCTTTATAATTTTTTTATCTGTGTTACAAATTTTGGGTACTGTAATAGTCCCTATCATTATTAATGCTCAAGGGTACCACTTGGAGTAGCCTTTATGTGAGCTTTTTCTAATACCCCTGAGTGGTAGCCAGCCAATCATGAGAGCTGTCAAACCAAGTCTCTGAAATTCCCACAAAATCGAAATCCTCCTCGTACATCAGCAGCTCCAGTTTTCCCATCTTGTTGGCCAGAAAGCTAGCATTACTGTACAAGCCTCCTAGTTTTGTTCGGTCACATACTATCTCCTTATTAGTGGTGGTTATGAGGCTACAATTTGGATTGTCAGCTTACCTTGGGTTTAGGTATTCTAGTCACCCTACCACTAATGCCCCCAATACTACCTGCTGAACCTTGTTCCACACTGACTATCTCTACATCTGGACCCTCCCCTCCATCACCTAGTTTAAAAGCCCCTCCAACTTTTCAGCCATCTTCTCTCCCAGCTGAGTAAAAATCTAGCAAAAGACTGAGATATTTATGTATCAATGTATATTAGGAGACCAGAGAATATTTCATGGCAGAAAATGGCAGCAACACCCTCATGCCAAAAATGATGGCCTGGTGCCTAAGCAACCTTAACCACTTTCAGACCGGACCATTTTGCTGGTAAATGACCAGAGGTCTTTTTACACTTTGGCACTGCGCTGCTTTAACTGGTAATTGCGCGGTCATGCAATGTTGTACCCAAACAAAATTTGCGTCCTTTTCTTCCCACAAATAGAGCTTTCTTTTGATGGTATTTGATTGCCTCTGCGATTTTTATTTTTTGCGATATAAACGTAAAAAGACCGCAAATTTTGAAAAAAAATGATATTTTCTACTTTTTGTTATTAGAAAAATCCAATAAACTCAATTTTAGTCATACATTTAGGCCAAAATGTATTCAGCCACATGTCTTTGGTAAAAAAAAAGTCAATAATTGTATATTTATTGGTTTGCGCAAAAGTTGTCACATCTACAAACTAAGGTACGTTTTCTGGAATTTACGCAGCTTTTAGTTTACGACTGCCTATCTCATTTCTTGAGGTGCTAAAATGGCAGGGCAGTACAAAACCCCCCCAAATGACCCCATTTTGGAAAGTAGACCCCCTAAGGAAATTGATAAGAGGCATGTTGAGCCCATTGAATATTTTATTTTTTTGCCTCAAGCGATTGAATAATGACAAAAAAATATATATATTTTTTTTTTTACACAAAGTTGTCACTAAATGATATATTGCTCACACATGCTATGGGCGTATGTGAAATGACACCCCAAAATAAATTCTGCTGCTTCTCCTGAGTACGGGGATACCACATATGTGGGACTTTTTGGGAGCCTAGCCGCGTACGGGGCCCCGAAAACCAAGCACCGCCTTCAGGCTTTCTAAGGGCGTAAATTTTTGAGTTCACTTCTCACTACCTATCACAGTTTTGAAGGCCATAAAATGCCAAGATGGCACAAAACCCCCACAAATGACCCCATTTTAGAAAGTAGACACCCCAAGCTATTTGCTGAGAGGCATGTTGAGTTCATGGAATATTTTATATTTTGCCACAAGTTGCGGGAAAATTACAAACTTTTTTTTTTTTTTTTTTTTTTCACAAAGTTGTCACTAAATGATATATTGCTCACACATGCCATGGGCATATGTGAAATGACACCCCAAAATAAATTCTGCTGCTTCTCCTGAGTACGGGGATACCACATATGTGGGACTTTTTGGGAGCCTAGCCGCGTACGGGGCCCCGAAAACCAAGCACCGCCTTCAGGCTTTCTAAGGGCGTAAATTTTTGAGTTCACTTCTCACTACCTATCACAGTTTTGAAGGCCATAAAATGCCAAGATGGCACAAAACCCCCACAAATGACCCCATTTTAGAAAGTAGACACCCCAAGCTATTTGCTGAGAGGCATGTTGAGTTCATGGAATATTTTATATTTTGCCACAAGTTGCGGGAAAATTACAAACTTTTTTTTTTTTTTTTTTTTTTCACAAAGTTGTCACTAAATGATATATTGCTCACACATGCCATGGGCATATGTGAAATGACACCCCAAAATAAATTCTGCTGCTTCTCCTGAGTACGGGGATACCACATATGTGGGACTTTTTGGGAGCCTAGCCGCGTACGGGGCCCCGAAAACCAAGCACCGCCTTCAGGCTTTCTAAGGGCGTAAATTTTTGAGTTCACTTCTCACTACCTATTACAGTTTTGAAGGCCATAAAATGCCAAGATGGCACAAAACCCCCACAAATGACCCCATTTTAGAAAGTAGACACCCCAAGCTATTTGCTGAGAGGCATGTTGAGTCCATGGAATATTTTATATTTTGCCACAAGTTGCGGGAAAATTACAAACTTTTTTTTTTTTTTTTCACAAAGTTGTCACTAAATGATATATTGCTCACGCATGCCATGGGCATATGTGAAATGACACCCCAAAATAAATTCTGCTGCTTCTCCTGAGTACGGGGATACCACATATGTGGGACTTTTTGGGAGCCTAGCCGCGTACGGGGCCCCGAAAACCAAGCACCGCCTTCAGGCTTTCTAAGGGCGTTACAGTTTTGAAGGCCATAAAATGCCAAGATGGCACAAACCCCCCCCAAATGACCCCATTTTGGAAAGTAGACACCCCTAAATTTAGGGGTACACTAGTGAGACTAGGTAATAAATGGCGGGTGCCCTGAAACTATAAAAAAATAACTAACCAACCAGCGTCACCTGTAACAGTTATATGGTGATCACTGGTGAAAGGGTTAACTAGGGGGCAATCAGGGGGCTTTATGCGGTAGTATATGGGGGTCCCTGGCGCTATAAAAAGCTGCGGCGAACCTAAATACCTACCTGCCTAACTAGCGTCACCTGTGACACTAATACAGCGATCAGAAAAACGATCGCTTATTAGGCTGGGTTCACACTGGAGCGATGCGGGAACGCCACGAATGCGCGGCGGGTTCCCGCATCGCATGCCTCCCGGCGGCAGTTCACACTGCCCTATGCGAACTGCTGGGAGTGTCAGTGAAATGTTACTGACACCCCCAGATCAGTTCGCATATCGCAGTGCGATCTGCAAACTCGGATCGCATGGTGTGAACACCCATGCGATCCGATTCTGCTGCGGGCCAAAAAAAGGGTCCCGTGCGAATTTGCGGCGGGTGCGGCGGGTGCGGCGAATGGCTGAACTCGAATCGCACAGAGATCGGATGTGATTTGCACTGCAGTGCGGTGCGAATCACATCCGTTCTCAAACCGCTGCAATGTGAACCCAGCCTTAGTGACACTGGCGACGGGGGGTGATCACGGGGTTAAACCTTTATTGGGGGGGTTAGGGGGGTACCTTAGAACTAAAGGGGGCTAACCCTAACTGCCCTAACAGTTATTAGTCACAAATGACACCCGCCGGGTGATCAGGGGGTTAAACCTTTATTAGGTAATAAATGGCGGGTGCCCTGAAACTATAAAAAAATAACTAACCAACCAGCGTCACCTGTAACAGTTATATGGTGATCACAGGTGAAAGGGTTAACTAGGGGGCAATCAGGGGGCTTTATGCGGTAGTATATGGGGGTCCCTGGCGCTATAAAAAGCTGCGGCGAACCTAAATACCTACCTGCCTAACTAGCGTCACCTGTGACACTAATACGGCGATCAGAAAAATGATCGCTTATTAGGCTGGGTTCACACTGGAGCGATGCGGGAACGCCACGAATGCGCGGCGGGTTCCCGCATCGCATGCCTCCCGGCGGCAGTTCACACTGCCCTATGCGAACTGCTGGGAGTGTCAGTGAAATGTTACTGACACCCCCAGATCAGTTCGCATATCGCAGTGCGATCTGCAAACTCGGATCGCATGGTGTGAACACCCATGCGATCCGATTCTGCTGCGGGACAAAAAAAGGGTCCCGTGCGAATTTGCGGCGGGTGCGGCGGGTGCGGCGGGTGCGGCGAATGGCTGAACTCGAATCGCACAGAGATCGGATGTGATTTGCACTGCAGTGCGGTGCGAATCACATTCGTTCTCATAAACCGCTGCAATGTGAACCCAGCCTTAGTGACACTGGCGACGGGGGGTGATCACGGGGTTAAACCTTTATTGGGGGGGGTTAGGGGGGCACATTAGAACTAAAGGGGGCTAACTCTAACTGCCCTAACAGTTATTACAGTCACAAATGACACCAATGCAAAAAAAAAAAAAAATGACATTGGTGTCACTGTGACTGGGGGGCAGGGGTAATTGGGGGGGTGATCGGGGGGTAAAGGGGGGGTGTGAGTGTGCCTGGCATGTTCTACTGTGTGTGTAGAGTGTTGGTGCAACTCACCGATCCGCTCTCCTCCGTGTCGGAACGAAAAATACCGACACGGAGGAGAGAATACATCACTTCCTCTCCTGTGTTTACATTACAGGAGAGGAAGTGATGTCACCGGGGATTTCCATTCGTCGAGAGCGATCGCGAGGGGGTGGCCATGAATGAATGGCCGCCCCCTCATCCCGGATCGCTCTCGACGGAATGCCGACCGCCGCAGGCACCGGGGGGGGGCCCGATCGGGCCCCCCACCCGCGGGCAGGCAGGGACTTATATATACGCCCATATGCCTGCCCGTGCCATTCTGCCGACGTATATCGTCGTGCGGCGGTCGGCAAGTGGTTAAATATAAGAAGAGTAATGTAAGCTCAGGAGAGCAAAAGTTATCAAAGGGGCTCCGTGTGGAAACACTCTGCGGCATAGGTGCAAAATGTATTGATACAAAAATAGCATAATCACTAAAAACCACATAGATGACATGTATCAAACCCTTCACCATACCATGATTAAAGTATTAGTGACAACGTTGTCGAGAATAGGGTAAAAACCATTCTGGGCTTTCAAGCATACATACAATCACACCAAAGGGCTAGCATGAATAACCAGTGGATGGGGCTAGTGTGAGCATTAAATGACACCTGAAGCATATACAGATATAGAGAGGGAATGGAATATGTCCATGGACATAGGGCAAATGGGGGGGGGGGGCAAAAAGGGTTACAAGTCCAAGGATGTAAACCAGTGTGAAGATAATGCTTAAATATTATCAGTAGTAGAGGAGCGACATCAGGTAAAGTAATTCATTTGGGGATGCAAATGCAGCGGACTCATGCAGTCATGGACACACCAATATGTAGTCTGGATACCACCAGGATGACATGAATAGAAAGAGCAACAGCCATTAGTGTCACTTTGTGGAGCCCACAGATAACTTCACCAATGCAGATGGTAAAAAGATTTACCAGATAAAACAATTTATTAATTGCAGCACAGCAGGGATTTTATAAATCCTCGAATGTCCCTGCAAAAAACTGTACATGGTAAGACCAAATGTCAGCTGCTTATCCGCACTGGTGAAAATCTGTGCAGCCTAAGAAATACCAATAAAAGCAAAAATAAGGACAACCCCAAACAGGGCCCTATTGCCCAACATTTGAAAAGGGTTCCATAACTCTTTTCCTAAAGGCCTTAAGGTAAAGGACTTTTTTACTCTTGCCTTGTCCAACGGCAGGGGGGATTTTCGACAAAGTCCTCCCATAGAAGACGAAATGACGATGAATTATAGATTAATAAGGAATCTGCAAAAAGGTTGGGATCCACTCCTATTATGCAGGCCCAAAAACTCATGTGATTGGATTTTGTTATTATCCAAAAGAGAAATATAACAGAAGGTTATGTGGGCCAGCCTCACATCCTCATAACCCAATTGTCAATTTTTGGCTCATTGATACTTTAAACTCAATTCTATGTGGTAGAAATCTCAGGCCAGATTATTTTAGTTTAAATCTTCACAGATGGTTGTTTGTACTTTTCCTGTTTTGCCTGCATTTACAAGCAGCTAAATCCATGCTGAACATGCTGTAACCCCCTTAATCCCCTATAAGCTTTGACGGTAAATGGCAGTGCTTGATGTGAACCTCGTGGACTGGTAGTTATTGGCAGTGCTGTTAACTCCTAACCTACCCCACATTGATAGTTTACTGTCACTCAGTGTTTACTCACCTGCCTCTGTGCTGGTCTCTCCCTGATGATGAAAGGAACCCTTGAAATAATTTTAAGTTCCTGGGGAACCCCTGATAAAAACAATTACACCTACAGCTCATGAAACATTAACATGATCAGGTAGCTGTACAAAGTTTTAAATAAAATAATAAAGAACATGGCATACCTGGAGTATTTGACATCTATTCTATATACTTGTTTTAACACCAACCTGTTGTATATTACAACATTATTTTCAGTAATTAAATTATTAATAACAATAAACAAAAGAAAAGTAGATAGTGAAAATTGTGCTGTGCATTAGACATTTGTTCACACTAGTGTCATTTCCGTTGGGACTTGAGTCGCAAAGAATTGCATGACAATGGAAATCACAAATCACTAGATAATCGCACTGAAAGTCGGATCAAAATTGTATTGCAGCAGTGTGAACCTATCATCTGGTCATAGATGTATCAAAATTCTTCTAATGATCAACTTCCCATAAACCGGCTTGTTGGAAAATTTTGCTTCAATCAGCTGAAGCACTAATCAGTGTATTCTAATGATGGGGAAGTCCCGCAGTCAGAATACAATGACACAGCAGGGAGGTTTCCCACATACACCTTGAATGTGTACATGGGGGAATTTGGTCAGTTTTGTGCGTCGCCCTTCCATGTGCTCCTTGCTGCAAAAGCCAGTTATAAGTGGGCATTTGTTTGTACTGTAGGAATACTGGTGAGAGGACACACTGGACACCTTTGCTGCCATTGTGCTATATGCTGGGTGTCCAGTGCGCCTCTGTGCTTTAAAATAGGGGTCAGGGGTTTAAGGAATAGATAGATAAAGGCCAGCCTCACCTGCCCTTTATCTATCCATTATTATGCATGTGCTTCTACTATGGAGGCTCTCAACAATTTATAGAGTTAGGACTGCAGCTAATAATGGGGTCCTGTGATGTGGCTCTGCAGCTTACACATGCATTTGCAAATGTGTGCAAACCAGACCCCTGTTTTTAACACAAACAGGATAATTCAGTTGGTTGCAGGCTGGTTGGTAAGTTGCACTGGGAAATGTATTTGATTTTGTTTGACATATATTACCCTTCTATGTGCTCCTTGCTGCGAGGGCCAGTTATAGGTGGGGACAGTGGCCATTTGTTTGTACTGTTGGTATTCTCCATTGCTTGGATATCCTCTGGAACCCCCAGTGCCTTCAGTGGACTGCAAAGTTCTGCAGTCCCAATACCACGAGTCAACCCAAGAGTGGGAACAGAACCGACCATGAGCAATGGACCTTAGCCTTGACCCCTTTTTTTAGCACGTGTGCTGGCTGGGACCAAAAAGCCCTGGAACTGAGCACACATAACTTAACCCTTTCCCCCAGCCTGGATCAGCTGCTAACTCACTAAACCAGCATTAACACAACTTACTTATATGTGCCTTGATATTTATATCCTTTCACTGCTTTTATAGTATTTTCCTCTTTTTTATCCCTGCCTTTACTCTTCTAAACCTTGAACTAATTAGATTTTATGTGTGAAAAGTTGAAAATAACAGAGAGGAAGATCTGTTCATATTGACCATATGAATACAAGGTAGAACAGCTTCGATTGACTGTATACCAATATAAAAGCACTTTAACTTAGGCTAATATAGGTATATGACATTTTCTTTTTCTTTTCACAGTTATATGTGCATCAATCTTTATAATGCACACATATGACTATTTCTAGGAAATATTTCAGGTAGTTTGCCCTAACCTTTCCCAGATCCATGCTTCTTTAATGTCTAACCGTCATTTAATTTACTACCCCTTTAAACATAGATCACGTAGGATCATAGCCTGGGGGATAATAGATCACGTTAAAACTAGGTTGTCATGGAATCTAAGATTTTTATGGTACAATAACTGCTGTATCCAACTTCCAGAATATCACCTCCCCCAAGATTACTGGAGGCAAACAGAACTCAGCTTGCAAATTTTTGATAACATAAACCTCTTGTATAACCGAGGGAAAGTCGTAAAATCAGGTTATTCAAGAAATCACCCCATACCATATACCATGCCAGGGGTGATTCAACTTTTTAGGTTGCCACCCTACCACTCACTGTGCCATTGCTTTGGAATGTTAAATTATGTTTTACATTCTTCTAGGTATCTAAATGAATGAAATTGATAGCTAAAACAATCTTTTTTTTTTTTTTTGAAGTGCGTTATTTTCAGCGAGTTTAATGAGATTTAAAAATAGCTGCCAAAAATAACGATTCTTGTCTTTATGTAAAGCTTTATGAATTGAACCTAATAGCAAATAATAGATAAGTGTTTACACGAGCATGTTTCTTTCCCACTTACAAGTAGTACAAAATGTATGTTTTTTTAAAGATAGGGTTAACTCTGGTATTAATACTTATTTTTCATATAGCCCTGTAAAATATGGAATCTGAATCCAATAAGTGTTTCTGAAAAGCTACGTTTATCTTTTAAACAAAAAATAAATAGATATGCATGATTTTGCAGGTAACAAAATGTGCATTCATTATTTTTTACACTGCAGCCTGCAAAGCATTGCATCAGTGGAACGTGGGTGCGATGTCAGGCTCCACCAGACACTCAGTACAACTGTCTGTCTGTACCTCCATACGTGCAGACAGTTACTGAGGTGCAGGTATAGTCAATGAAGTTTGTTGAGAACTACAAGATTTCTGCCGTGGTGGCAGACAGGATTTGTAGTTCATTCATTCACAAATCTCTGTGAATGAATGACTTGGATGTGTGGTTGGAGCCCCACACAGCCATGCTGTTTTTAAACAGTGATAGCGGGTGGGGGGTTCAGGGGAAGGCCAGCTGCTGCATAGTTACATGTTGCACCCTAAATAAGAGTGTACCATGTTACAAAAAGTGAACCTAAATCCCTTAAAGTAACCCTTTGTCCTGAAGGAAAATGCTAGATATTCTTATCTGCATTACAGATTTGGTGTCACCGCTAGCATGGGTTTGAGGCAAATCCTGCAGGTTCAAGGTGCAAAGTCCCGGTGAATTTATGTGCAACTTTTCCCAGAAGAAATTCTTTAAGTCATAAATGAACTGCATGGCCTTTGAACTATGGCCAGCAGGGTTAGAATGACTAATAAGGGGGATTTTGGATAAGTCAGTCCCCTTAGTATAAAAGAGGGGCACAGGACGACTGCAGTGCCAGTGTATTGGAAACTGCTGTAGAGAAAGCTGGGGGTCTTTGATTTTTGTTTTTTTGTTTTGGTTGCTCAACTTCTTATTAACTACCCATTCTTGGACCTGCCTTTGTTCTTCATCATTTGAAAAAAGTAAAAACTAAGTTTACTATCTCACATTCATTTACTGCAATTCCCTTTCCCCATCAATAAAAGTTTAGCATACACAAGTTAGACCTATTATTCTTGACTAAAACTGTCCTGCTGCTAGCCAATTTTATTCTGCTGTATCCCCAACAGTATCCCTTAAAGTATCTTTATTCTGGTAGTACATCCCCAGTCTAGGTTTTCCTAAAAAATTTTAAAAGGGAAAACATAAGGGATATTACTTACTTTCAGTGAGATGTGTCCCATGTGCTCCTGTCTCCACATTTATCCAAAATCTACCTCCTCTGATACCCCCTGTCATAATCTTCCAATGCAGCGAGGGTTAATAAAACTAAGGGACATGTCAGAGGCACTCATCAAGAGTGCCCAACCATGCCTACCTTTTCTGCCAAGGTCCTACATTCATATAAGCCACTACTATAGCGTCTATGAATGAAACGTCTATGAGTAGATGATTGAAAGGTTCACCCCACAATCCATAGATCATGTTTTGATGGTTCATAACCATCAGCTTCTCACTGGCTGTGGTCAAACATGCAGGGGCTCTTTGGGGTTAATTTATTGAACACAACTAAGCAGTTAATAACAGTAGTTTAGGGGCACTCAGGAATAATCTAAACGTGAAATATTATTCAAAACCATATCGATACCAAAATAAGATTGATACAAAATATTAGAACCGAGATCTAATCACCATTAAAAAAAAAAAAAAACATAATGTAAAAATATAAAATACAATAAGGGCTGGTGAATAACCAATCACATAATATAGTCCCAATATGCATGTCTCTACATGGAAAAATCCTAGATGGTCCAAGTGTTCGAAACAAATATTATAATTGTGGTATAGCAGCAGATCCAAAGGGCTTGCGACTCCCTCCACCAAGAAAACAGCAATACACCACTTGTGAAGATAGAAGTCCAAACTGCTTACCAGATGTGTTTGACCACTTTAATTAAATAGTAAGTCAAACAGCGCCTGTACAGGTAATGCCTGCTCATATGGAAGCTGGTGAAAGTAACAATGGATAATACGTCCCCCTTCACAGACTCAGGTGGTATATATGAAAAAATAATACAAAAGGATCCATAGCGTAATACTGACTTTAATAAAAAAATTAATAAAAAACAGACAGCCAAATGGCCCCTTACGTGGTTGTGTGCCTGACCCGGCACTGGGGCTGCTCGCCTTGACAGAAAAAACTCGCTCTTCAGATGAACTGTATATTCCTTCCGAAATTTCTAGTAGCGTGCGTTCCAGGCTTTCAGACCGACAACCAGGGGGCCGGAAGTGGCGTCAGAAACGTGACCAGGTACCGCTCCGACGTACGTTTCGTTGTTAACGTCTTCAGGAAGCGCTTTAATTAAAGTGGTCAAACACATCTGGTAAGCAGTTTGGACTTCTATCTTCACAAGTGGTGTACTGCTGTTTTCTTGGTGGAGGGAGTCACAAGCCCTTTGGATCTGTTGCTATACCACAATTATAATATTTGTTTCGACACTTGGACCATCTAGGATTTTTCCATGTAGAGACACGCATATTGGGACTTTATTATGTGATTGGTTATTCACCAGCCCTTATTGTATTTTATATTTTTACTTTATGTTTTTTTTATGGTTATTATATCTCGGTTCTAATATTTTGTATCAATGTTATTTTGGTATCGATATGGTTTTGAATAATATTTCACGTTTAGATTATTCCTGAGCGCCCCTAAACTACTGTTATTATCTATTAACCACTTTCAGACCGGACCATTTTGAGGTCTTTTTACACTTTGGCACTGCGCTGCTTTAACTGGTAATTGCGCGGTCATGCAATGTTGTACCCAAACGAAATTTGCGTCCTTTTCTTCCCACAAATAGAGCTTTCTTTTAAAGGTATTTGACTGACTCTGCGATTTTAATTTTTTGCGATATAAACGTAAAAAGACTGCAAATTTTGAAAAAAAATGATATTTTCTACTTTTTGTTATTAGAAAAATCCAATAAACTCAATTTTAGTCATACATTTAGGCCAAAATGCATTCAGCCACATGTCTTTGGTAAAAAAAAAGTCAATAATTGTATATTTATTGGTTTGCGCAAAAGTTGTCACATCTACAAACTAAGGTACATTTTCTGGAATTTACGCAGCTTTTAGTTTATGACTGCCTATCTCATTTCTTGAGGTGCTAAAATGGCAGGGCAGTACAAAACCCCCCCAAATGACCCCATTTTGGAAAGTAGACACCCTAAGGAAATTGATAAGAGGCATGTTGAGCCCATTGAATATTTTATTTTTTTGCCGCAAGCGATTGAATAATGACAAAAAAAAAAATTTTTTTTTTTTTTTACACAAAGTTGTCACTAAATGATATATTGCTCACACATGCCATGGTTATATGTGGAATTGTACCCCAAAATACATTCTGCTGCTTCTCCTGAGTACGGGGATACCACATGTGGTCGACTTTTTGGAAGCCTAGCCGCGTACGGGGCCCCGAAAGCCAAGCACCGCCTTCAGGATTTCTAAGGGCATACATATGTCATTTTACTCCTCACTACCTATCACAGTTTTGAAGGCCATAAAATGCCAAGATGGCACAAAACCCCCACAAATGACCCCATTTTAGAAAGTAGACACCCCAAGCTATTTGCTGAGAGGCATGTTGAGTCCATGGAATATTTTATATTTTGCCACAAGTTGCGGGAAAATTACAAACTTTATAAATTTTTCACAAAGTTGTCACTAAATGATATATTGCTCACACATGCTATGGGCATATGTGAAATTACACCCCAAAATAAATTCTGCTGCTTCTCCTGAGTACGGGGATACCACATATGTGGGACTTTTTGGGAGCCTAGCCGCGTACGGGGCCCCGAAAACCAAGCACCGCCTTCAGGCTTTCTAAGGGCGTAAATTTTTAATTTCACGCCTCACTACCTATTACAGTTTTGAAGGCCATAAAATGCCAAGATGGCACAAAACCCCCCCAAATGACCCCATTTTAGAAAGTAGACACCCCAAGCTATTTGCTGAGAGGCATGTTGAGTCCATGGAATATTTTATATTTTGCCGCAAGTTGCGGGAAAATTACAAACTTTTTTTTTTTTTTTTTCACAAAGTTGTCACTAAATGATATATTGCTCACGCATGCCATGGGCATATGTGAAATGACACCCCAAAATAAATTCTGCTGCTTCTCCTGAGTACGGGGATACCACATATGTGGGACTTTTTGGGAGCCTAGCTGCGTACGGGGCCCCGAAAGCCAAGAACCGCCTTCAGGCTTTCTAAGGGCGTAAATTTTTGATTTCACGCCTCACTACCTATTACAGTTTTGAAGGCCATAAAATGCCAAGATGGCACAAAACCCCCACAAATGACCCCATTTTAGAAAGTAGACACCCCAAGCTATTTGCTGAGAGGCATGTTGAGTTCATGGAATATTTTATATTTTGCCGCAACTTGCGGGAAAATTACAAACTTTTTTTTTTTTTTTTTTTTTTTTTTTCACAAAGTTGCCACTAAATGATATATTGCTCACGCATGCCATGGGCATATGTAAAATGACACCCCAAAATAAATTCTGCTGCTTCTCCTGAGTACGGGGATACCACATGTGTGGGATTTTTTGGGAGCCTAGCTGCGTACGGGGCCCCGAAAGCCAAGAACCGCCTTCAGGCTTTCTAAGGGCGTACATTTTTGATTTCACGCCTCACTACCTATCACAGTTTTGAAGGCCATAAAATGCCAAGATGGCACAAAACCCCCACAAATGACCCCATTTTAGAAAGTAGACACCCCAAGCTATTTGCTGAGAGGCATGTTGAGTCCATGGAATATTTTATATTTTGCCACAAGTTGCGGGAAAATTACAAACTTTTATTTTTTTTTATTTTTTTTTCACAAAGTTGTCACTAAATGATATATTGCTCACACATGCCAGGGGCATATGTGAAATGACACCCCAAAATAAATTCTGCTGCTTCTCCTGAGTACGGGGATACCACATGTGTGGGACTTTTTGGGAGCCTAGTCGCGTACGGGGCCCCGAAAACCAAGAACCGCCTTCAGGATTTCTAAGGGTGTAAATTTTTGATTTTACACCTCACTACCTATCACAGTTTTGAAGGCCATAAAATGGCAAAATAGCACAAAACCCCCCAAAATGACCCCATTTTGGAAAGTAGACACCCCAAGCTATTTGCCGAGAGGCATGGTGAGTATTTTGCAGCTCTCATTTGTTTTTGAAAATGAAGAAAAAAAAAAATTATGTATATTTTTTTTCTTTTTTTCAATTTTCAAAACTTTGTGACAAAAATGAAGGTCTGCAAAATACTAACCATACCTCTCGGCAAATAGCTTGGGGTGTCTCCTTTCCAAAATGGGGTCACTTGGGGGGATTTTGTGCTATCTGGGCATTCCATGGCCTCCGAAACTGTGATAGGCAGTGAGGAATGAAATCTAAAATTTACACCCTTAGAAATCCTGAAGGTGGTGCTTGGATTTTGGGGTACCGTACGCGGTTAGGCTCCCAAAAGGTCTCACACTTGTGGTATCCCCGTACTCAGGAGAAGCAACAGAATGTATTTTGGGGTGTAATTTTACATATAACCATGGCATGTTTGAGCAATATATCATTTAATGACAACTTTGTGCAAAAAAAAAAAAAAAAATAATAATAATGTATTTTTTCCACAACTTTTGTCAAAATATAAAATATTCCATGGACTCGACATGCCTCTCAGCAAATAGCTTGGGGTGTCTACTTTCTAAAATGGGGTCATTTGGGGGGGTTTTGAACTGTCCTGGCATTTTATGCACAACATTTAGAAGCTTATGTCACACATCACCCACTCTTCTAACCACTTGAAGAAAAAGCCCTTTCTGACACTTTTTGTTTACATGAAAAAATATTTTTTTTTGCAAGAAAATTACTTTGAACCCCCAAACATGAAGTGTTTTTTTAAAGCAAAAGCCCTACCGATTAAAATGGTGGGTGTTTCATTTTTTTTTTTCACACGGTATTTGCGCAGCGATTTTTCAAACGCATTTTTTGGGGAAAAAACACACTTTTTTTTTATTTTAATGCACTAAAAATCACTATATTGCCCAAATGTTTGATGAAATAAAAAATATGATCTTAGGCCGAGTACATGGATACCAAACATGACATGCTTTAAAATTGCGCAGAAACGTGCAGCGGCGACAAACTACGTACATTTTTAAAAGCCTTTAAATGCCTTTACAGGTGACCACTTTAGATTTACGGAGGAGGTCTACTGCTAAAATTAGTACCCTCGATCTGACCTTCGTGGTGATACCTCACATGCATGGTGCAATTGCTGTTTACATATGCCACCAGACCAACGCTTGCGTTCCACGTTGCGCCTTAGCAGGGGGGTACAGGGGTGTTTTTTTTTTATTAATTTTTTTTTTATTATTTATTTTGCTTTTTTATTTTATTTTTAAACTGTTCCTTTCATTTATATATATTTTTTTATGATTTTTATTGTTATCTCAGGGAATGTAAATATCCCCTATGATTGCAATAGATAGTGACAGGTACTCTTTTTTTAAAAAATTAGGGTCTATCAGACCCTAGATCTCTCCTCTGTCCTCAAAGCATCTGACCACACCAAGATCGGTGTGATAAAATGCTTTCCCAATTTCCCAATGGCGCTGTTTACATCCCGCAAAATCTAAGTCATGAAATGTTTGTAGCTTCCGGTGTCTTAGGCCATAGAGATGATTGGAGCCATTCTGGTCTCTGATCAGCTCTATGGTCAGCTGGCGGAACCACCGGCTGCATTCTCAGGTTCCCTGTTGGGACAGGAGAGCCTGAGAAAACCATGGAAGATGGTGCGGGGGGGGGGGACATTCCCTCCCACTGCTTGTAAAAGTAGTCTAGAGGCTAATTAGCCGCTAGGATTACTTTTACATAAAAGCCGACCGCTGGCTGAAAAGAATGATACCAAGATGATACCTAAACCTGCAGGCATCATTCTGGTATAAGCACTCAAAGTCCCGCAACATACCAGTATGTTGCTGGAACTGGTTGGGCATATATTGTAATTTTTTTTTCATGCAGCCTGTGGGCTGAACGAAAAAAAAATATTGATCGGTGGGTATGCCCACCATTAGATACCACCCTTCATCCACCCACTTTCTAATGGTGGGCATACATGCACCATTTATATATGCCGAAGCATGGGGGCATCCTCCCGCAAAAGGTAGGAGCAGATCGCTCCTCCACCCCTTATGCCCCCATGCTTCGGCATATATGCTCTTTTTTAACTGTGGTGGTGAAATCACCCCCGACAGTGCTGGAGTCGCGGCTTTATGTATCATGGGAGCAAACGCTGTTGCTGTCAAGATAAATAAATCCGCTCTGCAGCAGAATGGCGTACCTGCTAAGCAAATGATGGTTAACAATAAAACAAAGTAACATTACAGTATAACAGTAGGACTTACCATACCTGCAAAGCAAATACAAAAAAAATCGCAAAAAATAACACATTTAACACAATCTGTGCCTAAAATATATATATGCCGAAGCATGGGGGCATCCTCCCGCAAAAGGTAGGAGCAGATCGCTCCTCCACCCCTTATGCCCCCATGCTTCGGCATATATGCTCTTTTTTTAACTGTGGTGGTGAAATCACCTCCGACAGCGCTGGAGTCGTGGCTTTACGTATCGTGGGAGCAAACGCTGTTGCTGTCAAGATAAATAAATCCACGCTACAGCTGAATGGCGTACCTGAAAACAAAAAATGGTTAACAATAAAACATTGCAGAATAGAATACAGTACAAAGGAGCAGAACAATAGAGAGAGAATAGAGAGAGAGAGAACAATAAAACGACAACTATTTTTGGTTTTTTTATTTTATATTTTTTTTGGTTTTTTGTTTTTCTTACTTTTTTTTTTTTTTTTTTAAACACTTTTTTATGTAACTTTAACACTTCTGTTGTAACGGTTCCAGCGGTTTGGGTCTCTCAAAATGCGATGGCATCTTGGGAGACCCTGTGAACGTGTGCCTAGCCTGTGCAATGCTGTACCCTACGCTAATACTCAACTAGTTCATGGTAGCGTTCAAAACATTCACCAATGCAAAGACCAGGATTGTCAGGACAGCGGGGACAACAATAACGGGTGTCACGCCTAAATCCGCGCTTTCTGCAGACACGACATTTTCTTTGGGGGGCTCGTTGGGTAGGGGTACTCGGGAGGACATAAAGATAATGCCTCTCATGCAGCCGGCTTACTGCATCTGGTAGGGGAAGGTGAGGTGGAGCACCGTCTGGATACAGAAGGGCTCTGACGATATCCTCCTGGAATTTGAGGAAGGATCCAGTCCGTCCTGAAGCTTTGTGTAGTACATAAGCATTCAGTATAGCCAATTGGAATAAATAAACAGACACTTTTTTGTACCAGCGTCTGGCCTTACGGGCAACTAGATACGGCGCCAACAACTGGTCATTGAGGTCCACCCCTCCCATGTTAAGGTTATATTTGTGGACACAGAGGGGTTTCTCCACAATACCAGTCGCCGTAGGAATTTGGACCGTCGTGTCTGCATGAAGGGAGGTAAGAACGAAAACATTCTTATTATCCCTCCACTTCATAGCGAGCAAATTATTACTGCGCAAGCAGGCTCTCTCCCCCAGCCTAAGAGGGGACTCTACAAGCCGCTGGGGAAAGCCCCGGCGATTAGGTCGCACGGTGCCACATGCTCCAATCCGCTGATCAAACAAGTGACTAAACAGTGGCACGCTTGTGTAATAATTGTCCACGTACAAGTGGTACCCCTTTCCGAATAAGGGTGACACCATGTCCCACACTATCTTGCCAGCGCTTCCTATGTAATCAGGGCAGTTCTCCGGCTCTACGTGACTATCTCTACCCTCATAAACCATGAAACTACGTGTATAGCCTGTGGCCCTGTCACAGAGCTTATACATCTTGACCCCGTATCTGGAACGCTTGTTGGGGACGTATTGTTTGAATGACAAGCGACCAGAAAACTTAATCAGGGACTCATCAATAGTGATGGACGAACTTCCGACGGGACGTTTCGCGAACGCGAAACGCGAACGGACACAAACGTTCGCGAAAACGACCGTTCGCCGCGGGCTCCATTGACTTCAATGGGAGGCGAATTTCGCAAACCTTTAGGTCGAATTTGCGGCCACGGGGTAATTATTAGGGGGTAGCACGTAGTCCCACCACCTGGACAATAGCATAATACATGTATGAGGTGAATTTGGGATCGATAACTACAAGCATTTTTTTTTTATTTGGGAAATTGTTCTGACAATTCAGGACTATGGAGCTAATGAAGGCAATGGAGGAGAGGGAAGGTCAGGGACCAGGGTAGGCAAACAAGAGGGTGCAGGAGATACAGAGCACTGACAGCAGCACCGTAATACAGAGCACTGACATCAGCACCGTGACATACAGCGCTGACAGCAGCTCCGTGACATACAGCGCTGACAGCAGCTCCGTGACATACAGCGCTGACAGCAGCTCCGTGACATACAGCGCTGACAGCAGCTCCGTGACATACAGCGCTGACAGCAGCTCCGTGACATACAGCGCTGACAGCAGCACCGTGACATACAGCGCTGACAGCAGCTCCGTGACATACAGCGCTGACAGCAGCTCCGTGACATACAGCGCTGACAGCAGCTCCGTGACATACAGCACTGACAGCAGCTCCGTGACATACAGCGCTGACAGCAGCTCCGTGACATACAGCGCTGACAGCAGCACCGTGACATACAGCGCTGACAGCAGCTCCGTGACATACAGCGCTGACAGCAGCTCCGTGACATACAGCGCTGACAGCAGCTCCGTGACATACAGCGCTGACAGCAGCTCCGTGACATACAGCGCTGACAGCAGCTCCGTGACATACAGCGCTGACAGCAGCACCGTGACATACAGCGCTGACAGCAGCTCCGTGACATACAGCGCTGACAGCAGCTCCGTGACATACAGCGCTGACAGCAGCTCCGTGACATACAGCACTGACAGCAGCTCCGTGACATACAGCGCTGACAGCAGCTCCGTGACATACAGCGCTGACAGCAGCACCGTGACATACAGCGCTGACAGCAGCTCCGTGACATACAGCGCTGACAGCAGCTCCGTGACATACAGCGCTGACAGCAGCTCCGTGACATACAGCGCTGACAGCAGCTCCGTGACATACAGCGCTGACAGCAGCTCCGTGACATACAGCGCTGACAGCAGCTCCGTGACATACAGCGCTGACAGCAGCTCCGTGACATACAGCGCTGACAGCAGCACCGTGACATACAGCGCTGACAGCAGCTCCGTGACATACAGCGCTGACAGCAGCTCCGTGACATACAGCGCTGACAGCAGCTCCGTGACATACAGCGCTGACAGCAGCTCCGTGACATACAGCGCTGACAGCAGCTCCGTGACATACAGCGCTGACAGCAGCTCCGTGACATACAGCGCTGACAGCAGCTCCGTGACATACAGCGCTGACAGCAGCTCCGTGACATACAGCGCTGACAGCAGCTCCGTGACATACAGCGCTGACAGCAGCTCCGTGACATACAGCGCTGACAGCAGCTCCGTGACATACAGCGCTGACAGCAGCTCCGTGACATACAGCGCTGACAGCAGCTCCGTGACATACAGCGCTGACAGCAGCTCCGTGACATACAGCGCTGACAGCAGCACCGTAAGCAGCCCCAGGAGGAAGTCAGCACAGCACAGGGATGGTGTGATCCCCTCATAATAAGAACCCCCAGGAGGAAGTCAGCACAGCACAGGGATGGTGGGAGCCCCTCATAATAAGAACACCCAGGAGGAAGTCAGCACAGCACAGGGATGGTGGGAACCCCTCATAATAAGCAGCCCCAGTAGAAATATGACACCGCTCAACCTCTTCAAAGAGGAGGGTAGGGGCATATAGTACGGTGTGCTTTTTTGGGTCAGGGAAGTGAGCCAAATGAATTAAGAAGGTCTGTGTGCTTGATTCCAAAAATTGTTTATAGACATATACATGGTCTACTGATCACATGTGTTGAATTCCTCCGAGATCCATGCCTCATTCATTTTTAGAAATGTGAGGTAGTTAACACTGTGGTGAGCTAGGCGAGTACGCTTATCGGTCACAATCCCCCCTGCTGCGCTGAACGTCCTTTCGGACAGGACACTGGATGAGGGGCAAGCCAACAGTTCGATTGCAAATTGGGCAAGCTCTGGCCAGAGGTCAAGCCTGCCCACCCAGTAGTCTAGGGGTTCATCACTCCTCAGAGCGTCCACATCGGCCGTTAACCCAATGTAGTCGGACACCTGACGGTCTAGGCGTTCCCTGATGCTGGATCCGGATGACACCTGTCGATGGGTCGGCTGAAAGAATGACCTCATATCCGAAGTCACCAACACATCTTCAAACCGGCCTCTTCTTGCAGGCGCTGTTGGATTGGTACCCGCAAATCCTTCTCTGGGAGTGGGAATTGCTCCTCTGCCAGCGCACGCAAAAGCAGAATGCAGCATTTCTCGAAGCAAGGCCTGGAAGTGCTGCATTCTGACAGCCCTCTGCGACGGCGGTAACATTTCCGCCATTTTGTGTTTGTACCGGGGGTCTAAGTACGTTGCCACCCAGTACTGGTCCTTGACCCTCATGCTTTTTATACGGGGGTCCCTATTAAAACACTGGAGCATGAAGGCCCCCATTTGCACTAAAGTGGAAGCGGTGTGGTGGCCTGGCTCCTGCTCATCATCCAGGATAATGTCGTCCTCTTCATTCTCCTCTCCCCATCCTCGCACAACAGGGATCCCAGAAAGGTTTAAAGCATGCTCTTCTTGCTCCTGCTCATCCGCCCCGGCACCATCCTCCTCTGACTCCTCATCAGACTCCTGTTGTTGACTTGTCTCAGATAGAGTAGCCCCCCCTGGGAATTCATCCAGCATTGCGACTTCCTCATCTTCCCGCTCCTGCTCCTCCACAGCCTGATCAATGACACGACGCAATGCACGCTCCAGAAAGAAGGCATAAGGTACCATGTCACTGATGGCGCCATGGCTGCGACTGACCAGTTTGGTGATCTCCTCAAATGGCCGCAGAAGTCTGCATGTGTCGCGCATGAGCAGCCACTGGCGCGGTGAAAAAAAACCCAGCTCCCCAGAACCGTTTCTTTCGCAGAGTTCATACAGGTAGACGTTAACTGCACGTTTCTGCTGGAGCAGCCTATCAAGCATATAGAAGGTTGAGTTCCATCGCGTCGGGCAATCGCAAATAAGACGTCTGACCGGCAGATGGTGTCGCCGCTGAATGTCAGCAAGGCGAGCCATGGCCGTGTAAGATCTTCTGAAATGGGCCGAGATTTTCCTTGCCTGCCGCAAGATGTCCTGGACCCCAGGGTATTTGACAAGGAATCGCTGCACGACCAAGTTTAAGACGTGTGCCATGCACGGCACGTGCGTGATTTTGCCCTGTTTCAATGCGCTAAGCAGATTGGCACCGTTGTCACACACCACTTTACCAACTGTCAAATTGAGCGGTGTTAGCCACTCATCTGCCTGTGAACGCAAAGCTGAAAGGAGTGCCGGGCCAGTGTGGCTCTTTGCTTCCAGGCACAACAGACGCAGCACGGCATGGCAACGTCTCACCTGGCATGTGGAATAGGTTCTGGGGAGCTTGGGCGGTGCAGTGGAAGAGACGCTAGCAGCGGAAAAGGAGGAGGCAGCTGAGGAGGAGAGGGAGGAGGATGGAGTAGGAGGAGGAGAAGAAGAGTCAGGCCTGCATGCAATCCGTGGCGGTAAAACCAAATCTACACGGGTGCCACGGGTTACATGCTTGACGGCCGTCAGAAGGTTCACCCAGTGGGCAGTAAAACTGATATACCTTCCCTGCCCGTGTTTGCTAGACCACGTGTCTGTGGTCAGATGTATCTTGGCACCGACACTGTGTGCCAGAGATACATTCACTTGCCGCTGAACATGGCCATATAGCTCTGGGATGCCCTTCTCTGAGAAATACTTCCTTCCTGGGACCTTCCATTGTGGTGTTCCAATGGCCACAAATTTGCGAAAGGCCTCCGAGTCCACCAGTTTATATGGCAGTAGTTGGCGGGCTATGAGTTCTGACAAGCCAGCCGCCAACCGTTGGGCAAGAGGGTTATCCGGCGTCATCATTTTTTTACGCTCAAACATTAGGCCCACGGAAGCCTGCCTTTTTGCAGAAAAATGTGAGCTTGGCGTGATGGAAGGTGGAGTGGAGGACAATTGTGAGGAGAGAGGAGAAGGAGAAGTAGAAGACGAGGCTGGACGGTGAGAGCCTGCAGTGTGGCTTTGTGTGTTCCGTTGCTCCCACTGGGCTCGGTGATGGCTGCTCATGTGCCTTCTTAAGGCGGTCGTCCCTAGGTGAGTATTGGGCTTACCGCGACTAACGCGTTGACTGCAAAGATTGCAGATGGCAACGCTATTGTCAGCAGCGGACACGTTAAAAAAAGCCCACACTGCGGAGCCATGTGCCGGTGTCCTGGGAGCGCCAGATGTGACCGTACATGGTCGATGACTCGCTCCTGATACATTTGCAGTCTGCTTTGTCCCTGCTGTGCAATGTAAGTCATTGCTGCTTCTCCTCCCTATCTGCTGGTCCATATCTCCCTCTGAACTCCCCTCCTCTTCCTCTCTTGTGGGCACCCACGTGACATCACTAGACACGTCATCATCAACGTCACCTTCCCCACCGCTATAAGTAGAGTAGGCAGCAACACCGGGGACCAACCTCCTCCTTGGGCTGATCTGGGTACTGGCGTCAGACTGCTGAGTAGCGCTTGTTGCTACCTCCTCTTCCTGATCCAATACCAAGAGTGGCTGCGCATCAGAAATGTCCTCTTGATATGGATCGGAAAATAATTCCAGTGACTCAAGCGGAAGGTATGTGGTGGTGGTGGTGGTGGTCGTGTTGTTGGTGGTAGTGTCTTTGGGGGTGCACATAGCAGAGAGTGAAGAAGAGGGTGCAGATCGAGAGGATGAGGAGGGTGCAGAAGAGTAAGGCTGAGCGAGCCACTCAACCAAGTCTGGTGCATCCTTTAAAGTAATTGAACGCACCTTCTGCAACTTCCCACTTTGGCTCAAGCCTGTTGCTCCTGCCCTACCCCTACCACCCCTGCGGAAGGGCCTGCCTCTTCCTCTGCATGTCATTTTTTAAATGACCCTGTGACAAAACTCTTAGTCCCTATACCGCTGAAGGACTGCTGCAGTATAGGTGAGCGGTCAGCAGTGGTGCACGTCAACCCTATCTATTGTGGACCTATAGCGGTCCTTACAGAACAGCAGACTGTACCGCACTCAAGCCTATGTACCGTAGCACCCTATACCAAGTTACCAGTCCTTATAAGAACTTTTGTGGACCAAGCAGGTTGTGTATTAGTGTTTAGCAGACTGTACGTCAGTCCCTATACCGCTGAAGGACTGCTGCAGTATAGGGCAGCGGTCAGCAGTGGTGCACGTCAACCCTATCTATTGTGGACCGATAGCGGTCCTTACAGAACAGCAGACTGTACCGCACTCAAGCCTATGTACCGTAGCACCCTATACCAAGTTACCAGTCCTTATAAGAACTTTTGTGGACCAAGCAGGTTGTGTATTAGTGTTTAGCAGACTGTACGTCAGTCCCTATACCGCTGAAGGACTGCTGCAGTATAGGGCAGCGGTCAGCAGTGGTGCACGTCAACCCTATCTATTGTGGACCGATAGCGGTCCTTACAGAACAGCAGACTGTACCGCACTCAAGCCTATGTACCGTAGCACCCTATACCAAGTTACCAGTCCTTATAAGAACTTTTGTGGAACAAGCAGGTTGTGTGTTAGTGATTAGCAGACTGTACGTCAGTCCCTATACCAATGAAGGACTGCTGCAGTATAGGGCAGCGGTCAGCAGTAGTGCACGGCAACCCTATGTATTGTGGACCGATAGCGGTCCTTACAGAACAGCAGACTGTACCGCACTCAAGCCTATGTACCGTAGCACCCTATACCAAGTTACCAGTCCTTATAAGAACTTTTGTGGACCAAGCAGGTTGTGTATTAGTGTTTAGCAGACTGTACGTCAGTCCCTATACCGCTGAAGGACTGCTGCAGTATAGGGCAGCGGTCAGCAGTGGTGCACGTCAACCCTATGTATTGTGGACCGATAGCGGTCCTTACAGAACAGCAGACTGTAACGCACTCAGGCCTATGTACCGTAGCACCCTATACCAAGTTACCAGTCCTTATAAGAACTTTTGTGGACCAAGCAGGTTGTGTGTTAGTGATTAGCAGACTGTACGTCAGTCCCTATACCAATGAAGGACTGCTGCAGTATAGGGCAGCGGTCAGCAGTAGTGCACGGCAACCCTATGTATTGTGGACCGATAGCGGTCCTTACAGAACAGCAGACTGTAACGCACTCAGGCCTATGTACCGTAGCACCCTATACCAAGTTACCAGTCCTTATAAAAACTTTTGTGGACCAAGCAGGTTGTGTGTTAGTGTTTAGCAGACTGTGCGTCAGTCCCTATACCGCTGAAGGACTGCTGCAGTATAGGGCAGCGGTCAGCAGTGGTGCACGTCAACCCTATCTATTGTGGACCGATAGCGGTCCTTACAGAACAGCAGACTGTACCGCACTCAAGCCTATGTACCGTAGCACCCTATACCAAGTTACCAGTCCTTATAAGAACTTTTGTGGACCAAGCAGGTTGTGTATTAGTGTTTAGCAGACTGTACGTCAGTCCCTATACCGCTGAAGGACTGCTGCAGTATAGGGCAGCGGTCAGCAGTGGTGCACGTCAACCCTATGTATTGTGGACCGATAGCGGTCCTTACAGAACAGCAGACTGTAACGCACTCAGGCCTATGTACCGTAGCACCCTATACCAAGTTACCAGTCCTTATAAGAACTTTTGTGGACCAAGCAGGTTGTGTGTTAGTGATTAGCAGACTGTACGTCAGTCCCTATACCAATGAAGGACTGCTGCAGTATAGGGCAGCGGTCAGCAGTAGTGCACGGCAACCCTATGTATTGTGGACCGATAGCGGTCCTTACAGAACAGCAGACTGTACTGCACTCAGGCCTATGTACCGTAGCACCCTATACCAAGTTACCAGTCCTTATAAAAACTTTTGTGGACCAAGCAGGTTGTGTGTTAGTGTTTAGCAGACTGTGCGTCAGTCCCTATACCGCTGAAGGACTGCTGCAGTATAGGGCAGCGGTCAGCAGTAGTGCACGGCAACCCTATGTATTGTGGACCGATAGCGGTCCTTACAGAACAGCAGACTGTAACGCACTCAGGCCTATGTACCGTAGCACCCTATACCAAGTTACCAGTCCTTATAAGAACTTTTGTGGACCAAGCAGGTTGTGTGTTAGTGATTAGCAGACTGTACGTCAGTCCCTATACCAATGAAGGACTGCTGCAGTATAGGGCAGCGGTCAGCAGTAGTGCACGGCAACCCTATGTATTGTGGACCGATAGCGGTCCTTACAGAACAGCAGACTGTACCGCACCCAAGCCTATGTACCGTAGCACCCTAGACAGACCAAGTTACCAGTCCTGATAAAGAGCTTTGTGGAACAAGTGAGTTGTGAATGATTAGCAGACTGCAGCAGAAGGGCAGCAGTCAAGTATAATATTCTTTCTATATTTGGAAGAAAGAATATTATACGTGTACAAGCCTATTACCGTACCACTGATACCAGTCCTGAAAAGAACCTTTGTGGAACTAATAGTAACAGCAAGTCTTTAAAATTATCCTCACTGCCTGACACACTGCTTCCTGCCTGTCCCTATACAAATTGGCAAAAAAGAGTAGGCTGGAACGATTAGCTGGAACAGCTCTTTTGTGGACCTGATAGTAACAGCTAATGATGATGATGATGATGATGATGAAGAAAGACTAATCTGGCTGAGCTGTCCCTAAAATAGCAGCATACAGCGCTCTGTCCCTTTATCTAAACTGACAAAAGAAACTCAGGCTGCTGACCTAACACCTATACCAGTCCTGAAAAGAACTTTTGTGTACCAAATAGCTAGCGTTTTCTCTGTCCCTACTCCACACAGGATCCTTTCCCTACAGTGACAGAAGAAAGAATGTAAAATGGCCACCGGATCGGGTGTATTTATAGGTTAGGGGGAATGTCCAAGTGTCCATGAGCTGTCATGTCTCAATTGGTTGTCCTGTAACACATGATAAACGTGTCACGAAAGGTTAAAGTTCTTGTATACATTAAACACGTAAGTCCGCCGGGGCGAACGACGGAAAAAGGCGTTCGAACCCGCGGACGGCGAAAGTCGGAAATTCGCCGCGAAACGACCGCCGGGCGAACCGTTCGGCCATCACTACTCATCAACGCAGACAACTTGATGGGGAGTAAACATGTCTGCAAAACGTTGGTTGAAGTGGTTTATGAGGGGCCGAATTTTGTAGAGCCGATCGTATTCAGGGTCTCCACGAGGACGACAGAGTTCATTGTCGCTGAAGTGCATGAACCGCAAAATCATCTCGTATCGTGCCCTGGACATGGAAGCAGAGAACACGCGCATATGGTGAATTGGGTCAGTGGACCAATATGACCGCAATTCACTCTTTTTGGTTATGCCCATGTTGAGGGAGAGGCCCAGAAAGATTTTAAATTCGGAAACCGTAACTGGTTTCCATTGTTTGGCAAGGGCGGACTGGGGAATAGTGGCGATGTGTTGAGCAGCGTACAAATTGGTTTGGTCCACAATAGATCTATAGAGATCTTCGGTGAAAAACAGTGAGTAAAAGTCAAGTGTCTTAAAATCAACTGTTTCCACGTTAATGCCAGGTTGGCCAGTGAATGGGGGAAGTACGGGTCCTGCAGAAGATGTGGGCACCCAAATAGGATTGGCGAATTCTGCAGGAAGGGCACTATGGGTACGACGGGCCTGTCTTTGTCTTCTTCTTGGTGGCAGCGGGACACTACTTGTGCTTGCCACCTCGCCAGCTTGAACTGCACTTATGGGACTCGCCACGTCACCACGTGTTACTGCAGTGCTGGATGTACGTCCAGGGTGTACTAGGCCGCTGGTGCTTGCCAGTTCACCAGAAGGTTGAGCGGCTCTAGTACGTCTCTGCTCCATACGAGTGACCTGCGGTTCCTGCACCTCAACAACAGAATACATACGGGATTGGGCACACCTGTTCTTAGCAGCGGCCTCATCTCCGTCGTCAGAGCTATCTGTCATGGAGCCGCTGTCCTCTACAGGATCGTATTCTGAGCCTGAATCTGACAGATGAGTGACGTCCTCTTCACTATCTGTCATGCTCAGAAACGTGTAGGCCTCTTCACTAGTGTACCTTCGCTTTGCCATTTTGGGCTCTAAATTTAGGGGTACACTAGTGAGACTCACAGGTAAAAAAGCACCTAGCCTGTCAGCGACTGTTTCAAAACGCTACAAAAAAAACTGTTAGCGATCGCAGGGATCAAGCCTGACTCTGCGAACGCTGCAGTTATGTGTGTTGTGTTTTGTAAGTGACAGTGATCGATCGATACTGCACTTGGGTGGGCTGGGCTGGGCTTGGCGGAGGGGCTAAACGCAGGTGCTAGCGGGTATCTGGGCTGATCCCGCTAACAATGCGTTTTGGGAAACCTAAAATGAAGGCAACGCTAATATAGATCTGATCAGATACTATATTACTAAGGGAGGTGTATGCTTTGCGCGTGGGTGTTAGCGGTACTGGCACTAACCTGACGCTGGGGCGACGCAGGCCTTATCTGACCCTCAAACTTATATCACCCGCCGGGTGATCAGGGGGTTAAACCTTTATTAGGAAATAAATGGCGGGTGCCCTGAAACAAAAAAAAAATAACTAACCAACCAGCGTCACCTGTAACAGTTATATGGTGATCACTGGTGAAAGGGTTAACTGGGGGGCAATCAGGGGGCTATGCGGTAGTATATGGGGGTCCCTGACGCTATAAAAAGCTGCGGTGAACCTAAATACTTACCTGCCTAACTAGCGTCACCTGTGACACTAATACAGCGATCAGAAAAAAATCGCTTATTAGTGACACTGGCGACGGGGGGTGATCACGGGGTTAAACCTTTATTGGGGGGGTTAGGGGGGCACCCTAGAGCTAAAGGGGGCTAACCCTAACTGCCCTAACAGTTATTACAGTCACAAATGACACCAATGCAAAAAAAAAAAAAAAAAATAATAAAAAATGCACTTGGTGTCACTGTGACTGGGGGGGCAGGGGTGATTGGGGGGGTGATTGGGGGGTGATCAGGGGGGTGAAAAGTGTGCCTGGCGTGTTCTACTGTTAGTGTAGTGTTAGGTGCAACTCACCGATCCTCTCTCCTCCGTGCCGGAACGAAAAAGACTGACACGAGGAGAGATTACATCATTTCCTCTGCCTGTGTTTACAATACAGGAGAGGAAGTGATGTCACCGAGGATTTTCATTCGTCGGGAGCGATCGCGAGGGGGTGGCCATGAATGAATGGCCGTCCCCTCATCCCTGATCTCTCCCGAACGAATGCCGACCGCCGCAGGCACCGGGGGGGGGCCCGATCGGGCCCCCCACCCGCGGGCAGGCAGGGACTTATATATACGCCAATATGCCTGCCCGTGCCATTCTGCCGATGTATATCGTCGTGCGGCGGTCGGCAAGTGGTTAAGGTGTGTGTTTTTTTCACTTTTATAGGGAGCAGCTTTCTCTGTTTTTTGTTTTTGTCCCTCTTTTTTTCACATGGCGCGGAATTTGCGCAGTTGAGGTTCAATTGCTTTTTTCACACAACTAAGCAGTTCACTTTGCAAGGGAATTTTCTCTTTGCACTGAAATATTGTCTTATCTTAGTGAATGAGGTGAAGCTCCGCTAACTTCCATTATCCAATTATGTGCAAGCAAAAATATTGTATTTTGATGTTCCTTGCACATGACTGGGTTTTCTTGGAAAGTGAATTGTTATCGCATTCATCGAGCAAAGGAACAAATCCCCTGCAAAGTATAAAAGTAAAAATTATTTTATTATTATAATTTTTTTCTTTTTTATAAATTCTTTATTTTTTGTGACAATGTAAAACAGTTTACACAGAATAAAAACCTTCATCCAGTCAACTGCAGTAGTGCATGAAATAAAAGAAAAAAAAATTACAGAATACAAATAATATAGAGTGTCACCTTAGAAAATAGGTAGGAGTGCGTTACTTCAAGGAGCAGCTGCCTGGAACCTTCCATCTATAAAAGGGTAATGACAGGTTTCACTAATGGGTGAAGTGCATGTCGCTGTTGGAGAAGCTTAGGGCCCTCTGTCAAAAGTTTTCTAAAAAAGAAAAACTTTAGAAAGGAGCTGGGGGAAAGAGGAAAGTAAAATGGAGAGGAAAAAAAAAAATGGGGGGGTGGGGGGAAGGGGAGGGAATGTGGCCTCAGTTGACAGTGTCACACATGAGGAGCTCATTATACTTATCAGGTAAGGTGAACTGGGTCCAGCAGAACCATGTTTTTTTTAAACAGGCCTGCTGTCTCTTCAGAGACAAGGTGCATTTCTCCATCTGCCTAATAACCTCAACTGACTTCAGCCACTGGCCTATAGTGGGGGGCGTGGTTGATTTCCAATTGCTGGGATATAGGCCCTGGATTAGTTGACCAAGTGTCGAACCAAAGAGTGACAATACTTCTGTTTAAAAAACTTGCTAAGATGCAGTAGGCTGGCAGCTGGGTCCTGGTCCAAAGTTAGGTCCGTAATGTCTAGAATCAGGATACAGACCTCCTGCCAAAAAGGGTGAATCTGTGGATATGACCAGAAGGCATGGAGTAATGTATCTGGTGAAGTTCCGAACCTCCAGCAGCTTGGGTCAACATTTGGGAACATATCGTGCACACCATATATTATTTTAACGAAGGTTGTAAATTTAACCCCTTTGGATCCGGTGCCTCCCAGCCCTTTAAGGGGTATAGGATGCTAGGAGGCAAGGCGGGGTGGGGTTTATAATCATGTGACCATCGTGATTGCCTGTCACAGTGGTCACATGATTGGAAAGCTCCTGATTGCAAGTAGCAATCAAGAGCTTTCTGTTAGCCACCTGTAACTGTGCTGGGAATGGCCCGGTTGTGCGCTCTCACCACAGCAGTATTTGCACTAATGCATGCAAATATGTAGCCGCTCGCCGACAGGCCGAATATTTGCGTGCTGCCAGAGCCAAGGGATTCAAAATATTGAAAATTGACTATAAAAATTATTTTATAGCTTGAGAATTCAATGACTGAATGTATATTGAAATACATTCAAATACAGCTTGAGATTTCAATGACTGAATGTATATTGAAATACATTCAAATACAGCTTGAGATTTAAATGACTGAATGTATGTTGAAATACTTTAATGGGAATAGATTGCGTTTTTTTACATATGTATTTATTATTGGAAGGACTGTATAAAATAATAAATTCAAGTTTTTTTTTTTTTTAGTTAGGTGAATATACTGTTGCTTGTGAATCTGGTCTTCATTCATTTCAGTGAAAAGCCCATTCTGAGCTTGGCAGGCTCCATATAGTACTGTTCTAGGTAAGCATATTATATGTTTAAAGGGCTTAGAGGGGGGGGGGGGGGTGGAAGGCCACTATATTTAATGCATGAGTATATGTTGCAAGTTTTATTAGACTGGATCAGTATTTTAGATTAAATGTCTTAGCTAAATAAACAAATTAGACATTTTATACATGCTGAAAAGTTGTGTCTAGATTCTTTATGAAGAGTCATATTAATAATGTTTTGAAGAATGAATCACAGTTATTGAGGTCAGATAACCCTGATCTACTAAGAAACCTATACACATTCACGGCTGCACAGGAAATGTTAATCTATCACATATACTTCAACACTAATCCATAATGGATGTATCAGCTCATTAAATTTAGATCACTAGCTTATCTACAGGGGACATGGAAGGGTTGTGCAAGAAACCACAATGACAATGTGCATTAAGATAACAATACAAAGAACTGCCTGAAAATACAAAAAGCAATTCAAAATACATCATGCTGCTAAGTGCTATGATCTAAAGTCATATTTAGTAAACTGGTAAACTGTGTTTTAAACATCAAGACCCTGAAATAATTCTCAATTGCTTTGGTTATGGTTTAATATCCTTAGAACACTGATATGTTGTCAAACAGTCTCTAAAATAAAAATTGTGATATGCTTGCTGCAATTAAATAAAACCATTGCTCAGGCCAGTTAAACAGCTCTGCGGTTTATAATTAAGGAACCACCAATAAGATATTATTAATAGCTAAATGTAAAATAAGACCAAAGCGCAGCAATTACAATGTGAATTTAGCAATAAACCACAAGTCCCTAAAAGGAAAAGAAATATCTGCAGGTATGCCAACTTTTAAACCCCGGAGACAGAAAATGTCTGGTCAGTGAGCAATGAGGAATCCATTACCACACTCATAAAGTAGAGGCATTTAAACTTGTCAAGGTGGATTGTAATAAAACTGTTAAGTATTTCACAGAAGAATAGTGGTGGATCCATAAAAGAGTCCCTTTAAGTGCTCTGAAGATGAGTTGAGGACCATAAAAGTATCCCCAGGTTGTACTGATCTAATAAACGATAGCCAGGTTCTCACAAAAGAGCCAGTTACTTATATTAACTTTTTAAAATGTTAAGAAATTTTCAGCATAGCTCTATAGTGCCAAATATTAGCAATAATATTAAAAATAAACTATTAGTATACATTTACTAATAATATATAAAATATTCAATATTAAAACATTTAACATATTATATATGTGTATTATGTATATATTGAAATATTCTGCAGGGCCCTACAGAAGACAAAGATTCATTCATAATTCCTGCCAGCTAGTTTTATAAAGGAAACCTTTATCCATAGAGCAAACCTACGTGAACACTGGGAGACCACACAAACTCCATGCAGATCATTCCCTTATGATATTTAGATCCAAAATCCAGTGCTACAAAGCATTAGAGCTAACAGCGTAGTCAACTTGTTTCCAGCCTCTGTCCTAATTAAATATAACTTAGTCAATACCTATTGCAGTTTAAATGTACATATGATTGTAAAGACACATTACTTTACCTCGTGACTTGATGGTTAAAGCTAAAAAACAGGCATTTTTAATTTTTTAACGATATTGTCAAATGTAGTGTAAAATTAGTTGTCTTTAAGATAAGAAAAAATTCTATTTGTAAGGCTGTAAAGTGTATTTTTGTAAACTGAGTGACCTCTTAATATTTCAGCAACAGGAGATATCTAAAGATGGCATCAAATGTATTTAAATCTTTTAAAAAATAAGCTCTAACGAGCAGGGCTGGATTGTATTGTAACTGTACTGTTTGCCCTAATGTTGTAAAGCGCTGTGCAAACTGCTGGTGCTATATAAATCCTGTATAATAATAAAAAAAAGGTACTTTCTAACTACATTTATGAAATTTGAAACTTCCAATCCATTCTAGTGGAGGTGTTCTAAAAAGTCATTTTTTTACTGCCCAAACACTTGGTGTTCTATTTTGTACTCATGTAAATCCAATAAATATTAACCTCCCTGGCGGTTTTCTCGATTGTGGCTCAGGGTTAAATTTCAGTACCATTAGAGGTAACCCCAAGCCACACTCGGGATTGCACTGCAGGATCCAGGTGCAGTATACTTACCTTGTCCCCAAGATCCTGCGCTGCGTCTGTGGGCTCTGTCAACCGCCCGATGCCTCTCTGTGCCGGGCTCCGTTCCCTGCGAGCGTCGCGATGCATGGGGGCGGAGCCCGATGGCAAATTCAAAAAATTGAAAATTCATAATACCTATACTACAGTGTAATCTTACAGATTACATTAATATATGAAATTATTTCACATCCCTTTTGTACCTAGTGCTTTGTCCAATACCCTGCGTGCAGTTTTATATGATATATACTGTTCTTTCTGCCTGGAAACTGGAGATTGTCCATAGCAACCAAAAAGTGTCCCTTTACGTCAAAAGTTGTTTTAGACCAGCTAGAAAACAGCGATACTAAATTAGAACACTTGAATTGAGCGATAGTGATTTGTGGGGAAATTAATTTTATTATTATTATATTATTATTTTTTATAATTATTTATATTTATTTATTATATTATAATTTATGATTTTGTGTTTCAAACTTCATCATACCCGGGATATCTACTAGACTCTTGTTTGGACATTTAAGTGTGCTATTGCTACGAATTACAGGCCTACAATATAAAGTGCCAAATTTCTATGCAAAATAATTGTACCGCTTTGAGACGCAAAAATCTGACATAATCATACCGACAGGGAGGCACAAAACAAAAACAAAAACAAAATTTTTTTTATGGAATGCTAAAATTTAACCCTGAAGGTGTTCTCATTGATCTGGTTGACGAATGAGAACAAGGTGTCAGAGGCAAATAGTCACACGATTTCTCCTGATCAGAGTTCAGGCTGGCTGATCCTCCCCTTCAGAAACATCACATGCTGATATAACTAGGCATTTAGTCATGGGATAACCTATGTGGAAGTCCAGAGTGGTAGTTCCTACAGTGGAGGCAAGAATATGACTGTTAGTTTTTATGACTTTCAGCAACGTTTATTGCCTTTTACTAGGTTGTTATTAATACAGAGATTAAAGTGTTCATGTCACAGTTCACTATACAGTTCACTCTTCTGACAATTTTGGCCACTGCTTTGAAGAACTTGAATAGGCGACACATCTCCCTGATCAGCTACCACCATTTTCAGCTGAATTGCATACTGTAGTTGATGATTGATGCTTGACAGTCTTAGAGGAAGTCAAGCACATGTGGGGTGTAATTGAGATGGCTGGATTCAGATAATTTTTTGAATTGGAAGTTTCTATTTTCTTTCCAGAATATTAATATAGCATCTTTAGCGGATAGTGATTTTTATTTAATTTCCGTGATGGTAAATACATTTTTGACTACACTTACGTAACCGGGTGGCCTCTTCCCCTCTGACACCCCAGGAAAGCCATAGGGAAGTCCCCGTGCGTCAGAGGGGGGCGGGGTCACTCAGGAATGTCACTGTGTGGCCCCGCCCCCAGTTATAAAAGAACTGTCACTTGAGAGGACGGTCATTATGGCGGGAGCCTCCCAAGGAGGTGGATCGGTGGTGCGTGCGGGTTTTTTTTTCCTTTTTCAGTCTGTTGGTGGAGCGAGAGAAGAAGATGAATGGACTTCGTGGGACATTTTTATTTTTTTATTTTTAAATAAAGGACTTGTCCCAAGCCATGTCTTGTCATTTGTACCATTTTGACACTTTTTTTGTGAAATGTAGGGGTACATTTGTACCCCGTTACCATTTCACACAGGGGGGGAGGTCGGGCTCTTGGGGTCCCCTTGTTAAAGGGGGCTTCCAGATTCTTATAAGCCCCCTGCCTGCAGGCCCCCACGACCATCGGTCAAGGGGTTCGGGGATGAGGCCCATGTCCCCATCAACATGGGGACAAGGTACTTTGAGGGGCTACCCGAAAGCAGACTCCCCATGTTGAGGGCATGTGGCCTGGTACAGTTCAGGGGTGGAGCTCTCTTGTCCCCCCTCTTTTCCTGTGGCCTGCCAGGTTGCGTGCTTGGATAAGAGTCTGGTATGGATTTTTGGGGGGACCCCCCCAACCCTTTTTTTAACATTTTGGAGCAGGGTTCCCCTTAATATCCATACAAGATCTGAAGGGCCTGGTATGGAATGTTGGGGGGCCCCTTGGAATTTTTTCTTTACATTTTGGTTCGGGGTTCCCCTTAATATTCATACCAAACCCAAAGGGCCTGGTAATGGACTGGGGATCCGTTTTTTTCCATTACTTATTTTATCTGTATTGCCAGGACCCGACAATTCATTATAGCCGCAAGTACTTTTAAATTATGTCTGTGACTGTTCTAAACACGGGAAAAATGTGCCATTTTACAGGCATACTATACCCCCCACCCCCCAGGTATGAAATTTAAAGGAATATTTCCCTTTTATTGTTTCACTTTAAGCATTATTAAAATCACTGCTCCTGAAAAAACGGCCGTTTTTAAAACTTTTTTGCATTGATACATGTCCCGTGGGGCAGGACCTGGGTCCACAAACACTTTTTATGAAAATAACTTGCATATAAGCCTTTAAAATGAGCACTTTAGATTATTAATTTTCGTGTCCCATAGACTTTAATGGTGTTCGCGCGTTTGAACAAATTTTTTTCCTGTTCGCATGTTCTGCTGCGAACCAAACCGGGGGTGTTCGGCTCATCCCTAGTCAATAAGCTATAGCATTGAAAGTGACAAGAACAGGTAACAGCTACTGCACTGAACACTGCAATGGACTACATCTGCCTGAGGTATGGATGACAATGAATGGGAGAAAACCAGCTTAATCTGACTATGAAAAGCACTGTGTCAGATTAAAGTAGCACTGAGAAATCCAGCACTAAATGTACATAGAATGACAGATGTGAGTTCCAGCAATGCTTGTACATGAAGGTTGGGTCTCCAACCCCTAATGCTCAAATAACATGCAAATTATCTTGGGGGAGCCTACCACACCTGACCAAGAAGCTGTGACAAAACATCTCTAATTAACCAAAAAGAATATTCAACGGAGGACATCACAGTGGCTTAGTGGTTAGCACTAGGGTTGTCCCGATACCACTTTTCTAAGACCGAATTCAAGTACTGATATTTTTATCAAGTACTCGCCGATACCGATTGACGATTCTTTTTTTAATGTCATGTGACAGTGGCACTAATATGCAGCACTGATGGGCACTGATGAGATGTGGACTGTCAGTAGCTTTTTTTTTTTTTTACAATTTTATTTTTTACTTTTTTTTTGTATTGTTTTACAAGTTTTATATATATATATATATATATATATATATATATATATATATATATATATATATATATATATATATATATATATATATATATATATTATAATATTATTATTATTATTATTTTTTTACAATGCTTTCTTTTTTTGGGGGGGGGGGTGGATAGTTAGTGTCATTGTTTATTTTATATTATTTTTTTATTTTATTATCATTTTTAGAATTTTACTTTAGAATATTTATTTATTACAATGTTTCCTTTTTTTTTTTTCAACCCTGTTGGGGGTGGGAACTTCAAGGGACTCCTCACTCATGACATCTCACCTTTAAGACATGGAAAAGGGACTGAGGCTAGAGATTCCCCAGCCCCTTTCTCAGCAGCCTCAGCTGCACTGAAGATGAATAGACAGGATACAGAGGCTCCTCTCCATTCATAAACTGAGACATTGTAAAAAAACTGTTTAGGATGCTTAGTTATTCGCAAAAGGAAGGAGCCGGTAAATGAGATATGTACAGGTCCTTCCTCCATTCTCCATCTTGAAAGATCTGGGACGGGGGGCAGGTGAGCACAGGGGGGGACTGCAGGAGCGCACAGAGGGAGAGCAGAGGAGGAGGGGGAGGGGACTGGAGGAACACACAGAAGGGGACTGGGGGAGCATACAGAAAAGGACCAGAGGAGGACAGGGAGGAATGGAGGAGCATACAGAGGGGGACCAGAAGAGGACGGGGGGGGGCAGAGGAGCCCATGGAGGAACACAGAGGAGGACACAGAGGGGAGCTGGTGGAGGATACAGTGTACACTCAGGAACGATCGGTGCGGTGGCGAGGGAAGTTATAATCACCGATCTCCCTCCGTGGCTTTCAATAAAACAGCTGAAAGCCGTGGAGGCGAAAGGAGAAGCGGCTTTCAGCTGCTTTATTGAAAGCCTCACAGGGTGATTGGTAAATATAACTCCCCCTGCTGCCGCACAACGTGTTCCTGCATGTCCAGGTATCAGATTAGGCGTCAGGAGCATTTGCAGGTGTACAAGCACTCCTACAAATACTCAGTATTGGGACTGATATTGATACTAGTATCAGTATCGGGACAACCCTAGTTAGCACCCGTGCCTTGTAGTAGAAGGATCCTTAGTTTGAAACCCTACACTACCTGCAGGAACCAGGGTTCTGCCCACATTTCAAAGTCTTGCTGGTAGGTAAACTGGTCCTAGTATAAATGTGAGATAGGGACTATAGATTGTAAGCATCTGGAGGAAGGGGCTGATATCAATGTACAATTTGTAGAGTGCTATGTAAATTGTTGGTACTAAATAAATAATAACACTAAATATGCAATCTTGCTAATTATCTTCATGAGTCCTTTGGTTTTCAAGTCTGTGGGTTCATGCAGCAGGGACAGATAGTTTTGCTGTGCTATGTCCTATTGTTCTGCCTACATCCATGTGCATGCAATTCAAAACAAGAAAAAAATTATTGTAATTCTTCTGCACAAAGAAAAAAAAGGAATGCTCTGGGGTGACAGGTAATATGTTTTGTGCTGGATCTTTTCTAATACGATTAATGGTTCTCTCCTTTTACTAAATAAGAATAGAATAAAATACAGCTTCTAGTAGCCAGACAGCCAAACTAAATTTATTTTCTTTAACTGAAAATACTGACCTTTAACTTTGTGAAGCACACAGCTTCAGATTCCTCCTTTTGTAGCCTCCCTTCTTATGTTTGTACTTATGATTTGTGTGCTTCTTTCTAACTAATCTCTTTAAAAATCTGCCATGTTCCAAAATGATGTTGCTTGTCATGGTCTAATTCTTTTGCTTGCTATGCTGGTAACTACATTACATGCTAATTTGCTCTGAAATTATTTGTTGGATTTCAGCTCCATTTGGCAGTTTCCTACTCAGTAAAGAATGATTTTCTCTAATGTGATATTTTATATTTAATACAGGAATACAGTAAAGATTTTGGTCAAAATATGGCCTGGTATTTGCCATAATATGGCAAGTGGATGGATATTGGTAGGTGTTCAAAACATATTTTGGCACTTTCAAATTATCCAATAAAAGGATATACCAATTGGAGTAACCAACAGAAACAGGTCGGGGGCCCTGGCCTAGATTTGGTGTAGTTCCTGTCCTCGTCAGTCTTTTGGGAAATAACACCGGCCCCCTTGTCTGGGGGGCGAGAGCTCGGTTAGTACTTCCCGAATGTAATTAGGTGGGAGCGATGGGAGTGGTGGTGGAGCCTTTTTCCTCCTGAAGGTCCTAAGCTTTCTAAGTTCTATCCCTTCCTGGTGGGGATGGGGCTGCAATGGTCTGGCTGTGGGTCAGGGTGGAAAGAAGCCTGCGGTGTATGTGCTCCTGGAGTTGCAGTCCAGGGGTGCCAAAGTCTCATGGTGATGCGGATCACTTTGAGTTATGACACCAAGGTCACTACATTTCGCAAACGTTTTTCCGGCACCTGACTGAGGGCTCAGGGCTGAGCCTTTTAGCTAGGACCGGAGGAATTTTTTAACCCTGGCCGAAGGGCCAGCCATTGTTTCTCTCCACTTTCTTTATTTTTGTGTGTTTGTTGTGTCACTTTCTCCTTTTTTGTTGATGTACACTTTTGCATGTTTGACTAGTAGGGTGTAGGTCCTCGGGCCTGCCCTGAACATCTTGGGAGGGGGCGGACATGGCCTTTTAGCTTAGTTCGCCCTCTCTCATGGGGTCTCCCTTCGGGGGAGGCAACTATTTCAATTTTCTTTTTCTACAGTTGAATTGGTGAAAGCTAAACTGAAATTAGTTGTTGGGTTTAAAAGCAATCAAAATACACCTCTCAGGAGAGAAATATGAGAGCTGCCTTTCCTGGATTACTTCCTTTCCTAGGGGGTGCATGGGGGGCATTGTTCTTGGAAGACATCCATCGGTGCCCTCTCAGAACTGGACGACCGTGCTGTCACCATTTTTTGGCTATAGTGCAGTCAGGAAGTGGTTAAAGTGAAATTAAACCCCCAGTTTTTTAAGAACTTTCAGCGGCTGATCTAATCACTGATGCCCCATTCACACTGCCAAATGTGCATTCCTATTCACAATTTATTTTTTGCCGTGATTTATGCAGGTTTCTGCTTGTTGAGCATAGAGCAGCCCATTCACATGAATGGGCTGCCCTATGCACATTTGCTGCCTCAAAAAAGCTTACGTACCAGATTTTGGCACTGAGCCAGGCCCGCTTGGTGTTTTGAGGTGCCATTCAAAAATAATAGCACTGCAAGCAAGTCGTGTGTTTTACCATGATTCCGGGAATAAGGTGCCATGACCACTGCCCACGTTTCATGTTCCAGGGTGACTCCTTTCCCTTGCAACATCCTATGGAATCATCATTGCATGCACAGGAACATTCAATGAAATGTTGTTCAAAAGTACTTAAAACAGTACATATACTGTTAGAAATGCATACTTTTGAGAAAAGAAAAAGCATGCTGCTTCATTGAATTATATCATCTTGCAGTTGAAAATTAACTTTGGTTATAAAATTACACAAACGTTCTTAAAATAAAATATTTTGAAGGGGATTCTATGTGTGTATCGCTAGATTTACACTGTGTGCATCAATAAATACACACAGCTTTAAAATCTAGGATGACAAGGCACTCTCCTCCCTCATCCTGCTCCCCATCCCTTTTCCAAGCCAACAGACTGACTCCAGACTGCACTGCTCAGGGAAACAGTACTAAGATAGCAGGAGCCATCAGTATTGAAAATTTTAAACCTCAAGTGCTGGGTGAGAGTTTTAACAAATAGTTTACTATTGAATGTTATTTTATTGTGCTCCATGTGTTAAACTAAAAAGCTCTGAGAGCTTAAAGCAGAACTTCACCCAATAATGGAATTTCCGCTCACATTTGGCACATATTTTTTTTTGGAGGGGGGGAAGCTGTTTTTGAGAGGTACCTGCTCCCACACTTCCATTCAGATCGCCACGGCAATGTAAGCAGAGGTTTGCCCCCTCTCCTACCTCCGCAGCCTTCTGGGACATGTCACAGGTAAAGCTGTGAGACTAATGAGATGGCCCCGGTGAGCAGCCGGCTGTGAAGCCGCCAGCAGTCATAGCCGGCTGCCCACACTTACAGTGGTGTGAAAAAGTGTTTGCCCCCTTCCTCATTTCCTGTTCCTTTGCATGTTTGTCACACTTAAGTGTTTCGGAACATGAAACCAATTTAAACAATAGTCAAGGACAACACAAGTAAACACAAAATGCAATTTGTAAATGAAGGTGTTTATTATTAAAGGTGAAAAAAAATCCAAACCATCATGGCCCTGTGTGAAAAAGTGATTGCCCCCTAAACCTAATAACTGGTTGGGCCACCCTTAGCAGCAACAACTGCAACCAAGCATTTGCGATAACGTGCAATGAGGCTTTTACAGCGTCCTGGAGGAATTTTGGCCCACTCATCTTTGCAGAATTGTCCTAATTCAGTTACATTAGAGGGTTTTCGAGCATGAACGGCCTTTTTAAGGTCATACCACAACATCTCAATAGGATTCAGGTCAGGACTTTGGCTAGGCCACTCCAAAGTCTTCATTTTGTTTTTCTTCAGCCATTCGGTGGTGGACTTGCTGGTGTGTTTAGGATCATTGTCCTGCTGCAGAACCCAAGTTCGTTTCAGCTTGAGTACACGAACAGATGGTCGGACATTCTCCTTCAGGATCTCTTGGTAGACAGCAGAATTCATAGTTCCTTTTATCACTGCAAGTCTTCCAGGTCCTGAAGCAGCAAAACAGCCCCAGACCATCACACTACCACCACCATATTTTACTGTTGGTATAATGTTCTTTTTATGAAATGCAGTGTTCCTTCTACGCCAGATATACTTGGACACACACCTTCCAAAGAGTTCCACTTTTGTCTCATCGGTCCACAGAATGTTGTCCCAAAAGTCTTGGGGATCATCAAGATGTGTTGTGGAGAAATTGAGACGAGCTTTGATGTTCTTTTTGCTCAGCAGTGGTTTTCTCCGTGGAACTCTGCCATGCAGGCCATTTTTGCCCAGTCTTTTCCTGATGGTGGAGGCATGAACGCTGACCTTAACTGAGGCAAGTGAGGCCTGCAGTTCCTTGGACGTTGTTGTGGGGTCTTTTGTGACCTCTTAGATGAGTCGTCGCTGCGCTCTTGGGGTAATTTTGGGCGGCCGGCCACTCCTGGAAAGGTTCACCACTGTTCCATGTCTTCGCCATTTGTGGATAATGGCTCTCACTGTGGTTCGCTGGATTCCCAAAGCTTTGGAAATGGCTTTATAACCCTTTCCAGACTGATAGATCTCAATTACTTTCTTTCTCAATTGTTCCTGAATTTCTTTGGGTCTCGGCATGATGTGTAGCTTTTAAGGATCTTCTGGTGGACCTTACTGTGTCAAGCAGCTCCTATTTAAGTGATGCCTTGATTGTGAACAGGTGTGGCAATAATCAGGCCTGGGTGTGGCTAGAGAAATTAAACTCAGGTGTGGACAACCACAGTTATAGTATGTTTTAACAAGGGGGGCAATCACTTTTTCACACAGGGCCATGATGGTTTGGATTTTTTTTCACCTTTAATAATAAACACCTTCATTTACAAATTGCATTTTGTGTTTACTTGTGTTGTCCTTGACTATTGTTTAAATTGGTTTGATGTTCCGAAACACTTAAGTGTGACAAACATGCAAAGGAACAGGAAATGAGGAAGGGGGCAAACACTTTTTCACACCACTGTAGCATGCTAAGCTGCTGGCGGAGCATGGGGTAAGATATAATGCCCAAGGTCAGTACAATTGGAAAAATAGTGAAGGCATGGGGTACAATGGTGGCAGCCTAGATAAGGGGGAGGAAGTTTGGTATAGCCAGCTAAAAATAGGGCAATTTTCTTTAAAAAAATTATGTTTTTTACATGTATGATAGGAATATCAGAATTGGCTCAAACTGGAAGTGGTTAAGCAATGTTTCTTTCTTTCAGATTTACCAAAACCATGTAGTAGAAGGGCCTACCTGATTGCATACAAATTGAAACTCCTAAGGTTTGACCTCATATTATATGGTTTTGGTAAATCTGAAAGAAAAAATAAGCAGAAAATCTGATAGTGTGTATGGTCCTCAAAGCAAGAGAAAAATTGGAGCAAATAAACTATACAAAAAATCCATAACTTGCCTGGTCTAGTACACTTCAGCTTTATAATGCTATCCCATCTCCTAAAATGTATTAGGATCATGACAAGGCCTGTCCGTACACTGTCAGCTAGCGCTTATGCCAGTCTGCTCTCTTGCTGTCCTGCAGGCTCTTTATATGATTGCCATTGCAAGCACCCATTGTCACCACTCTATACCCTAACACAAGAGGAATCATAACATTCTGAATACCCTACTAATCACACAGCAAACTATAACCACAAGCCAAATGCTGCAACAGTGTCACCAAAGCAAATGACTCCTCTTTAAAGCGGAATTTAACTGTACCACAAACTGAAAAAGCTATTTAATTCATTTTTAATATTCAAATCAAAATCCCCCATCCATCCATGTGTCCATGCTTTTTTTTTGTTGAGGGATCACTTTGAAAAACAACCCCTCTAGCATTTCTATACATATTGAGTAAGGGCAGATGAGTCATGTAGCATTTACTTCTTAAAATCTATCTGCCCTTAGCTCAGGCATGCAGGCAGGAGGGTGTGCTTAGCTGAGACCCCCCCTCCAGAAGACTCCTGGGATGTATGACATTTTGGCATAGGCCAAAAACAAGGAAGTAACTGAAGACATGTAAAAAAAAAAAAGTATAAAACACTTAAATATAATATACCCGCCAATCAATTTACTAATGCTAGCATCATAAGGATTAAAAATAGTTATTGCTTATGGAGAGAGTAAAGTTCTGCTTCTGCTTGTCAAAATGATTTTCAATAAAAAAGATTTTTCATTCCTATATGTCAAGTCACTATAGGTAACACTAATAAAGCTTTAACATATATACTACCCTGTTTCCCCTAAAATAAGACCTAGCATGATTGTCGGTGTTGGCTGCAATATAAGCCCTACCACCCAAATAAGCCCTACTCTGTTTCCTCAAAAATAAGCCCTACCCTAAAAAGAAGACCTACAAGGACTTTAAATAGGGCTTATTTGGGGGGTAGGGCTTTTATTGCAGCTATCACCGACAATCACACTAGGTCTTATTTTAGGGGAAACAGGGTATGAAACAAATATGTGAAATGCTGTTTCTGGTCTTCAGAAATTGTCATTTGCCTGGCTGCCATGTTGATGATGACTGATCATCATGCTGGATCTATTAGGCCCCATTCACACTGAGAGCGTTTTGCAGGCGCTATAGCGTTAAAAATAGCGCCTGCAAAATGCCCTAAAACAGGGATATGCAATTAGCGGACCTCCAGCTGTTGCAAAACTACAAGTCCCATCATCCCTCTGCCTCTGGGCGTCATGCTTGTGGCTGTCAGAGTCTTGCTATGCCTCATGGGACTTGTAGTTCTGCAACAGCTGGAGGTCCACTGATTGCATATCCCTGCCCTAAAACATTGGCTCCATTCTCTTCAGTGTGAAAGACCGAAGGCTTTCACACTGGAGCGGTGCGCTGGCAGGGCATCAGAAAAATTCCTGCCAGCAGCTCCTTTGGAGTGGTGAAGGAGCGGTGAACTCACCGCTCCTCCACCGCTGCTTCCCATTGAAATCAATGTGGCAGCGCTGCGATTTAACCCCCTTTTCGGCTGCTAGCGGGGAGGGTTAGAACCTCCCTGCTAGCGACCGAATAGCGCTGATAAAACTATGGTAAAGTAGCGCTAAACATAGCGCTGCTTTACCGCTGACGCCCTAGGCGGCGTAGTGTGAAAGAGGTCTTACTGTGTCTATGACACAAGTCAGTGTGGTGATTAGAAGCTACAACCTCATCAACCAGCATGCTTAGTGTGGGTTAATAGTTTGGGAAGTAATCAACATGTTGCAGCTTACCAATCTTTAATTTTTTTTTTTTTTTACTTTTTACCCTTTATTATACTTGCTGATCGGACCAGTAACACACCCCAGGTCTTAGTGTGTCTGCATTCTGGATGAATTATTAAAGCAGACACCTTTGGACAGCAGCATTGCCAGTCTAGGGGGAAGGAAATGCTGAACTTGCAGATTTTGATGGACTTGGCTAACATATTGAAGCTGAACTCCAGCTACCACTTTCACTTTTTACACCGCTACAGCAACTGGATTTTTATTTTATTTTTTCTTACAAAATGTTTTATTGAGGAAATACAAAAGTAGGTAAATAGGTAAAACATAAGGTAAAACATAGGCTTAAGAAAACACTGAAGATCAGAATCCCCAACAACGAGACATCTTCACCAATTGTATGGCAAGTGTAGAACAGAACAGAGAACATATGAGTAAGTTGATCCATTGAGCAAATAATATAGAAATGGTAAAAAAAAAAGGGGGGGGGTCATTTCTTTAAGGCTAGAGAGTATTCAAGCTATATAAAGATAGGGGTTGCCTTACTATGGGCTGTGTTGTGGGTAGAGCCGTTCTTTTGAAAAGCAGCTGTATTTTTATTTCATTTTTGGATAAAGGTTTTACATAAATGAATAAAAATTGATCATCGTAAGCACCCCTGTCAGTGGTAAATGGTTTGTCTCAACCCTCTAACTGCCACTTTTGTCTGGGTAGCTTGATCTGTTAAAAAAGGTGAAAATAACAGACTTACTGGCTGGATCACCAGAAGAAAATAGAGGTATAAAAGCCCCCAAAAGAAAAAAAAAATGAATGCAGTCACCACATCTATGAATTGATAATCTCCAATAAAATACATTTTTGTTTTTAGGTTTAATACTGCTTTTAAGAAGTATTATTTTGAAAAGGAAGTTTGAAAGAACAGCCAATATAAAATGCTTAGTGAAAAGTGTCCTTTAGGTTTGGGTCTGGGTCTGCCACATGCATAAATACAAGATGAAGGAAAAAGGAGGTGTGAACCATCGTAAACAATTATATGTTAGCCAGCTCTAGAAAAATAACTAGATTGCAATGGTCAACACCTCCACAGTGTTTATACATACAGCTCAGTGAAGGTGTGTTAAAATTACCGCAAAAGAATAACAGTTATATTGCCAATAGCAACCAGACAGATATTTGATTTTTCTCATACTATGCTATAAGCAACACCTCTACGCTTTTTTTAAACTCAGCACTAGCATGCTTAATTCATTTTAATGAACTACCTCAGCAACTCACATTTCCAGGAAAAACACTCTGGTCTTCCTAATGGAAAGATAAATAGCAATAAATTCCTACATACATAATTTGCGAAGAAGAAAACTGCATTATCACATTTGGTCAATAGGTGGCACTGTAGCACCTATTTTGCATTCTTAATGGTCTTAAATGCATATTACATGGATGAGTGCAAAGAACTTCCACCAATTTTTTATACACTGAAACATTTCACTTAACAAATAGTTTCCGATCATTTAGAAAGTACCCATTTAAACAGTAATTTAAAAAAGAATAAGTAATGCATTTTACTTCCAGCTTACAGTATTACATGCAGCAAAAAATGTGTAATCACCCAACTCATCAGCCTTCATCATGTTCCTTTTTTTCTACTCCAGCACAATATATTTGTAAAGAATAGGCCAATGTTTGCCTGTGGGTTTTCTTTGTGTGCTCAGATCCCAGGAAAAGGGCACATCTGGGAAGGTCTCACATTTCTTTGTGCTATTTACAAGGGAGATAGATGCAAACAGATATTCATTTATTTGCTTCTGACTTCATACTTTAAGGGTGGCCATAGACAAGCCAATTTTTTCTCCTTCGGTCCATGTGCTGAACAAGAGAAAATCAACTGATTCCCCCATCCATGCTAACATCATTAATGAAGCAATCTCCACTTCTGGCTAAACAGATTATAAAGTAAAAGTGGCACACATTAAATACTTTATACATTGGTAGGCACACATTTAACCCTTTGATTGCTCTAGCTGTTAACTCTGCCCGAGCCAGTGTCATTAGTACAGTGACAGTGTGCAGTATTAGCACTGATCACTAGTGTCACTATTAATGTCAGTGTGTTAGTGTACATACCAGCCAAGTCAACTATTGCCAGATTCCCCACTGCCCTATCACAGTCCCACTATAAATCGCTGATCACTGCCATTACCGGTATAGTGTCATACAAGGTGGTATCAAAAAGTTTTGAGATTAGTTCTGTAACACGCCAACAGATGGCAGTACAGGGCTGCACGCACAGTCACAGGGAGCACTGACCCTCATAAGTGAGTATGCCAAAAGACAATGTCCTGTGTATATCGGGAGCTGTGCAAATGGTGCTATTCTGACCATGTGTGTTACCATGTTGGCTATTTCATCATAGACAGAAAGTTAGAACAAAGAGAAAATTCTGCGTGAAACTGGGGAATCTGCCAGAGAGACATTTGACATAATTTGGCAAGCTTACAGGGATGCTGCAATGAGTCATTTGAAGTGTTTTTAGTGGCATGCATGATTGTTCTCTGACGATCATTGTGCACAAGTTGCTGAATGGTTTCAACAGTTTGGGGGTTGAGCTCATTGAAGGTCTTCCTGATCTCTCGTTGTCTTCCAGTGATGTTCTTCTGAACTTGAGCCGTCCGTGCCACGCTAAACACCTCAGACGACTCATTGCAGCATCGCCGTAAACTGGTCATGTAAAACTTCTTTGAGGCACATTTGCCCAGTTTTATGCAGAATTTGCTCTTTGTTCTAACTTGCTGTACATTATGAAATAGCAGATGTGGTAAGGCACGTGGTCAGAATAGACCAGTTGCACAGCTCCCGATGTACACAGGACAATGTCTCTTGGCACACTGACTTATGAAGGTCGGTGCTCCTGGTAACTCTGGGGGGGTTATTTACTATGCACTGCAAGTGTATTTTATTGTAATTATAATTGTATTGTCTCTTTTTTATATTGTAAAGCACTACATAAACTGTTGGCTCTATATAAATCCTGTATAATAATAATAATACAGTGTTGCATGACCACGCACTTGCCAGTTAAAGTAGCACAGTGCTGAATAGCAAAAAAATGCTTTAGTCATGAAGGGGGTAAAACCTTTCAGAACTCAAGTGGTTAAATCTTAGGATTTAAATACCTCCATGACCTGGGTAGCCAATATAGAAGACCTTTGCAATGCTGTATTTCACAAAGTGAGTATGCTGTAGTTTTTTAAGGGATATACCTTTTCTTATGAAGAGAGTATATCCCTTGAGACACTTTAGCATACTCATTTTGTGCAATACAGTATTGCAAAGGTCTTCTATGTTGGATACCCAGGTCATGGAGCTATCAAGAGACCCATTCCTATGAATTATACATGCCAATACAAAAGAGCATTGCCATTTACAGAAGTCCAAGCACATCCATTCATACACTTCTATGGTGGAATGTACACACCACCTGTGGCTCCCCGGGTGTGGGGAACTGTAATGCCGCGTACACACGACCTTTTTTTCCCATCAGAATAAACTCTAGCGGTTTTTCCAATGGCGTTCCGCTGAAGCGGACTTGTTTACACATGATCACACCAAAGTCCAATCATTTAGAAGGTGGTGACGTACAACACGTACGACGGGACTAGAAAAAGGAAGTTCAATAGCCAGTAGCCAATAGCTGCCCTTGCGTAGTTTTTGGCCCGTCGAAACAGCATACAGATGGGCGGTTTTCCCGATAGGAATTGATTCCATCAGAAAGATTTAAAACGTGTTCCATTTCTAGGTCCATCAGAATTTTCGAAAAAAAAGTCAGCTGAAGCCCACACACGATCGGAATATCCGATGAAATGATTCCGTCTGACTTTTTCTGCCAGAAAGTCTGATAGTGTGTATGCGCCATTAGGAGTCACAGATGGTGTGTACATCCGGCCATAGAAGTGTATCGCTCCTTTGCGAATGCAAACGCCCATGTACTTGTACACGAATGCCCTGTGCACACGATCGGACTATCTGGCGGACTTAGTCCGGCGGACAATCCGACGGACTTTGCAGCTGAGGTCCGCTGGACTTTCAAGCGAACGGACTTGGCCACACACGATCACTCCAAAAGTTCAGCGGATTCGAACGTAATGACGTTGAATAAAGAAGTTCATAGCTAGTAGTCAATAGCTGCCCTAGCTTCTGTTTTAGTCCGCCGTACTAGCACACAGACGAACGAATTGTCCGCTAAAAGCTGAGTCCGGCGGACAATTTTGAAGCAAGTCTTATTTCTAAGTCTGCTGGACTTTTGGGAAGAAAAACCCACACACGATCTAATTGTCCGCCTGATAGTCCGATCGTGTGTACGCGGCATTACAGTAAACCTGTCGTGAGCAAAATAGTCCTGGATGGACATAAACACAAACCTTTGGCAGGTAAAACAACTTTTGTATATGTATTTCATGTGTGTATTCAGCTGTTTGCCCCGGAGTTCAGCTTTAAAGTAGCAGTGAGCGAAGAGTAAATCAATAAAGTCTTGTGGTCCAGAGCTAATCGTGAGTCATTGTAAATGTCTCTGTAAACATTTTCTGTACTGCGTATGAAAAGGAGATCAGAGCGCTCACTACTCATACAGTCCGCATATTACTAAAACATCCAGTGTATGTATATGAAATCTTTCTGTTCTGAAGAGAAATATGATATACTCATGTTACCTGATAATTATGAGTAATATTGACATAGCAGGGACAGTGGGAATGGGTTCCAGCTAACATAAATGCAATTTAAACAACTCTAATCTTCTATTGGATATGCTTCAGCTGCTTTCCTTTTAGAAACATGAACCTGTTTCAGTGCAGTCATTTATCTGTTTTAACACCTTTAAACCATAAATGACCTGGAACAGGGGAAAACTACATGTTAAACTTTCAAGCCTCTATCTACATACATCTGTCAACAAACAAACCATATGATACATACTTTCCATAAGCGGAAAATTGCTATCTATGCTAACATATACATTTTATTTTTTTTATTTTTTCCCAAAAAAAAAAACAACATTGGGAAACGGTTAGGGAAGAAAAATGTGTCTTTCCATACGTCCGCCTGTGAAAAAGAAAGATACACATCTACTTTTTGGTTCAGTTTTCATCCATTCCCTTATCAAAACATTCCCAAATGCTGCTGGTGCAGAGTGTTTAAAAGGAAATTTGTCACATGCGAAGCAAGAATTGAAAATCATTACCGACTAAATCCATGTAGACATCATTCAAGTCCATGTAGAGCCAAAACTTTATTTATTTATTTTTTTGTTTTGGATAGAGTTGGAAAAAAACTAAAACCACCTGACGGAATCTTTTTTGTGTATCTGTGTACCATTGGGGAATTTTCCCTTCACTTCCTGTCCCAGAGATGCAACAGGAAGTTAGCAGAAGTCTCCCAAAGTGCTAGGAATTTCCCATTGGGAGATTTCCCTTTAAGAGGTTACTAAACCCAGGACCCTGCAATCACTATATCTGGTCTCCTACAGTACACAGAACATGGAAATGCAATTATTTTAATAAATATAAACTGATGATAAAAAACCTTTTCTCATCAGCAGTATATAGTATATGGTGAAAGCTTGTAGGAGGAGTTTTCATTCTACTCTGATTGTCCTATAAGGTTGCAGGATCCCTGACCCTCTAGCTGGATAGTGCTGATTGGCACTGTTGTGATCACATGCATTCTCCCAAGAAAAAAAAATAACTCTCTAGCAATGTGAACCAAACTGAGCATGTGCAGCTTGCCCCCAAGGCTCTGTTCTATCAGGAGATGGATTGGGGACTGTGTGAAAAAGGGAGGATCCAAGAAGTTGGGTTAATCCTCTGCATTGTGTAAAAAGGCTGTTTGATCCTTGTAGGATCCACAGTGAGTATAACAAGCATGCTTTACTGAATATACGCACTGATTTCCCTGTTGTGGGTTCAGAAACACTTTAACTCTTGTTCTGGGGACAACACTAACATTTTGGGTTTCCCCTCTGTTTTTTTCTCAGTAATAACAGCTACCAGTACAATTTGAGAGGTGAATCTCCCCAATAAGGAAATAGACAGCAATAAAAACTTGGCAGAAGGTCGAACCCTTCAACACTCTATCCAAAATGAAGATGCACTTTAAATTCATACAGATACTTATATTCATGTTGTCCTTGCTAATTAATCATCTGTAGAAATAAATAGTTTTGGCACCTTTTTATATCTATCAGAAAGCTACACTGAGTTTGTTTTATGCCACAAAATGACTTTAGTATTACATCATCAACCTTGGGAGTGAACTGTTGCACATCTAAGTCCCGAAGTTTAGGGAACATTCTCCATATAAAAGTATATTTTTCATTTTGGGTGGTAAGAGTAGGCTGTGTGTAAAGTTGGTCATAAACACATCGTTGTTTTTTTTGTTCAGCCTACCTGCCCCTTCCCCGCAGAATGGGCTCCTAGTTCTCTGTGGCGAAGCAACAGTCTTTTAGAAGAGCTTTCCAATCACTAGGGAATATCAGCTTTGCTGATTGGAGAAGTAAAAGGTCTCATTCGGCAGGCAGGTAAGTGGCAGAGAGACCACTGCTTCCACACAGAAAGCGAAGTTCCCACTCTGCAGCTGTTGGCAGGGGACAGCCTTTTCTACATAGACTGTGTCTGCTTTCGAAGAAAAGGAACTGTTAGACATTGAACAGCTTTTGTTTTGATACACCTGTAGTTAGCTGATTTAATCTAAAGGTTCATTTGGGCTTTGAGGTGGCCATACATCTGATTAAATTGTCACATGGCATGAATGTTTTTAGTGCAATCACTCATCAATGCCCCTTTATATGGAGCGGTTATAATCAGAAGGAAGATCTCTAGAGGCTGTAATTAGGCTTGTAAGGCTTCTGGGGGAGTTTCATCTGACATTTTATTCGCCTCTGCTGATTCATCAGAGAAGAACATAGACAATCTTGCATTCAGTAGATGTGGTGACTTAGGATGCATTTCCGATTCCTGCTACGCAGCCCCCAAATAGTGCTACTGATAATGTTGTATTAAGCTGCAGAGTAGAAACCACGCTTGTTTCCTTGCTGTGCCCTGGCATTTGCATATTCTGCAAATATCAGTAAGTGGCAGAATAGTAGGTATTGTCTGTTTCCATCAAAGGTTGGCCTCACAAAGTAGATGTTTGGGACAACCACATTTCCAATATGCCATGGCAGCTGGAATTTATACAATAACATTCATATCAATCATTTTTTTTTCTACTGTTTAACAAAGAACCTCGAACAGATATGGCTATGTGTTTTCATTATATTATCTTGAGTAAATATGGGAGGCTCTAAGATCTTACAGAAAAGCTGAACAGGTATATGCCATATTTAATGACTGGCACGGATTAACAGAATTGTTGGCATTAGCATGCGGTCACACTATTTTAAGCAGCAGTCAACAGAGACTGAAGCAGACAATAAAAGCAAACAGTGGAATTGGCACTGGCACAAACTAGTGTGCTGACAGGAAAATAAAGACAACACAAAGAACTAGCTATGTGAGGTGTGAGGTGTGTTCCGCCATGCACTAGTTTAAGCTGTGATAATTCTATTTTGCATTCCACTCACGAAAGATGTATTCCAGTAAGATGATCTCATGCACGTTGGAGTTACTCAGTGAGTACCAGAATACATTAAGTGGGTGCAATTGTTGCTTGGCACTGGAAAAACAAGTAAAAGTTGTAAACTTTCAAACATCACCGTATATATGGATATACCAAAATAATAAAAAAATTTTAGATTTCACTTCAAGTCAGAAACTCACTTAGTTTAACAGTGACTGAGGTATTAAAGCCTTACTCCGGGCAACATTTCTAACCTTCAGGGGGGTTTTGTTTCTTACCTTGTGAAGGTAAGAAACAAGTTATACTTACTTAAATCCCCCTCTCGATACTTCATAGGCATGGTTTCTGGGTGCGGAGGACCACTATTTCCTTGGTGACCAGTCCCTTACCAACTCCTTGCAATGATGTCCATTCTCTTTTGAACCCTGTCCTCAGGGCCCACTAACAGGCCAGGTTTTATGTATTACCTTGCGGAGATGCAGACTAGAATACTGCAATCACTGAGCAGCAAATGATATCACCTGTGATGTATTTCAGTTATCTTGTAAACCTGGCCTGTTAGTGGGCCCTGAGAACAGGGTTGATGACCATTGCCATAAAGGACACTATCGCTAGACAGCCAAGTGTCTGTGTTATGTCCAGTTATGTAGACGCATGATGAATTACTCCGCTCTATGTAATAAAGTAAAAAATAAGAGAGAGAGAGTAGACCCAATACTGGAGGATCACGCGATCTTAATTTTCGGTAAGTAAAATGGGCATTTAGATAGGGTTTTCTTCTACTGACAGCCATCAGTTAGAGGCAGGAGGGAGGGGTGGGAGATAGGTTAGCTTTCTCCCAGAGACGAGCTTCAAATTATTCTTTAATTCTTAAATCCACACTTTGGTGGAAGTGTCTAGTAATGTATTTCAAGTGCTATCCTGTCACTTTGTACTTTTTATCGAGTGTCTGGAACTAAAATTACCCCAATAACCCCCCCCCCCCAATTCCCTATGTAGGGAAAAAATTCAAAAGCTTCCTCTGCCTCTGTGCACCCAGCAATCCCATCACAGACTAAGGCTAATTTTTTTTTAAGTTCAATGGACCACCCTTTTTGCAGGAGGAAGGAGCCTTTATCTGTACAATGCAACCTTGTTCCGCCCTCAAACTATTTAGAAGCTAGTACTAGTTACACTACATCTAGAGGCAGGACTCTAGATGTAGCGTAACTAACTCAAGAATTAATATAAGCCAAAAATTTAAATCACATAGCTTATAATTCTTAGCTCAAGAATTTGAGACTTAAGATAAGTTATTCGCTGAGAACCAGATCACTTTTTTTTGTATTTTACACAGATGGGCAGTGTGGTATAAAAGGATATCTAAGTATAGAAATGTGAGCTGTCAATGCAGAGGCAATAAGATGGGCAGAAGTCACCTGAAGTCTCAGATGCTGGTCTGTCAGATGCCTGACTTCACATGCTATCCTTTATCTTCTGAGTGTTAGCCCCCGTACACACAGTCGGACATTCCGACAACAAAATCCGTCTGATTTTTTTCCGACGGATTTTGTCCGAAACTGGTGTGGCATACACACGGTCGGACAAAGTTGTCAGAAAATCCGATCGTTCGGAACGTGATGACGTTCGCTCATTGCGACAGGACTAAGTTGTGGCTAGTAGCCAATAGCTTTGGTCTCGTCATTTTATCTGAGCATGTGTGGCGCTTTGTCTGATCGGAATTCTCTACAAACTATTGGAAAAAGTCTGATCGGATTTTCTTGTCGGAAAATTTGAGGTCCTGCTCTCAAATTTTTTCCGTCTGAATTTCCGATAGAAAAAGTCCGATGGAACCCACACACAATTTTCCAACAATATAATCTGACCTTTTCTGTCGGAATTTCCGACCGTGTATACGGGGGCTAAAGCCTCATGCACACTGGACGTTTTTACAGCTGCTGTTTTTGGCTTCAGGTGTTTTTTTTTCTGCAACCAGTAAACTCCCCAGCATGGTATCCTATGTGTCCATGCATACACAGGCGTTAATCTGTGTTTTTTGGCTGGAAAAAAACCCCCAGAACTAGTGGGTTTGAAGAAAAGTTTTTCAACTGTAAATACACACTAACTCAGAAAAATTATTTAAAAAAAACACTGAAAACACGGCTATTCAGTGTTTATGAGCGTTTTGAGCCATAGGCTTTTGTGGGTGTATAGTTTTACTAAAAAATCTAAAAGAAACACAAAAGCTAAAGAACGGTAATGCAAAAACACTACAAAACTCACTATAGTTAAAGCTACTGGTATTTAATACCATGCAGTGTGCAGGAGGTCTAAGATGTGAAGACAGGCAGTTGACAGGCACAGCAGTTGTCATACTCTGACGCTGACACAATGAACAAGAAAGGCATCATGGATCTTACTAAAGAATACATTCATTTTGATAATGGGCTGGTTGTACTCACGGGAAATAGGTTTATTTGCAAGCTTACTTGGTATTCAAGAAAATATTAAAGATGTTTAATAGGCAATTATATTTTTTACCATATCTGTTAAAATTTATGAGATTGCCACCCGCACATCTTCATTTAACTTGGCAAAATTGTTTGGGTGCTCAAACACGGGACTGGCCTTCCTTTTCTGTCCCTACCACTCCCTCTAATTACAGTAACCCATTTTCCTACTTGATCATTCTGTCTTGCCCCTTCACCTTCCACATGAATTTCATTAACCACCTGCTCATTAACCAGAAGACTCCTTTCAAGCCTGTCCGTTCCACTCAATGTTTCAATTCGCTCCTCCAGATCTCTAATGTGAGCTTTCAGAAGGGCAACCTGCTCATATCTGTCACAACTGTATTCATCCTGGAGCTCTTGCTCCATTATTGTATACATGAGGCATACCGTGCTCTGGGCAAAACCTTCAACCTTGCTGCCACCTACTGTATTATCACAGTTACAATATTAAATTAGAAGCTCCAGGTTCCTCCCTAAATAAATAAAAGTTAGCAGCTATAAATACTGTAGCTGCTGACTTTTTATATTAGGGCACCTACCTGTCCAGGAATCCAGCAGTGCCCTCACTCGAGGCTATCGGCTATTGGGGGGATGCCATGCCATCTTGACTAAGGGAAACCAGCAGGGATGCCTTACATTTTCACTGCTGGTTTCCTACTGCGCCAGCTGTGGTGGAAGGAGGGGGTGCAAACTGAGCTGGAAATGGTAACTGTCAAAACCAGGTACCCACTCCCCCCTCCCCCTCAAAAGGTGCCAAATCTGGCAGCAGAAGGGGGGGGGGGGGGAGGCAGACAAGTGGGCTTCCCTTTTGGGTGGAGCTCTGCTGTAGTGTTAATTACAGGAAGTTTAAAATGGTACTTACAGGTTTCGAAGACTCATCTTTTTAAACACCTGTTTTTTTTTTTAACTTGGCTTAATCAAATTCTACTTTGTTCACAATCCACAATTCAAATGTGAGCAAGCTTAATGTGAGTTGAACCGATTTTTATAAGACATGTGAACAGTTAACAGCTCCCCTTAATTAGCAGTCCATAGGAAAGAGGAAATTATGTTTTAAAAGTGATAGAAAGGAAAAAAGAGTGTTATAATGATTATTTTTTTAGGGTTGCACCGATACCCTTTTTTTTACCAGTGAGTACCAGTACCGATACTTTCTGTCACGTACTCGCGGATTCTTTTGCACTGAAAATAATCATATGCGATTTGAACAGGAATGCAGTGTGACTCCAAATTGCTTGTTTTTTAACGCTCCTGTCTGAATCCAGGCTGAAATCATTATCACAAGCCTGGGTTAACACAGGATCAGTGCAGGAAACTGCATGTGATTCAGATAGGAAATCGAATGCAATTTTTTTGCAGTACGATTTGAACCAATTCATTTGTATGGGCTCAAATCACATCGTAAAGGTATCGGTTTTGGAGCATTTGCACAAGTACTTGGTGCAACCCTAGTTATTATTAACATTTCCAAAGAAGAATAGAAATCACTTGTACCAATAAATAAATCAATACAAATTTCCAAGCAGTCAAGATCTCCTGTTCCTTAAAACACTACTTGATCAAATACTACTTTTTCACAATCCTAATGTGAGCAAGCTTTGTTTGCAGATGACACCAAGCTATATAGTGGAATTACGTACTTACAGGATGTCTTCAACTTACAAGCACTAACCTCAATGCACTGTTTAATTGGGAAACTATGTGGCAAATGAGGTTTAAGGTTGACAAATGTGAAGTTATCCACTTGGGGGCTAAAAACATGCATACATCATTCAAGAGGAGAACAACTGGAGGAGGCAATACACAATAAAGATCAGGGTGTTCTGGTAGATGAGGGGGTCCAATCCTCCCTCCCAAGTGAATCTGTGGTGCAGTAGCTAGTGTTGACAGCCCCTTACTCTGAACTAGGTTTGTAAAGGAGAGAGAAATCAGCTGGAGAGAGCACAATAATCTGACAAACAGAAAGTGTAAAGGCATGGCTTAAATGGGAAGTTCATGGGAGGAGCAAGGAGTTCAAGGTTCACAAAAACAAGACATGATTGTCCAAAGGTGCTGTCCCGCATCTTAAATGGCTCAGCAGCAAGAGCTACTGCCAGACGTGGGTTCAGATCCCAGACAATCTAAAGCCGCCATAGATGGTGTGATTTTCTTTGCTCGATTCCCCCATCAACAAAGTCAGTGTTGATGAGGGAATCCCTCCCACGGAGCTATTATAGAACATACTAAAACTGGAGAGTGCAAAATCTGGTGCAGCTGTTTGTGGTAGCCAACTTCTAACTTCAGCTTGTTCAAATAAACTTTGACAATGTAACCAGGAAACTGATTGGTTACTATGCAGAGCTTCACCAGATTTTGCACTCTCCAGTTTTAGAGAATCAACCCCATAGTGATTATTGCTAGTGGCTATAGCTGCTGGAAATAATCACATGAAAAATACAACAGGCTTATTGTACCCAAGTTGATCAATCGAACAACTTGAGTACAATCAGCCTGCCCATACAAGGGTTAAAACCTTGGCTGGTCCCTGCTGAAATACTACGGCCGGCTTTACTATTTTAACTGCAGTACAACAAGCGAAAAAAAACGTGAACATATGAAAATATAGCCAGTCAAAATTCAGCCGGTGTTTGGCCCTGCTGGCACAGCTTCAGGTAATACAAGTCGATTGTTCAACCAACTGTTGTTGGTCAAACAGTACTTGCAACTTATTAGACGAAGGAACTATCTGGGTATTCTGATAGCTGGCAGTACCCTGGCAGGGGTTATTCCTCCATCCATGCTGCTAGCATGGATGAAGGAATCGGTTTAAAATCTATATGTTTATGACCAGCTTAAATCTTTTTGCCCGTCTACTAAGGATGAGAGGATGAGATCTTAAAGTATATCTATAGTCTAGACATCTGAGTAGTGTGTGAGCTGTTTAGAGCCTTTGTACGGATTCTTTTTTGTCTGTGTACCATTGCTGAGATGTTTCTAATTTTGTGTTAGGTACATCAAGTAATGGGTGGAGAGCTCTACAAAGTAGCAGGAAAAGTTGCCGCTTTAACTAGTGTCCCCAATGAAACTCATAACAATTGTAAAATCTTGGATCTCCTATAATTTTGTGTTCCCATAGTGGTCATCAGTAGTGATGGCCGAACGGTTCACCCGGCGGTCGTTTCGCGACGAATTCCAGCTGAATTCCGGTTCGCCCAGCGGACTTCCGTGTTTACTGTGTAAAAGAACTTTGACCTATGATGACACATCCATCATGGGGTACAGGACAGCCAATTGAGACATTACAGCACATGGACACTTGGACATTCCCCCTAACTTATAAATACACCCGATCCGGCGGCCATTTTACATTCTTTCTTCTGTCACTATAGGGAGAGGTTGCTGTGTGGAGCAGAGAGAGATTACAGTGACCCAAATCGCTAGCTATTTGGTACACAAAAGTTCTTTTCAGGACTGGTATAGGTGTTAGGTGTAGTTCAGGATAGGCAGTGCTGTGCTAGTGATTGGTGCAGCAGCCTGAGTGTCTTTTGTCAGTTTAGAGAAAGGGACAGGACGGTGTGTGCTGCAGGGACAGCCAGTTTAGTCATTAGCTGTTACTATCAGGTCCACAAAAGTGCTATTTCAATTATTGTTCCAGTAGCCTCTGTTTTGTCAGTTTATATAGGGACAGGCAGGAAGCAGTGTGTGAGGCAGTGAGGGTCAGTTTAATCAGTAGCTGTTACTATTAGTTCCACAAAGGTTCTTTTCAGGACTGGTATCAGTGGTATGGTAATAGGCTTGTACACGTATAATATTCTTTCTTCCAAATATAGAAAGAATATTATACTTGACTGCTGCCCTTCTGCTGCAGTCTGCTAATCATTCACAACCCACTTGTTCCACAAAGCTCCTTATAAGGACTGGTAACTTGGTCTGTCTAGGGTGCTACAGTACATAGGGTTGAGTGAGGTACAGTCTGCCATTCTATAAGGACTGGTATAGGTCCACAGTACATAGGGTTGAGGTGCACTACTGCTGACCGCTGCCCTATACTGCAGCAGTCCTTCATCGGTATAAGGACTGACGTACAGTCTGCTAATCACTCACACACAACCTACTTGGTCCACAAAGGTCCTTATAAGGACTGGTAAGGTATAGGGTACTACAGTGCATAGGGTTGAGTGAGGTACAGTCTGCCATTCTATAAGGACTGGTATCGGTCCACAATACATAGGGTTGAGGTGCACTACTGCTGACCGCTGACCTATACTGCAGCAGTCCTTCATCGGTATAGGGACTGAGAGTTTTGTCACAGGGTCATTTAAAAAATGACAGGCAGAGGAAGAGGCAGGCCCTTCCGCAGGGGTGGTAGGGGTAGGGCAGGAGCAACAGGCTTGAGCCAAAGTGGGAAGTTGCAGAATGTGCGTTCAATTACTTTAAAGGACGCACCAGACTTGGTTGAGTGGCTTGCTCAGCCTTACTCTTCTGCACCCTCCTCATCCTCTCGACCTGCACCCTCTTCTTCACTCTCTGCTATGTGCACCCCCAAAGACACTACCACCAACAACACCACCACCACCATCACCACATACCTTCCGCTTGAGTCACAGGAATTATTTTCCGATCCATATCAAACATTTCTGATGCGCAGCCACTCTTGGTATTGGATCAGGAAGAGGAGGCAGCAACAACCGCTACTCAGCAGTCTGACGACAGTACCCAGATCAGCCCAAGGAGGAGGTTGGTCCCTGGTGTTGCTGCCTACTCCGAGATCTCTACTTATAGCGTTGGGGAAGGTGACGTTGATGATGACGTGTCTAGTGATGTCACGTGGGTGCCCACAAGAGAGGAAGAGGAGGGGAGTTCAGAGGGAGATATGGACCAGCAGATAGGAAGGAGAAGCAGGAATAACTTACATTGCACAGAAGGGACAAAGCAGACTGCAAATGTATCAGGAGCGAGTCATCGACCATGTACGGTCACATCTGGCCCTCCCAGGACACCGGCACATGGCTCCGCAGTGTGGGCTTTTTTTAACGTGTCCGCTGCTGACAATAGCGTTGCCATCTGCAATCTTTGCAGTCAACGCATTAGTCGCGGTAAGCCCAACACTCCCCTAGGGACGACCACCTTAAGAAGGCACATGAACAGCCATCACCGAGCCGAGTGGGAGCAACGGAACACACAAAGCCACACTGCAGGCTCTCACCGTCCAGCCTCGTCTTCTACTTCTCCTTCTCCTCTCTCCTCACAATTGTCCTCCACTCCACCTTCCATCATGCCAAGCTCACGTTTTTCTGCAAAAAGACAGGCTTCTGTTCGAGCGTAAAAAAATGATGACGCCGGATAACCCTCTTGCCCAACGGTTGATGGCTGGCTTGTCAGAACTCATAGCCCGCCAACTACTGCCATATAAACTGGTGGACTCGGAGGCCTTTTCGCAAATTTGTGGCCATTGGAACACCACAATGGAAGGTCCCAGGAAGGAAGTATTTCTCAGAGAAGGGCATCCCAGAGCTATATGGCCATGTTCAGCGGCAAGTGAATGTATCTCTGGCACACAGTGTCGGTGCCAAGATACATCTGACCACAGACACGTGGTCTAGCAAACACAGGCAGGGAAGATACAGTGGTGTGAAAAAGTGTTTGCCCCCTTCCTCATTTCCTGTTCCTTTGCATGTTTGTCACACTTAAGTGTTTCGGAACATCAAACCAATTTAAACAATAGTCAAGGACAACACAAGTAAACACAAAATGCAATTTGTAAATGAAGGTGTTTATTATTAAAGGTGAAAAAAAATCCAAACCATCATGGCCCTGTGTGAAAAAGTGATTGCCCCCCTTGTTAAAACATACTATAACTGTGGTTGTCCACACCTGAGTTCAATTTCTATAGCCACACCCAGGCCTGATTATTGCCACACCTGTTCACAATCAAGGCATCACTTAAATAGGAGCTGCTTGACACAGTAAGGTCCACCAGAAGATCCTTAAAAGCTACACATCATGCCGAGACCCAAAGAAATTCAGGAACAATTGAGAAAGAAAGTAATTGAGATCTATCAGTCTGGGAAGGGTTATAAAGCCATTTCCAAAGCTTTGGGAATCCAGCAAACCACAGTGAGAGCCATTATCCACAAATGGCGAAGCAATGGAACAGTGGTGAACCTTCCCAGGATTGGCCGGCCACCCAAAATTACCCCAAGAGCGCAGTGACGACTCATCCAAGAGGTCACAAAAGACCCCACAACAACATCCAAGGAACTGCAGGCCTCACTTGCCTCAGTTAAGGTCAGCGTTCATGCCTCCACCATCAGGAAAAGACTGGGCAAAAATGGCCTGCATGGCAGAGTTCCAAGGAGAAAACCACTGCTGAGCAAAAAGAACATCAAAGCTCGTCTCAATTTCTCCACAACACATCTTGATGATCCCCAAGACTTTTGGGACAACATTCTGTGGACCGATGAGACAAAAGTGGAACTCTTTGGAAGGTGTGTGTCCAAGTATATCTGGCGTAGAAGGAACACTGCATTTCATAAAAAGAACATTATACCAACAGTAAAATATGGTGGTGGTAGTGTGATGGTCTGGGGCTGTTTTGCTGCTTCAGGACCTGGAAGACTTGTCGTGATAAAAGGAACTATGAATTCTGCTGTCTACCAAGAGATCCTGAAGGAGAATGTCCGACCATCTGTTCGTGTACTCAAGCTGAAACGAACTTGGGTTCTGCAGCAGGACAATGATCCTAAACACACCAGCAAGTCCACCACCGAATGGCTGAAGAAACAAAACAAAAACTTTGGAGTGGCCTAGCCAAAGTCCTGACCTGAATCCTATTGAGATGTTGTGGTATGACCTTAAAAAGGCCGTTCATGCTCGAAAACCCTCTAATGTAACTGAATTAGGACAATTCTGCAAAGATGAGTGGGCCAAAATTCCTCCAGGACGCTGTAAAAGCCTCATTGCACGTTATCGCAAAGGCTTGGTTGCAGTTGTTGCTGCTAAGGGTGGCCCAACCAGTTATTAGGTTTAGGGGGCAATCACTTTTTCACACAGGGCCATGATGGTTTGGATTTTTTTTCACCTTTAATAATAAACACCTTCATTTACAAATTGCATTTTGTGTTTACTTGTGTTGTCCTTGACTATTGTTTAAATTGGTTTGATGTTCCGAAACACTTTAGTGTGACAAACATGCAAAGGAACAGGAAATGAGGAAGGGGGCAAACACTTTTTCACACCACTGTATATCACTTTTACTGCCCACTGGGTGAACCTTCTGACGGCCGTCAAGCATGTAACCCGTGGCACCCATGTAGATTTGGTTTTACCGCCACGGATTGCATGCAGGCCTGACTCTTCTTCTCCTCCTCCTCCTACTCCATCCTCCTCCCTCTCCTCCTCAGCTGACTCCTCCTTTTCCGCTGCTAGCGTCTCTTCCGCTGCGCCGCCCAAGCTCCCCAGAACCTATTCGACATGCCAGGTGAGACGTTGCCATGCCGTGCTGCGTCTGTTGTGCCTGGAAGCCAAGAGCCACACTGGCCCGGCGCTCCTTTCAGCTTTGCGTTCACAGGCAGATCAGTGGCTAACACCGCTCAATTTGACAGTTGGTAAAGTGGTGTGTGACAACGGTGCCAATCTGCTTAGCGCATTGAAACAGGGCAAAATCACGCATGTGCCATGCATGGCAGACGTCTTAAACTTGGTCGTGCAGCGATTCGTTGACAAATACCCTGGGGTCCAGGACATCTTGCGGCAGGCAAGGAAAATCTCGGCCCATTTCAGAAGATCTTACACGGCCATGGCTCGCCTTGCTGACATTCAGCGGCGACACAATCTACCGGTCAGACGTCTTATTTGCGATTGCCCGACGCAATGGAACTCAACCTTCTATATGCTTGATAGGCTGCTCCAGCAGAAACGTGCAGTTAACGTCTACCTGTATGAACTCTGCGGCAGAACCGGTTCTGGGGAGCTGGGGTTTTTTTCACTGCGCCAGTGGCTGCTCATGCGCGACGCATGCAGACTTCTACACCCATTTGAGGAGATCACCAAACTGGTCAGTTGCAGCCATGGCGCCATCAGTGACATGGTACCTTATGCCTTCTTTATGGAGCGTGCATTGCGTCGTGTCATTGATCAAGCTGTGGAGGAGCAGGAGCGGGAAGATGAGGAAGTCGCAATGCTGGATGAATTCCCAGGGGGGCTACTCTATCTGAGACAAGTGAACAACAGGAGTCTGAAGAGGAGTCAGAGGAGGATGGTGCCGGGGCGGATGAGGAGGAGCAAGGAGAGCATGCTTTAAACCTTTCTGGGATCCCTGTTGTGCGTGGATGGGGAGAGGAGAATGAAGAGGATGACATTATCCTGGATGATGAGCAGGAGCCAGGCCACCACACCGCTTCCACTTTAGTGCAAATGGGGGCCTTCATGCTCCAGTGTTTTAATAGGGACCCCCATATAAAAAGAAAAAGGGTCAAGGACCAGTACTGGGTGGCAACGTACTTAGACCCCCGGTACAAACACAAAATGGTGGAAATGTTACCGCCGTCACAGAGGGCTGTCAGAATGCAGCACTTCCAGGCCTTGCTTCGAGAAATGCTGCATTCTGCTTTTGCGTGCGCTGGCAGAGGAGCAATTCCCACTCCCAGAGAAGGAGTTGCGGGTACCAATCCAACAGCGCCTGCAAGAAGAGGCCGGTTTGAAGATGTGTTGGTGACTTCAGATATGAGGTCATTCTTTCAGCCGACCCATCGACAGGTGTCATCCGGATCCAGCATCAGGGAACGCCTAGACCGTCAGGTGTCCGACTACATCGGGTTAACGGCCGATGTGGACGCTCTGAGGAGTGATGAACCCCTGGACTACTGGGTGGGCAGGCTTGACCTCTGGCCAGAGCTTGCCCAATTTGCAATCGAACTGTTGGCTTTCCCCTCATCCAGTGTCCTGTCCGAAAGGACGTTCAGCGCAGCAGGGGGGATCGTGACCGATAAGCGTACTCGCCTAGCTCACGACAGTGTTAACTACCTCACATTTCTAAAAATGAATGAGGCATGGATCTTGGAGGAATTCAACACATGTGACCAGTAGACCATGTATATGTCTATAAACAATTTTTTTAATCGAGCACAGAGACCTTCTTTCTTCATTTGGCTCACTTCCTTGTCCAAAAAAAGCACACCGTACTATATGCCCGTACCCTCCTCTTTGAAGAGGTTGAGCGGTGTCATATTTCTACTGGGGCTGCTTATTATGAGGGGCTCCCACCATCCCTGTGCTGTGCTGACATCCTCCTGGGGCTGTACCTCTGCTGTGCATGTTATGAGGGGCTCCCACCATCCCTGTGCTGTGCTGACTTCCTCCTGGGGCTGTACCTCTGCTGTGCATATTTTGAGGTGCTACCACCATCCCTGTGCTATGCTCATTATGAGGGGCTCCCACCATCCCTGTGCTGTGCTGACTTACTCCTGGGGCTGCTTATTATGAGGGGCTCCCACCATCCCTGTGCTATGCTGATATGCTCCTGGGGCTGCTTATTATGAGGGGCTCCCACCATCCCTGTGCTATGCTGACATCCTCTTGGGGCTGCTTATTATGAGGGGCTCCCACCATCCCTGTGCTATGCTGACATCCTCCTGGGGCTGCTTATTATGAGGGGCTCCCACCATCCCTGTGCTATGCTCATTATGAGGGGCTCCCACCATCCCTGTGCTATGCTGACTTCCTCCTGGGACTGCTTACGGTGCAGGTGTCAGTGCGGTATATCACGGTGCTGATGTCAGTGCTCTCTGTCACGGTGCTGCTGTCAGTGCTGTATATCATGGTGCTGGTGTGAGTGCTTTATGTCACGCTGCTGATGTCAGTGCTCTCTATCATGGTGCTGCTGTCAGTGCTGTATATCACGGTGCTGGTGTGAGTGCTTTATGTCACGCTGCTGATGTCAGTGCTCTCTATCACGGTGCTGCTGTAAGTGCTGTATATCACGGTGCTGGTGTGAGTGCTTTATGTCACGCTGCTGATGTCAGTGCTCTCTATCACGGTGCTGTTGTCAGATCACTCTATCACGGTGCAGGTGTCATTGCTGTATGTCACGCTGCTGATGTCAGTGCTCTCTAGCACGGTGCTGCTGTCAGATGACTCTATCACGGTGCAGGTGTCATTGCTGTATGTCACGCTGCTGGTGATCATCTCCTGCACCCTCTTTGCCTACCCTGACCTTCCCTCTCCTCCATTGCCTTCATGCGCTCCACAGTCCTGAATTGTCACAACAATTTCCCATATAAAAAAAGTATGCTTGTAGTTGTCGATCCCAGATTCACCTCATACATGTGTTATGTCATTGGCCATGTGGTGGGACTATGTTTACACAGCTATTAATTATTTTGTGGCTGCAAATTTGACCTGTAGGTTTGCGAAGTTCGCCTCCCATTGAAGTCAATGGGGCCCGCCGCGAACGTTCCGGTTCGCGAACTATCGGCCACGTTCGCGGTCCGCGTTCGCGAAACGTCCCGTCGGAAGTTCGTCCATCACTAGTCATCAGGACAAATAATGAGGGTGAATCTGACTAATAGGGACATAGATGGCATTAAAATATTAGGTTCTAAACCTTCCATACTTGGACCTAAACTAAAAAAATGTTAGCCATGATTACACTTTCATTTCAACATCTTAACTGATTGACATGTAACTGAATAATCTAAATCTTCATAAAGAGAATATTTCTAAAAAATGAGTGTCTCCTTTTCATTAATAACTCTGGGGATACTACAAATATAACTGCAATATTATATTAAAGATAGTGAAATAGAAAATGTGCTAGTTTTGTTGCTGTTCATCATAAATTTTAATGTGAATACATTTTTGTATTTTATATTTATTTTATATTATGAAGAATGGAATAGAAGCACTGGAGCAAACAAAGGTGGAAGAATACCACAGTTGGGAATTATCCAAAACATTATTATTATTATACAGGATTTATATAGCGCAAACAGTTTGCGCTTTACAATATGAGGGCAGACAGTACACTTACAATACAAATCAATACAGGAGAGATCACAGGGCCCTACTCGTTAGAGCTTACAATCTAGAAGGGAGGGTCAAGTTGAAACAAACGGTAATAACTGTGGGGGATGAGCTGATGGAGAAAATGAAAATACAGTTGTTAGGTGTGAGTAGGGTTTCTTCTCTTCTCTGAAGAGAAGGGTTTTCAGGGATCGTCTAAAAGCTAATAAAGTAGGAGATAGGCGGGCAGATTGGGGTAGGGCATTCCATAGGATTGGAGAGGCTTTGGAAAAGTCCTGGAGACGAGCATGGGGGGAGGTGATAAGGGAGTTAGAGAGCAGGAGGTCTTGAGAGGAATGAAGATAATGAGTAGGTTGGTATTTAGAGACTGAGCTAGTGATGCAGCTGGGGGCAAAGTTGTGGATGGCTTTGTACGTAGTGGTTAGTATTTTGAATTTAATTCTTTGGCTGAGCGGAAGCCAGTGGAGGGATTGACAGAGAGGTGTAGCAGTGACAGAGTGATTGGTAAGGTGGATGAGTCTGGCAGCAGCATTCATGATGGATTGAAGGGGTGATAGACTATGTAGAGGTAAGCCAATGAGAAGGGAGTTGCAGTAGTCGATGACCAGTGAGTGCATTAAGAGCTTTGTTGTGTCATTGGTTAGAAAGGAGCGTATTTTGGAGATGTTGCGGAGGGTGAGGCGGCAGGATATGGACAGTGATTGGATGTGTTGCTTGAAGGAGAGTTCAGAGTCCAGGACTACACCTAGAACCTTGGCATGTGGGGATGGGCTTATGGTTTTGCCATCGATTTTGACAGTGAGATCAGGGGAAGGGGCATATGGGGGAGGAAAAATTATAAGACATGGGATAAACTCAGCTCATTAGTCTCAAATTTTCTCCCTGGTTATAATGATTATTTAAATATCACATCTATCATACACAGTAATGTCCTACACCAGAGAAAAAAAAGGAGTCTCATCAAAAACATTTTAATGGCATAGTAAAGGTAAATATAATACAATACAGCTAAAGAATTCACAATGTTGAAAAATTTACTATATCTGCAGCAGTTGTTGACATGTGACATTTTATTTTCCTTTAATTGTGCACCTGAAAGCCAATGGTTGCACTGTTATCAGTCATTCAGAGCAGTGGCGTAACTAGAACCTTCAGGGCCCAGATGCAAGAAACCAATAAGGGTCCCCCTGACCTCCAGACAAGGCCCTTTCCTTCGAGCCTGGTGGTGGAACAACAGGGCCTGGTCAAAAGTGGGTGGATGCATGTAAAGGAACCGAAAATGGAGAGATCGGTTCCTCTATGCCAGTGTTTCTCAATATTTTTTGCAGTCAGGACACCCTTGAAGTATACCCCTAGGTGAATGGGGCTGAACTGCAACCACTCTGCAACTGTGTGCATTGCATGCAGTTACAGCATAGTGATGATGCATTTAAGGTGTTAAAACAGCCAGTCAGGCGGAAACATATTGCCTCTTTACTGGCTATCAAATGACTCTGAAAAGGGATCTGAGCATGGATCACTTTTCAGAGCACTTATCACAGCATTTTTGTGCTGGTACTATGAACAAGCAAGAAAAAAAATATGTTCTGTTTGTACACATACACGATTAAATGCGCATACATAAAATGTGCATACATACATGTAAACACACATACACAAACATATATAAACACACACACATATACTGTATATATACACACACACACACACATATATAAATACACACACATATGCACACACATATAAACACATGCGCATACACATACATAAATGCACATACACACATACATACACACCTACATACATACATGCATGCGCACACACATATACACACCTACATACATACATGCACGCGCACACACATATATGCACATGCACACACACACACACATGCGCACACACACACACATAAACACACATACATACAGAAAGCCTTTTAATAATCGGCAGTGCTTTACCTTACCTCTTTCTGCCGGGTACTGCAGTGTAGGGGGAGACAAAGAGCACAGCACACACTGTGCTTTCACTTTAGATGTAATCAGTGTGACGAGCTCCCTGCGCAGTGCCAATTACAGTTTGGCTGAGGATCGGGGAGCTCGGTCTCAGCCACCCTTGCCACTCCTCCTATCGAGGTATACAGGGCCCCTCAAGGGCCCCCTGCTGCATGGGGCCTGGTCGCCTCTCAACCTCAGTGACCCCTATACTTCCGCCACTGATTCAGAGTGATAAGAGGCTGAAAGGTACACTCCAGGCAAACTTAAAAATGCAACTAGAGAAAACATAGACAGCCTATCATTCCAGGGATTTTGAGTTTTGCCCTGAATTTGCTTCAAAACCCCAGACTCCAACTTTGTGTAAAATACTTCTATTATAATACTTCATCTAACACTGCTAGCCTGGTGTCAGGGGAAGACATAATCCTGAGCTACAGAAAATCCCATCTATTTCAGTCTCTCTGCAGATACAGTATCATTCCCACACAAATCTTCCAATTCTAATTATACAAAACGAAACTGTTCACACCCCACCCTTTCATTATAGCCTCTGGGAACAATTACTAGTAGTGGTCTGGAGCTCTAAACATGGCCATGCAAGTTTCAATTTGATAGAGCCATCAAACTTTTTTTTGTGTTGAAATCACAAAGGAGCTGAAAACATAAAATTATGGTTTCGACTGACTCCAAGAAGATGGGTACAGGGGGTAAGGGGGGTCGCTGCCATTTCCATGGCTGCTTAATCTTTCCTGGCATCTTGAACTGCAGCCACAAGCAGGAAAAATTCCATTAGAAAAGGGTTTATTTAATTTATTTCAAAAAGGCCCCCTTCTTTTTTTTATTTTAGTTCTTTATTTTCAAGAAGGATAAGGTATACAAAATACACCAAAACACGATTTTAAAAAGGCCCCTTTCACACAAGTGGTGTCAGTAGAGTCCAGTTAAAAAAACAAATGAATATTGAATTAGTTGACATTGGATAATATTGGTTTTGCACACCCGTATTCCATTCTATTCAATTACATTCAGTTCATTATAAATCACTTTACATCAGTTTTTTTTTTCATCAGTTTACACTCGTTTTTGGAATACATAAAAAATTAATTTACTTTGCAAAAAATGAACACAAACGGAACTGATCTAAACAATGATTTACATCAGTTTATGTCTGCCAAAGAGGAAAAGAATACAAACCTTTTCCTTTTTTTTTTTTTTGGCAGACCTAAAAAGATGTATGTGGATGCACAGTAGGCGGATACTCATCTATTTACCCCTGATTGCCATAGTGATGTATTGCCCTTCCGTTTGGATCTGTCCGAAAAGCTGACAGACGAATCCAGGCTGAACGCCCATGTGAAAGGATTAATTTAAACAAAAGGTAATAAAATAAAGCTGTATCCACAAAAGAAGACACCACAAAGAGTTACATCCTATTTGAAATATTATGGGCAAGCAAGACTTGCCGTAAAGTTTAAATAAAATATAAAAGTAAATGTAAAACTTTCAAAAAGATTTTCCAACAAAAATATTACTCTTATATAGTCATAAATATTTATGATATGCTGAAATTAAACATGGAAAGATTGTGAGTAAAAAAAAACGTCACAGTCTAATTGTTAGGTAAATGGCCAGAACTTCATGATAACCAAGAAGGCCATGTGCAATGCAGCTGGACGGTAAAAAAAAAGAAAAAGAGGGTTTTGTAAGGACACGTTTCGTTTAACAATTGTAAGAGGAAACAATTACACCTGCAAAATTGCAAGAAAAGTTAGGAAAACCACACTGGGCCTATATACACAGTTTAAAAAACAGTAGGAAGGCAAAACAACAATTTAGGATCCCTAAAGGATTTTTTTTCTTTTTCCAATGAACTGATGTTTAAATTAATTATATATATAAAACTGCAGGAATAATTTCTTAGACATAAGGTAAACCAAACTAGTCTTGCATTTATATTTTTCACCGAAGTGTACTTTGCAGCTGTAGTCGGGTGCTGCCAGCTAAGAGTGCATCCACTCACGCCACCACCCCCTCCGGTGTGATGCAGAGCTGTGTGTGCGAGGAGGCTTCCATCCTTCCTCTTTTTGGTGCTGCTGGCACTGAGACTTTGTGCTTGTGTATGTAGGCTCCATCCCACACTATGATCTGTGTGAGAGCTGGCTCTGTAATAATCCTCCGCTCACTCCTTCACCTGCCCTCTTCTGCAACAGCGACATGGAGCCTATCAAAGGACAAGGAGAGTAAGAACCAATCAGAAATTGAGAGAGGACTCTGCACGCTGTGCAGGCTCCATAGATTACAGGTTGTAGACTTTAATTCCCATAAGTCACTGCACCTGGAGGAGGAGAGCTTCACAGTTTTCCCGGTCAAAATGATAGAGATAAGGGACAGCTCTGCAAGATGAGAGAAGAGTGTGGACCTATAGTCAGGGTCTGTGCTCTCAGCCTGAGGGACCAGAGTCAAAGAGGGAAGCTGAGCAGGCCTTCTGTAGTGCCTGTCCACCTGCACTGGGGAGAGAGGATGGACCAGCGTTCCACGTCTGCTAAAGCAGCACCAGAGATTGAGCTGGAGAGGAAGCATGCATCTCCAAAGACTGCACCCCGTGGGATCTGACTTTGGGCTCTTGCTCAGCTGCTAATATACATTCACTGCCAACGTTCTTTAAGGGAACGCTCACATGCACTGCCTAAAGAAGGGCCCCACCTAAAGCTAGTTAACGCTGACTATTAGGCACCTGGTACATTCATCCACCTTTAGGGGCACCCCTTTCACGAGGAACAGATATGCTCACCCACTATTGAGGTTGTATGCATAAGGTACACACAAATACCCATTCATACAATTCTAGAGACCCTAGTTGACTTTGCTATAGTCTTTCAAGCATTAGTGGGTCATTGACTGTTCATTTATTTTAGTACCCTTTCTTCTGTTCATTGATGTATACTTAGTTTGATTGCATTTGCCATAATACATTTAACCAATTTACCTCCAAGTTATTTGTGTTCTTATTCCTGTGCATTATTTTAGAGTGGTAGCTTACTAATGCCATGTACACACGACTGCACTTTTCGACAGCAAAGGCCCGACAGAACCAATCCGTCAGACAATTTGATCGTGCGTGGGCTCCATCGGACCTTTGCTGTCCAAAAATCTGACGACTTTAGAAATATAACGTTTCAAATTTTTCCACGGAACCCAGTTCCTATGGAGAAATCGGCTCGTCTGTATGCTAGTCCGACAGATGAAAACTGATGCTAGGGCAGCTATTGGCTACTGGCTATGAACTTCTTTATTCTAGTCCGGTCATACGTCATCACGTTCGAATCCGTCGGACTTTGGTGTGATTGTGTGTGGCCAAGTCCGCTCATTTGCAAAGTCCGTCGGGAAGATCGTCGGACCTAGTCTGCTGGAAAGTCCGGTCGTGTGTACGCAGCATTACTCTTAAGTCACACAGGAGTGTACTACTTTAAGTCTAAGACCAAGTGTATCAGTGGGGATTGAGCAGTTAAAGTGTTTATAATCCTAAAAAAAAATAGCTGGTAAAACAGCACAGTGCTTGTGCTATCCAACCTGCCCCTCTCTAAGCTGTAATTACCATGGTCAGTTTACATGCCTTCATCATCCGCAGTTCTCCTCTCTCCCCCTCCCTCCCTGCCTGTCAGCTCCATGTTACTGCGTGAGCTGTCTCTGCCCCCCCCCCCCCCCGGCCGATTGTGAAAATCCATAAGTAAAAAATGTGATAATAACTTGTTAAATAACACTGTCAAATAACAAAGTGGTATACCAAAGGCCTAAAAACATTAGATGTAAAGCAATAAGGAAAAACAAAAAAGGACACTTTTCCCCTATATTAATATTTGCGGGCTTTGTTTGAAAAGATTACATGGAAAAGCTTCCTAATGATGTGGGAACATGAAATACATTAAGGCCCGCACTGACGTCACTTCCCGTATGCCTGGTCCCAGTTTCTGGTGTGTTGGAATGCACGCCAAGATTTCTAGGAATGGTGTGTGCCTCTGCTGTCTAGCATATTAGCACCTACGAATGTAAGTGCACAATTTAGCAATTGAATTTTAAGTTTGTCCAGGTTTTATTGAGCTATGTAATGACTTTTGTTTTCTAGCGTTTCTGCCTTCATGAGTCTAAGGACCTACCAGCTGATTCTATTCAGCTATATGAATATCCCTCCTGATGTTATCCATCCTTATAAGGATTTGAGTTTTACACAAGTTTTTTATATTTTAGTTATCTGGTGAGTTTGCTTTTCTCCTACACGAGTGATGGTGGAGCACGGATAACTAATTTACTTGCTATCACACAAAACATTTTTTTATTTTTTGGTGTGTGAACTTTCTTTTTAAGGATCTCTTTGATAGTATATAAACTTTTCATGTATGGTATCACTTAAATAGTTTGATATTTTATGTTTATATTTCTGAAATAGCGCCACCCTTTATATTATTTCTGCAACATGAAAAATCTTTATAGTGTTTCTGGTGTTTTAGGAGTTGGGAGTGTCCATGTAAAATATAAAAAGGGGAAGAGTCTATCTTTATCTTCAATGCCAGTACCAGATATTAGGCCACATATGTGGCAAAAAACCTTACAGAGTGCAGTATTGCTTTTAATTACTTTTTATGAAAAGTTTAAAATGAATAAAAACTTGCAAACAAATGCAATCTCCAACCAGCTCTGACTGTAAACTAGGCTAAACAGATGTTGGTCCTATTTTATCACTCAAAGTCCCAAAATTGGAATGCATGCGTCTATGAAGCCAATGTGTTCAAGACTGTCAGGGGTTTGGAAATTATTGCTGAAAAGTGTTTTATTTGTTGTATTTGATGCACTGATTGTTAATGAAATGTATTTGCTTTTTGTAATGGACACTTTATACCACAAGTGTGCAACCATACTTGAGCCCTGCACTGTTAATAGTTATAATAAAAATAGTTTAAATTGCAGTGAAAATTGTGAAGTTTTCATTATTAACATAATGCAGGGAAGTTTTCATTGGGACACTTATCAATTCACAGCATTAAGGTAAACTTGCAGATTATCAGACACAGCTTAAAAACTAACAATCCTTTCTGTGACTGATATAGATCTTCCATGTATTCTGCTGAAATTCGTTAATGTAATCCTTAAATTGATTTTGCATTTATCTTATTCATTTTCATTTAACAAAGCACTAAGGCAGTAATTGGAAAAACTAAAACCGCAATTAGTATTGTAAGCTTGATAAACAACTGATAAAAATTACCTAGGGAATTACTAGTTTTATACCATCTATCACTTTATCGGAAATTGCTATATGCATTGTGCTTAGTATTGAATTAGAAGCCCTGTATCAATAGTTGAAAGTCCTAAGTTCTCTACAAGCACACCATTAAAAGCTGTGAGACTATTATCAGAAGAAAAAAAAAACATTGTTAAACAAGCAATATTACAGTAATAAGTTATACAAATATAATTGCCATTTTTTGATTCATGAGTGAAAACATTTGGGCATAACCAAAGACTGGATACATATTTTTAAAAAGAATAGTCAACCGGACACTGGCATTTTAGTCTCATTGCATCCCCATTGGATCTTCCATTTAATTTACATATTGGTGAAAAACAGGTGAATATGTGACAATAAAGTAAAAACAGAGTCCAAAATGTTTATGAGGTTTGTTTAAATATATTACATGCCTTTCCCTAGATAACATAGTAATTTTTTAAATGATGTCGGCGTTGGAAAAGTTCCTAAACATAACTAGCCTCTTGATGATACCACTTAAAGTAACTCAGCTTTCTACTCACTGAGTGTTAGAACTCTGAAATCTGAGCAGTGTATGGCCCTACCAGTACCACTCTGTCAAAAGTCAATCGTTAAATCAACTTTTATTGAAGAAGCCTGTCTAAAAAATTGTAGGCCGAATATCTCAAAATACAATGGCTGGGCAGGGGGATTTGTCAATATACTGTATGCAGTGCTTATGAAGGAATCTGTAAATGTATTCCATTCAGCCTGTTCTACCGAGCCATAAAGACTGCCAGTGCCACACAATGATTGATGTTCAGCAGCTGGTCCTTCCTAATCCGGCCAAATTTCGATCAGTGCATGGCCATTTATATCTTTAATATCTATTGGAAATAATTTCGATTTTTATATTTGATTTATATTATGAAGAATTGAATAGAAGCACTGGAACACATATTGGTGGGCAGGAACACCCACAATTTCCATGGGACAGGGTTGAACATTAGGACAAGGATGATCCCAATGTTGGCATATCCAAGACAATAGAAGAATTGGGTCTCACAAAAGTGGGAAGAATTGGGAATTATTCAAGGCATGAATGAAACTCAGCTCATTAGTCTCAATCTATAACTAAATCTTCACCTTGGGTAAAATCCTTATTTAAGTATCACATCTATCAGACATAGGGATATCCTATACTACAGGAAAAAAGGAGTCTCAACATTAACGTTTTAAAAAGTTTTTAAATCTAAATAGGATACAAAACCACTATAGCATTCACAAATTTGTTGGTAACACTTACTATATCAATGGCAGTAATTGACATGTGACATTTTATTTACCTTTATTGTGCACCTGAGAGCCAATTGTTGCACTGTTATCAGTCATTCAGGCTGATAAGAGGCTCTAAGGTGCACTTCAGGCAAATTCAACAATGGAGAATACATAGAAGGAAAGGCAGACAGACTATTATCCCAAGGATTTAGATTTTTGCCCTGAAATTGCTTTAAAAGCCCAGACTCCAACTTTGTCTAAAATACTTGTATAACAGTTAGCCTGGTGTACAAGGAAGACATAATCCTGAGCTACAGAAAATCCCACCATTTGCAGATACTGTATCATTCCCACACAAATCTTCCAATTCTAATTATACGAAACGAAACTGTTCACACCCCACCCTTTTATTTTAGCCTCTGGGAACAATTACTAGTAGTGGTCTGTAACTCTAAACATACACCTATAGAGGTTTTTTGTTCAGCCTCCAGGCTGAACAAAAAAAAAAATTCTTTCACTCCAATTATACAGCACAGACAAGGAAATCTCCTGCTCTGCCTAATGTAATACACAAAGAGCGGCTGAATCTGATTGCATGTAGCCCCTTTTAAATCAATAATTTTTCTGTAGGCTAGTTGATTTGAAATATTGTACAGTGTATGGCCAGCTTTAACATTGCCATGTAAGTTCCAATTTGATAGAGCGATTAAACTTTTGATCACATTTTTTCAAAAAACTATTTAAAACATAAGATGAGGTTTTCAATTGACTGCATGTAGTTGAGATTGAAACTGCCCCAATCAAATGCGGCATAAAAAATCAAATTTCAACGAAACTGCTGTCGTTTTTTTTTGCCATATTGGGTGCAATTGAATTTGATCGTTCAATTAAAGTGATATTAAATATTGTTTGAAATACTTTAGTATAATTTCACGTCATACTATACAGATTTATAGAATGCCATAACCCAGTACAGATTCATCCCCACAGCTATAAATCCCCCCTCAGGACAAATCCCCCTCCTGACCGACCTCCTCAGTATAGAATCCCTGCCCTCAGTAAAACCCCATCTACCCCTTTAGTACAGACTATTCTTTCTCAATACAGTACTCCCTCCCAGCCCATCCCCTAGTAGAGACCCAACTTCAGTACAGCCTTCTCCCTCAGTATAAAATCCCCCCAGTAGAGACCCCCCTCTCAGCCCACCTCCTCAGTACAGACTCCTTTCTCAGTACAGACCCCTCCTGTCTCCCAGCCCCCCTTCCCCAGCACAAGATCCCCCATCTGCACAGATTCCCCCCGCCCCCCCTCACCAGATGAAGCGGCGGTTCAGAATGAGGGCGATTCTTCCCCTAGCTGTGTCATGTGTCAAAAAGGAGTCTTCCTCTGCTCAGCAGCCAGGAGTGGTGCTGCGGTGCAGCTCATAGACGTGCGCAGGGAGTGTGCCAGATGTGCCTGGGCACACCTTAATCACTATGTGCAGTGCAGATTCACCCTACTGCCTGGCCCACCCCCATTAGCTCCCCACCCCATATTGTGGGAAAGGGCTAGTAAATATGTCATTTACTGGCCCCTTCCTTTTCTAAATGAACACAGTGAACACACTAATTCACTGTGTTCATTCATAACTGAAGCATTGTAAACTGTGTTTATTATGCTTCAGTTTGTAAATGAATGGGAAGCCGCTAAGCACAGAGCACGTTCCATTCATTCACTATCCCGTGCAGCTGTGGCGGCAGAGAAAAGCATGTGTGTTTGAACTTTGGGGTACACACCTTAATGCAATATCTATAGTGCAGCTACAATAGGCACTGCAACTTGCAATATATACAGGAAAAAAAATATTTGGCAGTTGCTGAATAATCAGCCTACGAACATTTTTTTGCTGGTTGACTGCACTTCCTTGGGTACACCAGGGACGTGAGGTGAGGTGAGGTCAGTGGCTGTTGAGGTACTGGCTAGTATCAGAGCCAGATACCCACAGGTTACATACGCCACAATCGTTGGAGCGAGAGCAATGATTCTAGCACTAGACCTCCTCTGTAACTCTAAACATGTAATCTGTAAGAAAAATTTAAGTGTTGCCTATGGAGATTTTTATATACTGAAGTTTGGCGCCATTCCACGAGTGTGCCCAATTTTAAAGCATGACATGTTAGGTATCTATTTACTTGGCGTAACATCATCTTTAACATTATACAAAAAAAATCAGGTTACCTTTAGTGTTTTTTTGTTTTGTTTTTTATATTCATGAAACTGTTTTTTCCCCCCCCAAAAAAACACATTTGAAAAATTGCTGCGCAAATGTCATGTAACATAAAAAGTTGCAACAACCACCATTTTATTCGCTAGGGTGTTTGCTAAATATATATATATATATATATATATATATATATATATATATATAATGCTTGGGGGTTCTGAGTAATTTTCTGGCAAAAAAAATGCTGATTATTACATGTAGGAGAGAAGTGTCAGAATTGGCCTAGGTGGCAAGGGGTTCATTACCATAAGTAATATACAAATTATTATTATATATTGTTTTTAAGGTAATTTACTATATTTTCAAAAACTGTACTCAAGCAGGTGGCGGACAAATTACTGAAGTTTGAAGTTATAACATCCAACCAGTAATTTCACGGTAAATACTGTATTTATTGGCATATAACACTCACTTTTTCACCATGAAAATCAGGTGCAAATAGCGCGTGCGTGTTATACGCCAATAGCTGCCTTATTTAAAATGTAAGGTTTTTTCCTGAAACTTCACTCTTAAAATGACTGTGCATGTTATACGCCTGTGCGTGTTATACGCCGATAAATACGGTAAATAATAAATTATTATCTTATAACATATAGCATAATGCCCTGTACACACGGTTGGAAATTCCGACGACAAAATCCATCGGATTTTTTCCAACGGATTTTGGCCCAAACTTTACTTGCACACACACGGACGCACAAAGTTGTCAGAAAATCTGATCGTTCAGAACGAGGTGACGTACAGCACGTACAACGGGACTATCAAGAGGCTAGTAGCCAATAGCTTTCGTCTCGTAATTTATTCTGAGCATGCGTAGCACTTTGTGCATCGGAATTGTCTACACACGATGGAAATTTAAATGATTGGATTTTGTTGTCGGAAAATTTTAGATTCAGATCTCAAATTTTGTGTTTCGGAAATTCAGATGGAAAAAGTCAGATGGAGCCCACACACGATCGGAATTTCTGTCAACACAGTCCGATCGCACATTTTCTGTCAGAAAGTCCGTGTGTACAGGGTATAATAATATATAATTTAGCTTGATTATAACAGTACCTTTTTAACAGCAGCAGATTCTCATTCTCCTTCTTAACTGTGTGGGAAAAACATGGGATTATGGGTAAATCGTATACCCATAAACACATGTTTTTTCCTTGTAGTGAAGAGGGCATGGTTGGAAGGGAGCATTTGTCTTTGAGACACATCCACCCTTCTATGACACTGCAGCATTTTTATTGGACAGCTGGGGCTAATGGTACTGCCCATTGAGCTCAGTGCCTCTGACAAGAAGTGAGAGGCGCTGTGAGCTCATCCTCTCAGTCTGCTGCAAAGAGAGTGTGCCAGCTTTAAACTGGCCGCTCTGTATGTAGTTTCTGACAGGCTGAGCAAGGAGCCCCATATCTCCAGAACCATAGGCCGTAGGAGCCTCAAAGGACTTAGGCTACTTACCCCCAAAATTTGGGGTCTCTGTGACCTCAGGTCGCCGAACTACGACCCTCAAAGCTCGATTTTTATTTTTTTAAATGCTCATGGCAGGTGAGGCTCTGCACGTACCTTAGGTACACCACAGCACTCATCAAAGCATGTTGATATTTGCATAACTTCTCTCAAACGTTAGCCCACTGCTTACATAAGGGCAGATGGAAATACTGAGGCAGAACAGCACTCTGCTGGCCCCTTCCATCAGTCATGATCTGCCTATATTGAATAGAGAAGAAAAGAGACCCAGTGAAAATGTCCTGACCCTGGGTCTGAAATATGTATAAGTATGTATCGCAAACAGAAGTTTTTCTTTTAGACCTGGTTTAAACACTGAAGGAAATAAAAATACAAATTTGGGCTACTATAACCTCATTATGCATTTTAGATGCAATGCAATTTTTACTTTTTACCTTTCTGTTGTACTTGCATCTTTAGTTAGATTGACTGGGAAGAACTATTATGGAGACAAAGCTCCATTTATTGTTGCCACCATCCCAAATATAACGTGTATATAAAGGCAAGTACCCCCAGGAAACAAAAGGGACTTTAATGGCAAACTTTTGTCCCCAATCTGTCTTGTGATAGAACAGAGCCTTTGGAGTCACTCTGCACATGCTCAGTTTGGTGTATATTGCTAGAGAGATTTTTTTTTTGGGGGGGGGGGGGTGCATGTGATCAGAGCAGAGCAAATCAGCACTTTGCAGACAAAGGGTCAGAGGTCATGCAGCCTCATAGGGCAGTCAGTGGAGGATGAAAACTCCTCCTACAAGCTTTAACCAGACACTGATAGAAGTCACAAGACAGCTATATACTGCTGATGAGAAAATTTATTTAGCCGTTTATATTTACTAAAGCTATTGCACTTTCATGTTCTGTGTACTGTGGGGGACAAGATATAGTGATCGCAGGGTCCTGGGTTTATTAACACTAAGTTTAGACTTTTGAAAACCTTGTGTATACATCACATCCAAGAACTGGTTTAGTGGGGGGCTATTTATTTCCTTTAATCCACCTCACTACAACTTGCTTGGTTATACATAGGCGTATAGATTGTAAGCTCTAAGGAGCAGGGCCCTCTGATTCCTACTGCATTAAAGTGTATTGTATTTGTACTGTCTACCCTCAAGTTGGCGCTATATAAATCCTGTATAATAATAATAATAATAATAATAATCTCTATATGTACTAATTTATTTAATACAAACACAAGTATAAGTTCGGACTAATGATTCTTAAAATAAATCATATTCCAATGTATGGTACCCTAAATTACATGATGTTGTTTTTGATTGATCTGCATTTTCCGATGACATTATTTGTTTATAAAGGAATATTTACATTGCTCAGTCACTTCTGTGTTTAGAATTTCACTGGGTCCTGGCAATGTCAGTGTGATTTTCTCCTACACTGCCTCATTGTGCTGTGCACCACCCTCTGGAAAACACACAGCAGGAATCTTAAATAAACAGCAACACATGCTCCTGCAAGAGATCCTGTGTGATGCAAAGCAGAAAGATAAGAGCCTAAAGCAGGATATGACATTCTCATAATGCTGGATTGTGTAGGCAGCACTGACTCTCTAATCTATATTAGAGCTGATTATGTGTTCATTGCCATTAACTCATTCCTACCCTGGTGGGGTACATGAGAATATACAAGGCAGGTGACTGATCAAAGTATAGCACCTTATGGGCTTGACAAACCTACAGCTTTCCTTCTAAAGTCAGGCAGCCATACAGAGATCAAAGAGATTTATAAATATAACATGTAAACCTCTGGTGAATCTGTATATAATCATCACCATGTGTACTTTATCAGTGTTTGCTTTATGTCTGGTGTTGCTTCATGTTATTAACAAACACATTCGCAACTTTGTTTGGAAATATGCAGCATGCTCGCATTTTTCCACACCGCAACACACATAAACGCATATAAACACACATACATTTGTGAAAGTAAACTAATTTGATGACCCAAGAAATAGGAAGAAGTGTTTACAAAATGCACATAAAATTTGAATGAACAAACTGAGCCATCTGAAAGTCATGTCCCGTTCTGTACAATGGAACCGTTCTAATAGGAGCGACACAAGTCGCTCCGACTTAGAAAAAGGTTCCTGTACTACTTTGGGGGCGACTTGAGGTGACTTGCATTGACTTCTATATAGAAGTCATTTTGCAAGTCGCCGTTGCTGTCGTGTGCAGGTCGCCTGAGACAGTCGTGCTGCAAGTCGTGCTGCCTCAGTGTGAACCGCCTCTTAAGCCATCCAGCCCAGAGGATCTCTGCCTTCGCCTTGGTCAACATCACAGAGACGCTCTCCTGCATACCTGTTAAAAGACTTGCTTGGCTAACATCTCTTCTGGCTCCAGATCCTGCTTGCTGTTTTACTATGCTCATCTCCGGCTCCCTGACACTTGGCTTGTCTGACCATCCTTTCCGGTTCCTGAACTCTGGCTATGTTTTGACTACGTTTGTTCTATTTGCTTTTATTATTAAACAAGTGTGATTTAACTGTATTTCTGTCTCGGTCTGATTTCATGGTTCTGACAGGTGTGCATGAGCCCTTAAAAATATGATTCTAGAATTATTTCCAGAGTGACGTGAGGAACTTTCAGATGGAGCTTCTTGGCCTCTGCTCCTATGGGAAATTACTGTGGTTAGGTAGGATGATGGCATGGACATGTGTGATAAAGACAGGGTAGAGCAGTGGTTCTCAACCCTGTCCTCAAGTACCCCCAACAGGCTATGCTTGCAGATTTCCTTTATCTTGCATCTTGCAGGTGCTTTAAATCAATGGCTTGGTTTTTTGGGCAGCTATTTTATCTAAGAGATTCCCAAAACATGGCCTGTTGGGGATACTTGAGCACAGGGTTGAGATTGAGAACCACTGGGGGAGAGCATACTTACAAGGCAGAGATAGACATGGTTGCTCATCAGGAAGGATCTGTTAGCTTTGAAAGAGTAATAGTAGTAGTAGCAGAGTGTTGTGCCATGGTAGTCACTGATTAATGCAGAAAGTTTGGAGTTTAGTCATACTTTTTTGGCCAACTTAAAGAGGAGCTCCAGCCTCCAGCAGGAAGAAATTTAAAGTCAGTAGCTACAAATACTGTAGGTGCTGACTTTTAATATTAGGACACTTATCTGACCACAAATCCAGCGATGTCTTCACCCGAGCCAATTTTTCAATCGGCTATCAGGCACTGCTGCTGCCATCTCTGCTAAGGAAAGCCATCAGTTGAACCTTGCAGGTTCACAGCCAGTTCTGTACTGCATTTGCACGAATTGTACTGGGCTCTGGGAATGGGCTGGCTGTGGGGAAAGAAGGAGGTATGGGGGAAGGAGGAGGGCGGGCGAACTTCTGGCTGATTTTTCCGGGGATGAAGTCAGCCGGAAGTGGGAATGGGTACCTCTCAAAAACAGGTACCCGCTCCCCCCAAAAGATGCCAAATGTGGCAGCAGAGGGGGGGCAAACAAGCGGAGCTTTCCCTTTTGGGTGGAGCTCCACTTTAAAGTGGCAGTAAAGTGGATTTATGTTTTACCTACAGGCAAGCCTATAATATATTATAAGGCTTACATGTGGGTGCTGTAAATATCTCCTAAACATGCACCATTTAGGAGACATTTACTTGTGTAGCTGCCGGTGACGGCACTGGTGCATGCACTCTGAAGGAACAGCATACCCGTGCCACTTCTTCAGCGCCCTGTGCCATAAACAATGACTCCAGTGCAGTGGTGGCTGGTGGAATTTTTTTTTTGGGGGGGGAACAGTATGCCACGACACCCCCCTCCCACTGTCGGTAGGTCAGTTGGTCAGTCGGTGGGGCAATCCGTCTAACTTATCCCATCACGGCTTCCCATGCTTGGTAGTGGCCTTCCATTCCCCTGCTCTCCATGGGTCTTCACAGCCGCGGCCAATCGTTTCTCTTCTCTTCTCTTTTTGGACAATCAGAAAACGGATCTCACACCCGCTTCTGATTGGCGGGATTGAGGATCAGCGTTACAACAGCGGCCATTCAAGCGTCCACAGCTTGCAAACTGGAAGGAACACCAGGTGAAGATGGAAGCCCTGTCAGCTAGCTACAACCTAGCAACCAATGAAACTGTAAAGCTGACAGCTTACTAGCAACCACTAAAGGGGGTGTAATGGGGTGGCACAGCCCTACTTAATCCAGAATTATGTTGGTCTTATTTATAGCTTTTGCTGGCAGCATTTCTTGAAAGAGAAGTTCGGGAATACAAAAAAATAAACAACCATACTCACCTAGATGACTGAGCGATCAAAGAACATTGTGAAAATACAAAAGTATAGCGCTGACAAAACTGACTGTCGGGGGGGGGGGGGGGGGGGGTTAAGAGCAGCTGGCTCAGTCTTCCATAGGCCTGCTGAGAGGCTAAACAGCTGCCAGACAAGGTACCAGAGCCTGGACTAGCTGTGATGTCAGCCGGGTGGGCTTTAGCAGAATGAAGCGCACTCGTGTGATCCATAGGAGAATTAGGGCCAAAATAGCTTTGAACATACTTCTCCTTTAAAGAATTTGTCACAACCATTGCAACATTAAATTTGCACATGCTGGAATTTGCACATTTCATCACTGAAACTGTCAAGGCTTTCATTAATTAGGCACAGCCCTTTCTAATACGCCCATATTGCCAGAAAAGTGGCACAAATGCTTTATTGAATCACACTATGTCATTTTATAAGAGACTGTTCTTGTATTAGGGATCAGTGTATCTTACAAGTGAGTTTTGCTGCATTATAAGGTAATATTGCATGATACCAGAGAAAGCTACTTTGTTATTAGAGAATGTTGCTGTGTAGCCAGAAGAGCTTTGTGTCAGTAGATAAAACTGCTACTTTGTTACAAGAAGAAACAGTGTTGCCATTGACAGAGTGTTGCCATTTATCATTGGTGGCACAGTGGCACATTACTAATATTATTTGCAAATTCCATACAGAACACATAGTACAGTATATTTTTCCTGGGTTGACATCCTATGTCAGAAGACAAAGCCACAAAACCACCTACCCACATAATATAATGAAACCTGATAATGCCATTAAGGAATTAAGTGGTAGTGGTAAGTGGTAATGTTATGAGGACTGGTTTTCTATAAAACAAAAAGTAGAATTCAGGGCAGATATCAAGATGAGATACCAGACATTGAAATATTGTACAGCTATATTAAAAAAATTCTATACCATAGATCCAGAATCACTGTTACAATATTAGAATTATGTAAGGTACATAAAAGCCATGGACTTTCCACTTGAAAGTGCACTGAAAGTGCAGTTGCTCTAATTCTAAGGGGTAAATCTGAAATGAGTGGGAGCTCTGCTGATTTTATCATCCAATCATGTACAAGCTAAAATGCTGTTATTTTCCTTGCATGTTCCCCTCACATCTACAGCGACTTTACTTCCAAGTGCACTTGCAGTGCAAAGTGGATTTGCCTTTAGTAAATAACCCCCAATGTTACCATTTTACCAGAGACAGTGAAGCCACATTACAAGAAACAAGGACCATGTTCCCAGAGACGGATGAGCCATGTTACCAGAGACAGAGGGACCATGTTACCAGAGACAGAGGGACCATGCTACTAGAGACAGAGGGACCATGTTACCAGAGATTGCAGCATCAAGTTACCAAAGAGTGTCGATAGTAATACTGTTTCCATGTAGGAAATTAGTACTATACTATACACATCTCCTCTTTTTTTTTGCGGCTTGATAAAGAGCTATAATAGCTACAGATTGAACTCCAATCTGAATACATTAAGCCATCTCCCCATAACAGTAAAAACCACCATTCCTGCTACCACCCTCCACCCCTGTACTCCACCTGTGCCTGCTAGTATCTCCCACTCCTGTACCCTACTTTACCTGAACATGCTACAATTTCCATCCCTGTACTCCATTTTACCTGCAGCACTTTCATCTCTGTATCCCACTTCTGCTAAACTGCTACCATTCCCACCCCTGCACCCCATCTCACCTGTACATGCTGCCATCTCTACCCCTGCACCCTGCCATACCTGTACCTGTTACCACCCCCATCCTTGCATCCCACCTCACCTGGACCCAAAAAGGCTGCATACTGGGAACTGCTTGCATACTTTTTATACAGCATTGTTCATTTACCATGTATGCCGTATGCCATCTTATCTTTGGGTCAGGAAATGAGTCATTGCCTCATCAAAGACACAAACAGCAATATCATTTTGACAAATGTTCTAACCCATGCCAACCTTACATAAAGCAAAAATGTTTTGATGGACTTCCTCTTTCGGATAAAACAGAACTAAATTGTAAGGCACACATAGTATGTAGTATAGAAAAGATAATGGAATGAAGCAAAGTTCAGTGTGACAGTAAAGAGCATTTATTCAAGCTGCTGCTACCTTCTCACAAGTACCTTTGACTTTTTTCAGCCTTGTATCATACAACGTTCTCACTTAATGTAACAGTTTCTCACCAAAGAGTGAGATTTTTAGTAAACGTGTGCTGAAACAGTTATATGATGTGAGCAGATGTTGAAATGGTACAGAGAAACAGAGGTATAGAGTGTAAAGTTGTGATCATTGTGTCCATGTGTGAGGCAGGCTAGTCATCAGATTTCAGAGACTGTTCTACTGCTCCATTTTTCATCTGGCAGGCAGAATCACTGGCTTTTAAATGAGAAATAATATGATTTTTAATTTATTTGTTTAAAGGAAAGAAGGAAAAGTCCATCAAAAACTGAAAACTGTTGGCCAGACACTGGCATAGCAAACACATTTTGGCTTCCTATAAACCTTTCATGGACTAACGTTATTTCCTCTACCATCTTCCACAGCACACATTACTATCTTTTTCTTCTTCTTCAAGTTAAGAAAGCAGTTCCCAAAAGATGAATTATTGTATGACTTGTATGAACAAATCAGTGAGGGGCCTGTGTGGAATGTCACCCCCATCAAATCATTCTCTGCAGCTATTACCTTTTGTACCACCACCCCCTCCCTTTAGAATGTAAGCTCTATGATCAGGGCCCTCCTGTACCTTTTGTATTTACTGTAATTGTGTTGTCCCCCTTATACATTGTAAAGTGCTGCATAAACTGTTGGCGCTATATAAATCGTGTATAATAATAATAATAATAATAATAATGTTCAGTATAAAGTAAAGCAATCAAGAAATGATAACTACAGCCCAAACCTTTAGTCTACTGTTAATCACCCTAGGTATTGGTTGGCCATGGAGCAAGATGAGAGCATTTACTCTAACAGTACCTTCTAGGCTGGCAATGATTAGGCTCTTACAATGTCTCCTGGCAATGTAGCTTCTTCCTGCTACAGCAGATACTAAAGGTTGGTTCCAGGCCCAAACAGGGACAGAAACATAGGCCCGGGCATTTTAGGCTGAGTAGCCAATTTTTCCAAGGACCAGATGTGGTTGGCGATGAGATATTCACGGAGTCGGTACTCCGCACTTTAATGTAAAGGGGACACTGTGATATAAATGAGACTGAACTTTGAAGAGGCACAGCAAATGTCCAGTGTGCCCCATGGCCGGTCCAGGCCTGACAGAGCAGGAGCAGGATCTTCAGATCTGCATCATGTTAACAAGTGGATGATTACCCATTTGTTAATATGAAAAGACTCCTGCTCGCTGTGCAGGTCTCCAGCTCCTCCCGCCCCCATCTCCTGGGGGAGGTGGGTGAGCCAGGAGAGAAGCCGTTTACCTCCCGCTGTTCAGCCTGGTCATCAACAGACCATTCTTGTTAGGAAATGTGGCCCAACAGCCCCGGCCCACCAAGCAAATGCCCAGTGTGCCCTATGGCCAGTCCGGGCCTGGTTGGTTCACACTGAAATGCAATGTGGGAAAGGTGCAATGCATGAGAACAGGCTGCCCTTTGTGAGACATGCGCATGTGCCATTCATGGTTAATGGCAGTCCAAATGCATCTTGTAAAAGCAACATGTTTATGGTCACCAAACCACATTTGCAGTACCATGTGGCTTGGTGTGGCACGATCTGAAAAATTAAATGAACAAGCTGTGAAAACTGGAATGCGCGTGACCACACGCAAGGAAATATTGCTGCCAAGATTCCTTGCACCTTTAACCCTGGTTCACACCAGTACGAGTTTGAAATCGCACGCTTTCAATGCCACAGATCTGTGCAATTTGGATCTTCAATTTCATTGCGGCTTGCGATTTAATTTAACAGAAATCAAAGCAGTGCAGGAACCTTTTTCAAAGTCATTCCAACTTGAGTTGCAATGACTTGAGCAGTTGTGGAAAATAGGGTGTAATTTGTCATGCGATTTTTAACTATCAAATTGCATGACAAATCGCATAGGTGCGAACAAGGGCTTATCATCCACAGAGATGCCTTGCTTACAGATTTTAGAATTTATAGAGATTGTAACAAGCCTTGGGAGGGGAGCTTGGCTTTGGATGGACAGAGCTAACTACCAGAAGATAGGGTAGCACAAACGAGTGCAATAGATGATGTTGTACAATGACATAGTACTGTGTACATAGTACACTGTATGTGATCATTATGTCTCATCTTTTGCTGTCTCTAGTCCTTTAAAATGTATCATATGCTATCAGGCAGTGCAGATAACTGGGTGGCTGAATTTGCAAATGTTTGCTTCTCAAATAATCACTCTATCACTGAAAGTAGTTCACATGATTAATTTTCAAAGCAGTCATCTCCAAGATCTACAACATAAAACAAATGGACATAACCTTCTAAATATCTGCATGCATTAATTTACTAGTTAAGTTGCTATGTGGCAAAGACCATAAATTTACAAGAATAATGTCTCATTGCAAGCGGGTCATAGAATAATATATGTAGTAAGTGTTGCAATAAGCAGACTGTATCAGTCTTGGGAATGAAGTGGGAATGAAAGCACTGCAGATCATCAAATCTAATTCCTCTTAGCCATAAATATAGCATATAATACATAAAGGTATATTGAAGAGGTGACATAAAACAGACCAAGTAGACCGCCATCAGAAATATTTAAACAAAAGTGTTTTAGGCCTTTGACATGCAACAGAGTAGCTATAAAAATATAATATAAACGTTCCAATACCAGTCGACTGCCACTCAAATGATTCCAACTCCACAAGTTTTTCTGAGATAAATCAGAAAACTCACTAAACGGGAAGAACTAGGTTAAACATATCGTACAAGTAAATGATTATTTTACAGGAAAGAGGCCAAATGTGCACATACTTAGCACTTTCATATTTTTTTATGTGCATGTAATTGTGAAGATTAAATATGTACTAAACTAAATATTTCTTTCCATCTGCTCTTTTTTATTATATGTGTGAAGTGTCTGAAAAGAGTATTTTGACCTCCTTGCAACCAAGCAGTTTCTCCCTTTCTTACATAATACCTCATGAGAAAATCTTAAATTGGCATAGATTATAGGATCTTTGCCAAGGATGTGACAAATCTGAACATGCAAATATACAGGTGGTGAATAAATTAATAAATGAACTATAGCCAGTGCTCATATTATACATGACTAAAAGGTCTGTGAGAAGGTTATTGAGATTTTCAAGGATGATTGCTCTGCAAAATATGTACCTTTCCCCATGTTTTATCTCTTTAAAAACATTGCAAGGACAGAAACATGCCTAGTGATCCTGACAGAAATCCAGTGAGCTCTTAACTGCAAGTAGTGAGCTGATTGTGTCACCTCTGAAATCTCAGACAGCACCCCTGCTTGGGTTCTTCTCTGCGAAAACTACAGATCCCCATCCACCTATTGTTGCCCCTCTATGTATTTTTCCACATGCATTCTATTCTATACCTTCAAAACAATACTGCTGCGTTGACACTTGAGAGTGCCCTCACATACTGTGTGTGGGGAAGGGGTTCTTGGGAAGATGTAGTTCTGGGGGTAAATGCCTACATCTATAGAACTGGCATAGGGCACCCCACTGATACCTACTTTCAGCAGCTACCCCTGCAAGATGCTTACAAGCCTGGTGATGTCATAGTGGGTAATAAAAGTTGTTTTTCATTGCAGGAACCAGGCAAAAGTAAAATGAATGCTGGGATCTGCCCAAATCTACCAGATAGTATGGTTGGGTAAAGCCTGGAAATTATCTGTGAAGTTTGTAGTTTTTGAGAATCTGTAATGCACATGCCACCAAATCATCCTACATTGTTTAGTAACAAAATGATCACTTTCTTAATATGAATAGGAAACTGCTGTTCGCCTGTTCCTAGCCCTGGCTGATATCACACGGTCTCTATTCTGGATGAGCTGAATGTATGTAGGTTTGGTTCAATGCAGGTTTGGCAAACCATACTGGAGTTCAAGTGCAGAATCCAAACTCCTTAGGCTACTTTCACACTGAGTCGCTTTACAGGCGCTACAGCGCTAAAAATAGCGCCTGTAAAGAGCCTCTCCTGTGTCTCCAGTGTGGAGCGGTGCACTTGCAGAACGGTCAAAAAAGTCCTGCAAGCCGCATCTTTGCAAGCCCTGTGGGATCGGTGCCTTCACCGCTCCTAAAGCGTCCCTTTCCATTGAAAACAATGGGGCAGCGCCGCTTAACCGCCACTGCAGCGGCACTATGCTGGCGGTTTTAACCCTTTTTTGGGCCACTAGCGGGGGGGGGGGGTTAAAACTGATAGCGGCCAAATAGTGCCACTAAAACAACAGTAAAATTCCGCTAAAAATAGTTCCGCTTTACCACCGGCGCACCCTGCCCATCCCAGTGTGAAAGTAGTCTTAGAAGCCAATGGGAGCCTAATATTAAAAACTATTTTCTAGGCTAATAGGTAGGGTTTGTCAAACAAATTGTATGGGTGATGGGCAATGCCCTGGGGAGTATGTACCAAATTTTTTTTTAAACTCTGTATGGTGGGGAGCATCCTCAAACAGAAGGTGGAGCTGCGAGAAGTCTCCAACATCCACCAGCTCTGTGATGCTGTCATGGAGGAGTGGAAGAGAACTCCAGTGGCAACCTGTGAAGCTCTGGTGAACTCCATGCCCAAGAGGGTTAAAGCAGTGCTGGAAAATAATGGTGGCCATGCAGAATATTGAAACTTTGGGCCCAATTTGGACATTGTCACCTAGGGATGTACTCACCTTTGTTGCCAGTGGTTTAGACATTAATGGCTGTGTGTTGAGTTATTTTGAGGGGACAGCAAATTTACACTGTTATACAAGCTGTACACTCACTACATTACATTACAACAAAGTGTCATTTCTTCAGTGTTGTCACATTAAAAGATATAATAAAATATTTACAAAAATGTGAGGGGTGTACTCACTTTTGTGAGATACTGTAATCACAAACTAGACATAAAAACAAATGTTTAGACATTGCAAAGTTTATTAATGTAAAACTGATCTCTTTTACATATTGTAAGCTCATCTCAAACATTGAAAAGATTATGGCCCCTCTTAAAATCACTCCTACTATGTGAAATAAAATAATAAAATGACCTCATTCAATAAAAAAATGTACTATAGGGAATGTTTAAAATACCATTGCAGAGGTCAACATTGGGTGCCTCCTTGGGTAACCAGCATCCGTTGTCCTGAGTTGTTAATAGGAGCCGAGTGCCTCCCAGGGCCCCAGCGTACTTCTCACCTCTATAGCTCCAAGCTAGTGTTTTTTCTTGTTTTGTTTTTTAACAAAATGTGTACTTTAAATATGTAAAAGGATTACACGGGCCGCCAGAGGAAATTTTTTCCAAAGTGCGTTCTGCACTTGGACATGGTACCGCCTAAAACTGTCAGGAAATAAATTAGAAAAATGTTGGAATGTATTATTTTACCGAAAGACTAACTGTTTGAAACATTCCTGGGATGAGCACAAACCTTTACTCAGACAAAAGCGTTGATGCATAAAATAAATGGGCAGACTAGATGGACCGCTTGGCTTTATCTGCTGTCATTATTCAGTGATTATAATCGTCAGGCCACATGCTGCCCTATAATCACAATTCCTGGCTATTGTGAACCAGGGGTCTAATTTTCATTTATAGAGAAAATGGTCATGATAACTTGAAAACAGAAAACAATTACTGCCCATTTCCTAATGTGGCCCCTGTTCAGATCCTAAACCTCAAGCATGGCAGGGAACAAGCACCAGACAGTAAGTAACTATAAAAACAATTTATTTAATCATATTCCTGACTCACACAGACTGTCTAGAAAGTAATATCATCTGTAAACTTATATGTTTAAGTATTTCGTCAGTTACATACTTATTTAGCAAAGTACAGCTACAAATATACATTCATCTTTAACCAATCTGACTACAATGAATTAGAATCGAAGGGCCCATGCACACCAAATGCAGTTGGATGCGTTTTTTAACTGCATAGAGTCCATAGACAGTCCAAAATCAATGTTAGCTAATGGGCATAGTTCACACCATTGTAGCAGTCCAATACACACTGTTGCAGTCCAATACAGTGGAGTGAAAAAAAAGTACAGCAAGCGGCTTTTATTTCCCAATGCAAACACGCATAAATGCATGACCCTGGGAACAAAATACAAGCTTGGTTCCTTTGATGGTCCGTCTTTTCTCATGTCACAAATGCTTAGAAAGGCAGGCACATGTAAATGAATGTCAAATGCACATGTAGAAATGCAAGAAAAACATGGCTTCCGGTGTGAATAGGCTCGCTCAAACTATTTGCAGTGACCTGCGTTTTTCCACACTATACAAATACAGGTGACCACTATGACATATAGAAAACAATTGTTCTCTATGTGCCCTGTTCAGACCACAGTTCTGGTGTGATGTGCTGTGCAACCTGGAAGTATTCAGCAGGTCTGTGTTTTTATGCAGCGTACTGGATGGCACCGCAAATAACCATACTGCAGCACAGCACACCATGCTACTGTGTGGAGACATGAATGATATGTCACTATGGAGAGATTTCCAAAAACTGGAGCATTTAAAATCTGGTGCAGCTCTGCATAAATACCAATCATCTTCCAGGTTGGCTACCATGCACAGCTACACCAGATTTTAAACACTCCAGTTTTAGTAAATCTCTTTCATTATGACCAAATAAAGTTAACCTCCCTGACAGTATGATTATGTCTGATTTTTGATGCTCAAAGCGGTAAATTGTTTTGCATGGAAATTTGGTGTTTTATATTGTAGACCTGTACTTCTTAGTAATAACTCACTTAAACCTGTCCAAACAAGAGTCTAGTAGACATCCTGGGTATCATAAAGTTTAAAACACAAAATCATAAATTATAATATCATAAATAACTATAAATAATTATAACAAAAAATAATATAATTATAATAAAATGTATTCAGTCATGTAATCAAATTAAAAACACAAAATGCTTAGTTGCAGAATTGTCGCTCTCGTTACTTTCAGTGTTTGATGACGAGTTTCCCCACAAATCACTATCGCCTAATTCTGCAAGTGATTCTAATTTACTATCGCTGTTTTCTATCTTACAGATTACAGTGTATTGTATGTGTAATTTTTTTTTTTTACTATTTTGAATTTGCCGCCGGGCACCGACGCTCGCAGGGAATGGAGCCCGGCAAACACTATATCGAGCGGAGTACACAGAAGGATCCTGGGGACAAGGTAAGTAACTTTGTCTGGATCCTGCGATGCAATCCCGAGTGTGGTTCGGGGTTACCACTTTTGGTAATGAAAATTCACCCCGAGCCACACTCGGGATTACCACCAGGGAGGTTAAAGAATAAGTTCACATATTCAGGGTGTAACATGTTATGAACGAACCACTCCCCACACTTCCCCAATCCCTGCTGTGACAGCTAGCAGGGTTCTTCTCCCTCTCCGCTAGCTGTCGCAAATTTTTAAAAAACATGGCTCTACCCACCCAGCCATGTTGCCGATTGACAGGGCTTTGTGCATAGAAAACTACAGGGTCCAGTATCTTTGGCGGCTGTTGACTTGTAGTTTTCAATGAACTACCATGGAGCTGTAGAGGTTCATTCATGCTTTCTGTCAGATTGTATCTACTTATCTGTATGGGCAAGCAGATACACTGTCAGATCTGCTAGAGACCTGCATGGGACCAGCGATCTGCTGATCGTGGGTGCAATGCTTTACAGGCTCCAAAAATAAATAAATAAATCAATCGCAGGTAAAAAAAAAATGTGCATTTATTATTTTTTTACAAAAAGGGAACTTATCCTTTAAAAAAAAGAAAAAGTAAGCAGTGCAATCACAGGCGTGCCGGGGCACACCCTAATCATCCTATGTGATGCAGATTTTATTTTTTTCAGTTACTTATATAGCACCATCAATTTACACAGTGCTTTACATATACATTGTACATTCACATCAGTCCCTACCCTCAAGGAGCTTACAATCTAAGGTCCTTAACTCACATTCATGCATACTAGGGACAATTTAGACAGGATCCAATTAACCTACCAACATATCTTTGGAGTGTGGGAGGAAACCCACACAGACACAGGGAGAACATGCAAACTCCAGGCAGGTAGTGTTGTGGTTGGGATTCAAACCAGTGACCCTTCTTACTGCTAGGTGAGAGTGCTACCCACTACACCACTGTGCCACCCAAATCTTCCTGTTTAGACCCCTGATATTTCACCAAAGTTCCCTGACGGGGCTCCGGGCTCCTAAAAAAGCTGTAAAAAATTAAATTGTAAAAAAATTATATATATAATAATTAAAAAAAAAAATTATTGCTACCAATCTTTGCCCTACTGTCCCCATCAGTACATATACACATACATGCATATGGGTTTGAGCTTTGGGGTGCACACCCTAATGCAATAAGCTGTGCACACCTATAAGTGCGGTGCATAGCGCATCACACTTCTCCCTGCTGAAGTTCAGTCGTAGTTCAGATTGACAGCTGCCTGCTATGTACAACTCTGTATTAAACTGTGCAGGCAGTATGAACCTAGCCTAGCTGCTGAGGGATGTTGTACATTGCACACCCTCAATTTACATACTAAATAACCCAGTCCCCTTTAGGGCCTCATTTACATGGACATACCGATCAATACACCTTCTTCAGCCACCCGGGGATGCATGCAGGTGTTCCATGCAGAGACATGCAGGGGGGCCTGTTAACATCAATGATGAGCGCCCAGTTGTACAGACCTGCACACACCTCCACGCACTTCCTGGGGTGCACATCTGTGCGCGTTTGGTACACAGATCAGGACACAGATTTTTTTTAATCCCCCAATGATTAAAAGGTAGAATTTCCACTTTGATGGCAATAACTGGTAAATTCTCAGTGAAATCAATTTTGCTAAAATGACTCCACTCATCCCTACTTGTGACCACCTACTACCTGCTGAGAAGAGCGAGATTGGTGCTCGGGCACATGGTCACCATACATCAGAAAGCTGGGAGAGTTTCATCAGATGTATTTCACTGAAACAACTGATGGCGGACTCTTGCGGCTTTTACTACAGATGTAGGGATATTATCTTAACACAAAGGGTACACTGCTGGTCACTGCCCTCCTCAAATTCTTATATAAACCAGCATGGGGCACATTATCCTGTATTCATTGTGCCAGACACATATCTACATTTTGCAGTGTCCTGAAATGATAAAAAGAACAAATATTATGTTGCTATCACCTATTAGACAATAGTGTGGGATTGTGGGATGTAGAAACATGATATTGTAGTGAATAAGATGAAGGAATATTAGCACCATATGCAGCCATATGTTAGGAATAAAAAAGACATTCGTCTGTCAGTCCCAGAAGAAGAAAGCTCATTTTACATGAAATAGACTACACAGATCACTTTAAAACGACCATAGTAACCCAGTGATTTACCACATTTAAGAGCTAGTTAAAATAATGGGAAAGGTTCGTTAAAATACTATGGTACTGTGATAAGTTGTCCTGGGGTTGAAAGGTCAGTTAAAGTAATGCTAGCCATGCCACACACATTGAAGTCCCGTCTCCTTTCATTTTGTCATGTGTCATACATTGTCAGCACACACAATTTGCTGAATTTTTAGTACCATTGTAATTAAAGAAAAGATGTTGGTTACCCAATGTTTTGTATCTCTTGTGAATTCCAATAGTGGGATACCCACACCAATGATACCAGTTCAACCGCCCTATTGTACCATCTCACTCTTTCTGTAAAAAAGTGTATAAGCCTTCTCTGAAATTTGCAGTGAGTTATGGTATGGCACCGGTTCAGCACTTTGATGATCCAGAGATTGGAGAAGGACAAGAGAAAGGCCTTAAAAACACTTACTGGGTTACAGAGTTAACAGACTCATAAATCCTGAGATCCCTGTCACTGTGACGACCACCAGCAGCTCCAGACACCAAGGGATTTGAGGAGCAAGATGGCCGCCGCACGTCCCGAAACCACTGTGGCACACAGGGGGCGGAAGTGATGTCAGCAAGGGGACAGTGACTAGTTTTAGAGCATGCTCAGAGGCTCCTTCTTCAAAACCTCCTTGAGGTTTTGAAGAAGGAACCTCCTTGGTTTTCTTTACTCTGTAATCCTGTAAGTGTTTTTTAACTGTTGCCTTTTAATAAAAGTGCTGACATACTGCAATTCGAAGTGCCTTCTTCCATAGCTCCCAACTGTCCCTGATTTGGAGGGACTGTCCCTGATTTGGAGGGACTGTCCCTGATTTGGAGGGACTGTCCCTGATTTGGGGCAATATCCCTCTGTCCCTCATTCCACCTCATTTGTCTCTCATTTATGTTTGATCCATATAGTTGTATATAAAACACACTTTTTATCTTTCAAAAAGTTTTCCCCAGTGCTAAACCTTTCATCCAATTTCTAAATTGCTGCATTTGTACATTTTAAAAGCCAATATAAAGGAATAGGAATGTTAAAAAAAAAAAAGTCCTTGTGGATTTAATTAACCTTTTTATTTTTGGTTAATTCTCCTTTAAGGGGGTGTGGCAGGGGGCATGTCCTATACCTACATACGTTTTTTAGTAGGTGTCCCTCATTCCCATGTCAAAATGTTGGGAAGTATGCTTTTTCTGCATATCTTTGTCTATCCAGAGCCTGCTTCTCTCCTGTCTGTCTACTTGTGTGCCTGTCACCTTGCTATCCTGCAATCTTGGATGATCCTGAATGTATATAGCACCTGGAGGACCTGTCTAGCAGAAGCACTACTACTTACCATTCTCCAATGTTTCACTTGAAATGCCACATAATACACAGCTGTCACATATGGGGCTGACAGTGTTGTGCTTTGATAGTGGCCTGTGGGAGATTCAATTATTGTAATATGATCCTCTAAACAAACAGTGGTGACTTGACAAAATTCCAAGGCAGAAACAAGAATCAGTTACTACAGAAAGGAGGCGGAGGAGAAAGTACAGCCTGCACCTCCTCCAAGTCCTTTTCTCCTCTCCAGCACAGGATTGTCACTCTGGCTCCAACATATTGTATAGTGGTGGGACTGACTGAGCCCTTACTGATCTCTTTACCATGCAAGTACAGTGGAGTAATTCATCCTCAAATTTTTCACAGCAGTAATATTTTTACTATGGTTTATAGCAGCTTATCACTCTCAGGGAGAAAGAGGGGAGAGAGCAGAGTGCTGAGTTCTGACAACTTAAATGTCTCTCTTTGAGGTTTAAAATCTCCACAGTTCTTGCAGCTGCAGAGGTCAGTGATGGCATGTTTTAAAGATCATTTAAAAGGTATGTAAATCTTTAAATATCCCTAACCTAGCCTGCTTTCGTACATTGAAGGTCATTTTCTTTGTCTAGGAATTGTTTACTTATTGTACTTTTGCATTGAGATCTTGGTACGATTCAATCAAAGGGTTACTTTCAGGAATAAAAAATAGTCAATATGGTGCAAAGGATGCTGCCTGGGTTAAGGCAGGCCATACACAGCGCAAATTTCTTTCCTGCAAGCACAGGTTGCAGAAAAGAAATTTGAATGATTCTACCATCAACACTGACAATACTGACAGGGGGATCAGCAATTGTCTTTGCCCAGTGGGGGACAGGGGGGTGGGGGAAGACTGTGATTATTGCTAGAGGCTATAGCAGCCATTTGTGATAGTCACAAGACAATCCGGCAGGCTGGTTGTACCCAAGTTAATCGATCGTACTTGGTATATTCAGCCTGCCCATTAACGGTTTGAATCTCCGCCAGTTCCTGCTGAACTGGCCAAGATCCGAACTGTGTATGGCTAGCCTAATGGCATGTACACGAGGCCGGACTTTTCGACAGCAGTGTGCGGGCTTCATCGGACCTTTGCTGTTGAAAAACCAGACGGACTTTAGTTTTAGAACATGTTTCAAATCTTTCTGACGGACTCGAGTCCGGACGAAAAATCCATTTGTCTTTATGCTAGTCCGACGGACAAAAACCGTCACTAGGGCAGCTGTTGGCTACTAGCTATAAACTTCCTTATTCTAGTCCAGTCGTACGTCATCACGGTCTAATCCGTCAGACTTTGGTGTGATTGTGTTTGGCCAAGTCTGTTTGTTCGGAAAGTCCGTCGGAAGTCCGCCGGGAAGACCTTCGGACCTAGTCTGTCGAAAAGTCCAGCCGTGTGTACACGGAATTAGGCAAACTACATAGATGAAAAAGGGCAGTGTGGTATAGTTCCTCGGGTCAAATTCTATGGTCATAGGTGTACGCAGCCTATTGAATTGGGCTGTGCAACCCAAAGCTCAAACACACATGCCTTTCTCTGCAGCTTCAGTTGGGAAGAGCTCTGTGCTGAGTGGCTTGCTGTTTATTCACAAACTGAAGCATAGTAGACACAGTTTACTATTCTTCATTTCTGAATGTACACAGTGAGCGAGTGTGTTCACTGTGTTCATTTCGAAAAAGGAACCATTTACTAGCTCCTTCCCCCACTATCCATACTGAAACATCCCCCGCAGCAGCCGTGGGGGAGAGGAGAGGAGGGAAGCCAGCAGCATTGCAGAGTGGGGGGGGGGCAACAAGTGGGGGGGGGGCCTGGGACGTAGGGGGAATCGGCAAGGCACATAGTGATTAAGGTGTTCCCAGGCACACCTGGCATACCCTCTACACACACCTATGTCTATGGTTATAGGGACCGCTAAAGAATCCATCAAGCACACATAGGTGTACGTTTATAAAACAGAGATGAGCCTCAGGATCACAGATGATCTCTGGGGTGTACCATTTTATGTAGCTGAGAAAACATGTTCTGTGCTTCTCATCACAGTACATGACCGTTCTGTCACATACGGCCAGTTTATAAACGTGAGACCTGAAGATCTCACAGCTGTTACCCTGAAATATCTCCATTCCAGATTCACCAGCTCAGAGGTGGAGAATCTGGGAGAGAAGCTGGTGTAATAAGAGGAAGAAGGCTTCTTTCTTCCTAATATCAACACCAGAGGGTTAAAAATTAATATTGACCAGATATAAATATATATATATATATATATATATATATAAAGATGTAAATATATACAAGTGTATATATATATATATATATGTGTGTGTATATATATATATATATATATATATATATATATATATATATATATATATATATATATATATATATTGTGGCAGCAGGCAGGTAAAGTCACCTGGTTGTATCCAGGATGGTAAATATGTGTGTCCTAGATTCAGGCTTTATGCAGACTTTTACAATTAGAGGGGAAGAGTTAATGAGCCCAGCTGAAGTAAGTGGGCTCATTAAGACCTCTACAAAAAACCCCAGCATGCTTAGGGAGATGCTCCATCCTGGAACCAGTTTTGTGTGTATAGACTGGGGAGTCTGAGATCTGTTCTGTGCGGTGAGTTAACGCCTGTGTGGCAAACCCCTACAATAGAGACAGGGACAGGGACTGGGGCAGCACAAGGCTGCACCCAGTTGTTAGACAGGGAGTCTACGTGTGTAGTTAGAGGTCAAGCTGACCAGGATTTATTTTCTTGTTTTATTTTGTTTGGCTGTTATATGTATCACTGCATGTAGCCTAAATAAACCGGATCTTTTGTTTTTTGAACCTACACCGCTGTCTGCTGTGCCTGACTTTGTATTGTGAACCCATCCAGGGGGTCACACACACCCGCTGCCGAGCTAACTCCTCACAGTTGGTGGAGAATTTTGGCACTTTTTTTTTTGTTAAGGCCAGCATGGAGGAGATACTGAGACAGCTGGCTCTAGCAAATGCAAACCAGCAACAAGCAAATGCAAATCAGCAGCAAACAAATGCAGGTTTACAAAAGAGCCTTGCAGCCCAGCAGCAGATAAATGCAACTTTGCAGCAGAGTTTGGAAAATCAGCAGAAGGCTCACCAGCAGAGTTTGGAAGCTCAGCAACAAGCCCAGCAGCGATCTGAAGCTCGCTTCATAGACCTGTTGCAGAAGCAAGAGCAGAATTTTTAACAGAAAATAGAGACATTAATACAGCAACGTCCGCAGACCAATGAAGCAAGTGGTTACAATAATACCGCATCCTTTGGTGTGAGCCGTTTACTGACAAAAATGACTGGAGAGGATGATCCGGAGGTGTTTTTGACCACATTTGAAAGGACTGCTGAAAGGGAAAAGTGGCCTAAGGAGCAATGGGCTGGACTGGTGGCCCCTCTGTTAACTGGGGAATCGCAGAAAGCTTATTATGACCTAGAACCTGACCAAGCAAAAGACTATGTGGTGCTAAAAGCAGAAATATTGGCACGGCTGGGTGTCACCCTGGCCGTCCGGGCTCAGCGTGTGCATAACTGGACTTTTCAGGTTGGAAAACCTCCCAGGTCTCAAATGTATGATCTCATTCACCTGAGCAGGAAGTGGCTGCAGCCAGAGACTTTGACTGCACCAAACATTGTGGAACGTGTGATTATGGATCGTTTCCTGAGAGCTCTTCCTACTGCCATCCAAAAATGGGTAAGCCATGGAGACCCAGAAAATGCAGATAAACTTGTGGATCTGGTTGAGAGGTACTTGGCTACAGAGAACCTGACCACCTCTTCCAGGGACTCACGGACTTTCCCCCCTAAGACCAGATCATCCCCAGTGACGGGTAAGATGACTCCAAGGGGTGAGGGTGGAGAGAGTGAGAGGGTGGGAGTTCTACCTAAGGTCTGGCGGGAGCAGCCCAGGAAGCCCATGCTGCAAGAGGCAGCGAAAAAGATTATTTGCTACCGCTGCCGGCAAGAGGGACATATTGCAGCCAATTGCCCAGTTGTGGATGAGCCTATGCAATGTGACTTTATAAGGGAGAGACGTCAGTCGCTGTTTGCGACAGTTGCATGCACTGCCATTCGGGGACCTGAGAGACATTTATGTAAAATGTGTATTAATGGTAGGCATGTTGATGTGTTGCTAGATTCAGGTAGCCTGGTAACATTGATAAAAGCTGAATTAGTTACTACAGAGGTCTCTGGGAAGAACAGGGTGGCTGTTATTTGTGTGCATGGGGACACCCGAGAGTATCCTGTAACTTCAGTGTTTTTTGAGACCCCCAAAGGTAACCTCTCTCATCAGGTGGGGTTAGTGTCTCACTTACCACATGATGCTATTGTGGGAAGGGATTTTCCAAAATTCTGGGAACTCTGGGATTGTCCTGAGCCCCCCACTGGTGCCCCTATAGACCAGGAAGATGACCAGAATTCCTCTGGGAGTGGTGAGGACTCTCCTGAATTTCCCTTGTCGGTATTGGCGGGGGAAACTCGAGAAACTGGGGAGGAGCCAACATCCTCAGTTGAAAACATGCCGTCTGTGGAGTTTTTGGACCTTGAGGTTCACAGGGAAAATTTTGCCACAGAACAGTTAAAAGACCCCACCCTAATAAAGGCACGGGAAAATGTGGTGAAAATAGATGGCGAGTTAGTGAACCCAGATAAGACTTGCACTTACCCGTACTTCACTGTGGAAAGGGACCTGCTGTATCGAGGGGCTCAAAGGGCAGAAGAAACCATTGAGCAACTTGTGGTGCCCAAACCTTACAGGAAGTTGGTGTTAGAATTGGCCCATGGGCACATTCTGGGAGGTCATCTGGGGACCGAAAAAACCAGAGAGAGGGTACTGCAGAGATTCTATTGGCCTGGGGTCATGAAGGAAACAGAAAATTATTGTTCCTCCTGCCCTGTGTGTCAGAAGTCGGCACCTATGCCACATTTCCGTAACCCGCTGGTACCTCTTCCTATCATTGAGGTCCCCTTTGAAAGGATCGCAATGGATTTGGTAGGTCCGATAATGAAGTCCGCTAGGGGGCATCAGTACATTTTGGTTATATTGGACTATGCCACCCATTATCCGGAAGCAATTCCTCTTCGAAAATACCTCGGCCAAAACCATAGCCAAAGAGCTATCTCTTGTTTTTAGCCGCGTGGGTATTTGTAAGGAACTGCTTACGGACCAAGGTACACCCTTTATGTCCCGGGTTATGAAAGAATTATGCAAGTTGTACAAAGTGAAGCAATTGCGTACATCTGTGTATCACCCCCAAACAGATGGGTTGGTTGAAAGATTCAACAAAACCCTAAAACAAATGTTAAAGAAGGTGGTGGATAGAGATGGAAAGAATTGGGATTGTCTAATACCCTATCTGATGTTTGCCATTAGGGAGGTACCCCAATCCTCTTTGGGTTTCTCACTCTTCGAGTTGCTCTATGGGAGACACCCAAGAGGGCTGCTGGATATCGCCAAGGAAACTTGGGAAAATGAGAGTTCTCCTCACAGGAGTGTGATTGAGCATGTTGCCCTGATGCAAGATAGAATTGCACAAGTAATGCCAATTGTAAAGGAACATTTAACCCAAGCGCAGTTAGCACAGCAGAGAGTGTACAACCGTGGGGCCAAGACACGTACTTTTTCCCCGGGGGATAGGGTCTTGGTGCTAGTCCCTACGGTTGAAAGCAAATTTCTGGCCAAATGGCAAGGTCCATATGAAGTAATTGAAAAAATTAGTGAGGTGAACTACAGGGTTAGACAGCCAGGAAGGCGAAAGCCGGAGCAGATCTATCACGTCAATCTGCTGAAAGCCTGGAGGGATAGGGAATCCCTAGTCGCAGAGACTTTGTCACAAGTACAGCCTGATTGCTTAGTTCCTGAGGTTGGAATAGCAGACACCTTATCGAAAGCCCAACAACAGGAGGTTAAAGAGTTTGTACTTCGTAACAAAGAGATTTTCTCTGAGCTTCCGGGACAAACATCTGGCGTAGAGCATGACATTATCACCCCGCCAGGAGAAAGGGTAAAACTAAAACCTTATAGAATACCAGAGGCCCGACGGGAGGCAATACGTGGGGAGGTTCAAAGGATGTTGGATTTGGGTGTGACAGAGGAGTCCCAGAGTGACTGGTCCAGTCCTATCGTACTAGTGCCCAAACCTGATGGGAGCTGGCGGTTTTGTAACGATTTTCGACAATTAAATAAAGTTACAAAATTTGACACCTACCCCATGCCGCGTATAGATGAGTTGATTGACCGGCTGGGAACAGCCCAATATATGACAACTCTTGATCTCACCAAAGGGTATTGGCAAATTCCCCTGGCCGAGTCGGCCAAGGAGAAAACTGCGTTTGTAACCCCAGATGGGGCATTCCAATATAAGAGAATGCCGTTTGGGTTACAGAATGCACCGGCAACATTCCAGCGGAAAATGGATAAGATTCTGAGGCCCCATCAGAAATATGCTGCAGCTTACCTGGATGATGTGATTATCCATAGCACAGACTGGGTCTCACATTTGCCAAAAGTACAAGCAGTCCTAGACTCTATCCGGGAATCTGGGTTTACGGCCAATCCAAAGAAGTGTACCATTGGACAGGAGGAGGCCAAATATCTTGGGTACACTATTGGGAGGGGGGTGATAAAACCCCAAGTCAATAAAGTCGAGGCCATACAGAGTTGGCCACGTCCCAACAGCAAGAAACAGGTACGAGCCTTTCTGGGAATCGCTGGCTATTATCGACGATTCATTCCCCATTTTGCTTCTCAGGCTGTGCCCCTCACCAACCTGACAAAAGGGAAAGAGTCGGTTATGGTTAAATGGTCCCCAGAGGCTGAGGAAGCATTTCAGTCCTTAAAAACAGCCTTATGTAGCCAGCCAGTGTTGTACTCACCAGACTTCTCTAAGGACTTTGTTGTACAAACTGATGCATCAGACGTTGGGTTAGGAGCAGTGTTATCCCAGGTCTGGAACGGGGAAGAGCACCCAGTCATTTACCTCAGCAGGAAGTTAAAGTCCCATGAGGTAAATTACTCCACGATTGAGAAGGAATGTTTAGCAGTGAAGTGGGCTCTAGATTCCCTTCGGTACTATCTGCTAGGTAGGCACTTTGACCTGGTGACTGATCACGCTCCTTTAAAGTGGATGGCTCAGAACAAGGAGACCAATAGAAGGGTAAATAGGTGGTTCCTGGCCCTACAGGAATTTAACTTTACAGTTAAGCATCGCCCTGGTGTTAAAATGGGGAATGTGGATGCTTTGTCTCGGATACATGCGTGTCTGACTGCTGGTGTTACAACCCCAAGGTTGAAACAAGAGGGGGGGGTATGTGGCAGCAGGCAGGTAAAGTCACCTGGTTGTATCCAGGATGGTAAATATGTGTGTCCTAGATTCAGGCTTTATGCAGACTTTTACAATTAGAGGGGAAGAGTTAATGAGCCCAGCTGAAGTAAGTGGGCTCATTAAGACCTCTACAAAAAACCCCAGCATGCTTAGGGAGATGCTTCATCCTGGAACCAGTTTTGTGTGTATAGACTGGGGAGTCTGAGATCTGTTCTGTGCGGTGAGTTAACGCCTGTGTGGCAAACCCCTACAATAGAGACAGGGACAGGGACTGGGGCAGCACAAGGCTGCACCCAGTTGTTAGACAGGGAGTCTACGTGTGTAGTTAGAGGTCAAGCTGACCAGGATTTATTTTCTTGTTTTATTTTGTTTGGCTGTTATATGTATCACTGCATGTAGCCTAAATAAACCGGATCTTTTGTTTTTTGAACCTACACCGCTGTCTGCTGTGCCTGACTTTGTGTTGTGAACCCATCCAGGGGGTCACACACACCCGCTGCCGAGCTAACCCCTCACAATATATATATATATATATATATATATATATATATATATATATACACACTGTATATATAAGTAGCACTGACTCCTATGTTTTGTTCAAAGTTAACTTTCCTGAAACCACAGTTGGGTTTTGGGGCTCATTTTCTAAATTTCTGGTCTAAGTAGCAGTCCAGCTGGGTTGCACTGGGTTCTCCTTGACCGCAGGTGTCGATGTCACCGCCGGCAAGAAACGCAGTCTAGCTGGTTGCATTGAATGCCGCTATTCTTTCTGAACCAGCCCAGTGGGTGTGTTTTCCTGCTGTGCATTCTGGGAGGTGGTATTTAAGGTAATGACATCACGTGCGGGGGGGGGCTCTGTTCCAGAGAATATTTTCTGTCTGTTTGGTTCTGGTCCTCCTGACCAGCCCCCATGGCCCTCCTGGCCTGGGGTGCGGACCCATGCAATTTGAGTCTCGGGCCTGGCTAGCCAGAGGCAACACAACTGCAGGGACAGGCCTGAATGGATTTCGGGGGGATATTGATCCAAAGGTTGGCCAGTGTCGTCTCATCCAAGGGAGAGGCCCAGCAACTGGAGAAACCCCAGGGGAGGACTCTTCAGGAGAAGGCTGTGTGCAAGGCTGGCTTCTCTGAAGGAGCCTAGAGGCTTAGTTGAAGGACACTACATGGATCTACACTCATACGGTATCGCCGGATCGGCTGAGAGATACTGGTACCGTATGATAGCTCTTTAAATTTGTCTATGTCCCTCAGTTACACTCAAGTCTGCCGCAGAAACTTTTCTAAAATGTCCCTCAGTTACGCTCAAGTCTGTGGCAGAGACTTTGCTTAACACCCTACCGGCTCCTTGCATCAGGTACCCGTAGCAGAGTCTGTCCTTGCATCAGGTGTCCCCAGCAGAGTCTGTCCTTGCATCAGGTTCCCCCAGCAAAGTCCGTCCTTGCATCGGGTGTCCCCAGCAGAGTCTGTCCTTGCATCAGGTGCCCCCAGCAGAGTCCGTCCTTGCATCAGGTCTCTCCTTGCATCAGGTGCCCCCAGCAGAGTCCCTTCTTGCATCAGGTGCCCCCAGCAGAGTCAGTCCTTACACCTGTGTTCTCAGCCTCAGTCCTTACATCAGTGTCCCAGCCAGAGCCAATGTTACCCCCCTGTATATAGTTACCCCCCTGTACATAGTTACCCCTCTCCCCCTAGTTACTCCCTGTACATAATTACCCCCTGTGCATAGTTACCCCCTGTACATAGTAACTCCCGTGCATTTTTACCCCCCTGTACATAGTATTCCCCCTGTGCATCGTTACCCCCCTGTACATAGTAACCCCCCCTCCTGTACATAGTTAATCCCCACTCCTGTACATAGTTAGCCCCCTGTACATAGTTAATCCCCTCTCTTGTACATAGTTAACCCCTCTCCTGTACATAGTTAACCCCCCTCCTGTACATATTTAACCTCCTCTCCTGTACATAGTTAACCCCCCATGTACATTAGTTACATCACTGCCTGGGCTTTACACTGAGAGGGAGGGACAAGAGAGAGCAGAAGAAACTCCCGGAGTGGCCGGCACCATGTGTTCAGTGGAGAGGGGAGGGGGGGCCGATCCATGCAGCTAACTGCGGCTTCAGTATTGTGAAGAGAGAAGCCGATTCATTGGCTGCACGGATCGAGCCCTCTTCCTCTCTCCACTGAAAACAAGGGGAACGATCTAGCGGCGGCACTGGCAGCCTTTTTGTTGGAGCCAGCTGCTGCAAAAGTTCAAAAGCAAACAGTCCCGATTTCCCTGGACAAAAAAGGCAAAATCCCGAATTGGGACGGCCTCCGATCGGGACGAGGGTCCCAAAATCTGGATTGTCCCGGGAAAATCGGGACTGTTGGCAACTATGATATCTATTTACTTAGTTATCACATGTCTGAAAACATGTAATTACATGTTCTTTTAAACTTTAGTTTCACTTTTTGAACTCGGCTGCACCATAATCTCATAATATCTCATGAGATTGCAGGCAGCCCACCCACTGTTACCCACTGTTACACTGATCTCGGTTGTTTTCAGAGGAAACACTTCTCCTCTGTTCTCCCTTTGAGAACTGAAGTTCTTAGCTTCATAAACCAGCTGCAGAGGAGATAATTTTCCTCTGAGAACTGCGGAGAAATGAACTGAGAAAAAACTTCTCATTTTAATATACGTACACCTTAACGCAGCTCTTCTGAGAGACTGAAGAGATCTCTAGACTTTAAACAGACAAAAAGAGTGAAATGCGCAGACTAAGTGCAATGTGCGATTGTACATATATTAAAAAATACAATTAACTCACATTAAGTAAAAAAATTATGCATATCATGGTTCTCAAAAGGATTCCCAGCAAAGGAAGACAAAGGAACTGTCACAATGGATACACTTGATATGGTCTGTATGGCACCTGTAATAGCTAATATAGACAACAAGGGGGCACTAATCTAAGTGCAGAGGTAAACGCAGCACATACAAATTGGCAACTCAAAGTTAGTGGATATTTGCATGCATAACAGTCATTGGTGTAGCTGGGAGAAGGAGGCATCCAGGATTGCAAGATGGAGCCACTGTTGTAGGTGTGAAGTGTGGTAACTGGGTTAATCAGGTAGCCTGGGGACAGGAAGCAGGAGGCAGCATGTGTAGATCGATGGAATGCAGATGAGGACCAGACGTGACAGAACCCAAAGTGATGTAGTGGGATGTGGAGGGGCAATGTCACATTTTTCTAGGCTTAAGCCTCTTTTTAAGGCTTGAAAAAGAGTTATGGGCCATGAAATGCATAGCCATACCACTCCACTTGCCACAATGTAATTTCCAGTCCTTGCCTGCGTTCCATCGATCTACATGTGCAGCTTCTTGTTTCCTGTCCTCAGGCTGCCTGGTTACTCCTGCTACCACACTCCATCACCGCAACAGCAGCTCTATCCCGGGATTCTGGATGCGTCTTCCCACCAATATTTATGTGATGTGTTCACCTCTCCACCTTGCTGGACTTTGATTGGTCTTTAATGGTACAGATGGGACAGACAACTCCATAGTTATAAAAAGTTTATACAAGCAGTTAAGGCGAAACGCGTTGACATTTCTTCTCTTGGATGATCACTTTGGGGTCCAAACAATATTTGAGTAGTACATCGTATATGTTTCCCGGTCCTCCGATACACAGGAGACTAAAGAACGTTGTGGCTTTTTTTCTTTTAAATTTATGTGATTTTTTTCTTAAAGTGTAACTCCACTTTTGTTGAGAAAAAAACATTCCCCTCTGTGTGACCTGTGTACATTGCAAGAAGTATAACAACCTTTGTTGAAGATTCCTACCTTTTGTTATTCTGAATAAATCCCTGTGTGTTTCTCTGTGCCTCTGTTCTGAGTGAGTCTAAGCCCTTGTACACACGGTCGGAGATTCCGACAACCAAATCCGTCAGATTTTGTCCGTCGGATTTTGTTCGAAACTGTTGCATACACACGGTCGGACAAAGTTGTCGGAAAATCCAACGTGATGACGTTATTTCGTTACGACGGGACTACTTTCACGCTAGTAGCCAATAGCTTTGGTGTAGGAATTTGATCTGAGCATGCGTGGCACTTTGTCTGAAAATTTTACCAACAAGTTGGAAAACTTGGTCCGTCGGATACTCAGACGGAAACAGTCCGATGTAGACCACACACAGTCGGAATATCCAACGAAATGGTCCGATCGGACACATTCCGTCGGAATCTCTGACCGTGTGTACAAGGGCTAATGGGAGTGGTTTTATAATTAACTGTCAGGTGTGGCAGCTGCAGGTGTGAGCCCTGCTAGTGGCCGATGAAGGAATTAAATGCCCCGTGTAGCGCCGCTGCAGGCACTTCAGCAGCGGTGCCCATTCATTTCAATGGGCAGAAGCGGTGGAGGCGCGGTGTATACACCGCTCCTTCACCGCTCCAAAGATGCTGCTTGCAGGACTTTTTTTAACATCCTGCCAGTGCATCACCTCAGTGTAGAAGCACACGGGCTTTCACACTAAGACTGCAGGGAAGGTATTTTTCAGGCGCTTTACATGCTCTATTTTTAGTCCAAAAGCGCCTGAAAAATGCCTCAGTGTGAAAGGGGTCTAATGAGGAAATCTGCAGTGGCTGCATCCCTTTAGACATGTTCCTACTGAAAGTATCTTTCCAAAAAGGACATTTTTGTTGCAGGGGATGCCTGAAATCTGACTTGTATCTTGGGCAGAATTCTGGGAAAATTGGTGAGCCAATCACACAAGCAGGAAATGACGTTTCTGGGAAGTGGTCTGTACACATACTGTGTACAGAACAAATCCAGGTAGCCATAGTGCAATGCTTTCTCAGAAAATTACAGAGCTGCAGATTGAAAAAGAAAGGTCATTTTTAATAACATTAAATCACAATATGATTAGTGTCGCAATTATATGCGCTATATTATTTGTTCTTTATTTGCTATTTATTTTCCCCTCGAAAGTTGAGTTACCCTTTAATTAACTTTGGATAAACGTTTTATATCTATGGGGTTGTCTGTCCCATCTGTACCATTAAAGTTCAATGAAAATGTTGGGTTTAGTTATTAGGAAGTTTATGGATGTGGTACATTTTTAAGCAGCCAAACTTTTTATAGTTCTTAGTATCTCAGATGTCAGGGACCAATGTTATAAGAAAAAACATTGTTAGTACAACCAAAAGTTGGAAAAAGGAAATAACTGTGTCATGATGAGATGTTCAAACACTTTATCAAAATGTGTGTATGATGTCAAGTTAGTATAAAGATATCTCTTTGTCTAAAATGAGTCATTTCATGATTGATTCCAAAATCAATATAAAATGATCTCTCGTCTTGACAGAATGACGTGCCTGGGGAGGAATCTTTGAGCCTGTCAGAGCACAATGCTTAGAGGGAGTGGGAAAAGAGCACATTCCTACTTAATCCAAGTAGTCACAGGTAACCTAAAAGCGATTAAAGGTCAAGTAAAACTATATTGCACCTTAGTTCACAAAAACCTGCAATTAATCACATTTACAGATCAATATGAAAATATTCAAGGATGTTATTAAAACTTAAGATAATTGATCGTTATTATTGTGGTCAGAAACATTTGCCTACACACAACTCAGTTTTTAACCAGTAATACCCATGAGACATGCTAAAAGCAGACACTGGAAAGCAGAGATGGATTAACGCAGACTGGGGCCCTGGGCTAGGCAGCAGCTATAGCTTCACTGTTCTTTCATTTGTACCTTGAGAAGGATTGCCATAAGCTCATAGAAGCTACCCTATCTGCATTGTATGTACCATAATAGCCCACCCAAGTGAAGCCTCCACTGGGAAGTTCCAGACAGGTGCCCAGCTTTGCCCAGTTGTACTGTCCTTCTGGCTTACTACAGGAACATGTAGAATGTAGCTGGGCTCCCTGGACATTCACCAGGCCTTAGGCTCCTGCATAGAGCGTCTTATAGATGGTCTGGCTCTTCTGATAAGCCATATTGGACCACGTGACTAATAATACATAAGACTGTGCTAAGCCTTTTAGAAAGTTTAAATATACCGTAAAATATATTTTTATTCAACTATATACATATATACAGTACATACATATTTAGGGATGGTAGAAATTACAATATTATAAAAATATTATATAAATGTAAACTTTATCTGAGGTTCATACTAGGTAGCATACTAGCTCATTATGAATTACTTACCTGAGATTGAAGCCTCTGCAGCGGTCCTTGGCCACCTCCTCCGTCACCGCCATGATACCCAGAGTGACTTCCAGGTATCGTGGCTCTGGCGCTGTGACTGGCCGGAGTCGCAATTATGTCACTCCGGCACATGCGCATGGGAGCCGTCACTGACGGCAAGTTTGGCTTCCTTTGCGGTACGCTCAGTGTGCCTGCGCCGTTGTCTGCGGCACACATGCGCCATAGACATCGGTGCCCGGTTTTTGGAAAATATCTCCTTAAGCGTGTAGGTTAAGGAGATATTTCTTAGACCTACAGGTAAGCCTTGATCTAGGCTTACCTGTAGGTCAAAGTAGTCTGTAAGGTTTTACAACCGCTTTAACCCCCCTGGCGGTGTTCCGGAGTCTGGCTCGGGGTGGAATTTTTATACCAAAAGCAGTAACCCCGAGCCAGACTCGGGACCGCATCGCTGTATGCAGGAAGAGGTTTACTTACCTTCTCCCTTGGATCCAGCGATGTCCCCGCACTGTACGAGCGGCTCGTCCTCCGCTCAATTCATCACGGAGCCGATCTCCGTTCCCTGCGAGCGTTGCGATGCACGGGGACGGAGATCGGCACCAAATTCAAAAAGTGAAACGCACACTATACATACAGTATAATGTAATCTTACAGATTACATTGCTGTATGTAATAATTTCACATCCCCTTTGTCCCTAGTGGTCTGCCCAGTGTCCTGCATGCAGTTTTATAATATAAAAACTGTTCTTTATGCCTGGAAACTGGAGATTGTCCATAGCAACCAAAACTGTCCCTTTACATCAAAAATGATTTTAGACCAGCTAGAAAACAGCGATAATAAATTGGAATCACTTGCAGAATTGAGGGATAGTGATTTGTGGGGAGATCCGTCATCAAATATTGAAAAGTAATGACAGTGACAATTCTGCAACTGAGCAAATTTCAGTGTTTTTGATTTGATTACATTATTGAATCATTTTTATTATTGTTATATTATTATTTGGTATAATTATTTATAGTTATTTATTATATTATAATTTATGATTTCATTTTTCAAACTTTATCATACCCGGGATGTCTGCTAGGCTCTGGTCTGGACAGATTTAAGTGTGTTATTCCTAAGAATTACAGGACTACAATATAAAACGCCAAATTTTCATGCAAAATAATTGTACCACTTTCACACCTAAAATCCAAAATAATCATACCGCCAGGGAGGTTAAAGTATATCTAAACTTAAGAACAAAAATGCAGCTTACCAGTCCTTAAGCGTGATTGCTGAATTCATTTTCATTTTTCAGGTTAAGAATATTTTCAGCAAGTACAGAAATATCTGTTGATCTTGCCAGAAATGGCATTTCATTTTTACTTCTTGTGAGCCCCTCTCTAACCTGCTTAACAGTGGCGGCGCGTTCATTAGGGGTGCCTGGGCGCTGCCCTCTCTATCACGCCACCCCTTGTATACTTAATGGATAGATTCATGCATAGCATGAATCTATCCATGGCCGCCATGGCCACCCCCTATTCAGGCATCCGGCCCCTTTTAGGATGCCGGGCGCCTGAATTGCAATGGCAGGGGTGGTTTTTGGAGCACCTGATTAGAGCCATAGGCTCTAATAGGCTTCAAAATAGGGTGGACTCATAGCGCAAAGCATTGCGGCATGAGCCCACCCAGGTGTGTTAGCAAAGCAAATGAATATTCACTTTTCTAACACTGAACCGCCTCTCTGCCGGTCAGGAAGCAGGGGTCTGATAACCATCACCTGATTGGCTGAAAGGACAGGTGCTCCTATTGGATGCCTAGCAGGAGGAAAAGCATGAAGGAAGTATGAAGGACACAGGAGATGCCACCTGACCCACTGCGTGTCCCACAGCTCACCACCGTCATCAGCTGCCTAACCCACCACCAAGATGGGATAAGTGCCAATCAGACAGCGAGTGGGCGGGGGAAGATGGGTGCTGGGGTCACAAAGGCTGTATTTGAGGGGCACAGTGGCTGCATTTGACGGGCACAGTGGCTGTAATTGATGGCAAAGTGGCTGCTGCTTGTCCGAAAGAAGCCGGCTGGCTTCTGTCGAAGGGTCATGACCGAAAAAGGTCTGCAGACCGACTCCCTGACCTGAGTGTTCTGGTGGGGGAGGGGGGTGTCCCCTGTCAGAACACAAAAGCACAGCAGGGGAGATTGCTGTACTAACATTGAATTGGGCTCTGCCCTGAGCTGTCAGGTTTATTTCATTCAGCCCACTGGGTTAAACGAAAAAATAACTAGAAGCAACATCCCATTCAAGTCTATGCAATAGACAATAGTGTGAAGATGTGGACAACCCAGCACTAGACTTTTACTAGTCCAGCCGTAGACAGTGCAGGAGGCTGTAGCCATCAAAGCAGGTAAATAAAAACCTGCTGGGGAGGGGGTTAAAATGAGGTTTATTAAATAAACCTTTCCTTCAATTGCATATGAAATGGTGCATACTATATAATGCACAATGAATTCTGCAAATGGCAGTACCATTATAGTCACTGGTACTGGAGCCACACGAATACGTACAGAAATGTGACCATAATACCAGAAAGAGGGACATTGAGGTGAAAAGAGGAACAGAAGGTTTTCGTTCCAAACTTGGGGCACTTGGTAACTATAATTCTAAAGCTCAGCATTTAGAGGCAGAAAAAAACCCTTCTGTTTTGCATTTTTTCTGACAGGAAAAAAAAATGGTTAGCGCTAGTACAAAAGTGGGAAAGAAATAGTTATTTATTCATTTCCATTTTAAATTTTATATAAAGGTTAACTGGATTTCAGTCCACTGATTAATCTTGGTAATTATAGCTAAGCTTTATCACTCCACTGGGGAATTCTGATAATTGTAGCTGGCGTGTATTACTCCAAAGGTACGATAAAATAATTATACCTGAGATCTATCATTCCAGTGATGATTTCTAATAGCTGGAATCTGTCGCGTTACAGATATTTTTTAAGAATCATCCAACAAATATTCTCCCTTCTGAAATTATCTTCGATAGATTTAAAAAGCAGCAAGTTGCTTGTGCAAAGGAGTATATTATATAAAGCCAAGGATGTTACCATGTTTAACATATCTTGTATGAATGCAAGAGTTTTATAAAATATATTCTCAGTGCCAGCTTAAAGTATAACTAAAGGCAAAACGTTTTATTCTAAGATTTGGATAGAGTGATGAGGGGTTAGACCCACTGTCAAGTTTGCATTGTGGTTTGTGTAACCATTGAAAGAGAGAGAGAGGGAAATGCACTGTCTCTAATTGCCCTGACCTTGAATGTCTCTGGCAGTAAAAATAAAAAATGCAATAAAAAAAAAAGTAAAAGTTGGGGTAAATCCAAAATTTTTAGTTGCCACCAGAATAGTAATTAGGCAAGAAATCTTCCCATGGGGACACTTGTTTCTGAGACAACTGTCTAAGAGGGAATTTCCCTCACGAAAGATGTCCTCTCACTTCCTGTTGAATCTACGTAGTTGGAAGTAAAGGGAAATCTCCTAAATGACATACAATGACAAAAAATACGACATTGGGTTTGGTTCAACTATAAGATATACTTCAACCCTGCTGATACAATTCTACTTAGAGCTGGGTTCTACTATTCTTATAATAAATTCTAATAATTATAGCTGAGATTCACCGTTTCACTAATGCATTTTAATAGCTATAGCTAGGATCTACAGCTCTACTCATTAATTCCAATAGTTATAGCCAAGAGCAGATCTACAACTCCAAAATAAATTCCAATCGTTATAGCTAAGATCTCTTTCAAATAATGAAGTCTATTAATTATAGCTGATGTCTACCATTGTACTGTTTAAAAATAATATACAGTGCCTTGCGAAAGTATTCGGCCCCCTTGAACTTTTCAACCTTTTGCCACATTTCAGGCTTCAAACATAAAGATATAAAATTTTTATTTTTTGTGAAGAATCACCAACAAGTGGGACACAATTGTGAAGTGGAACGAAATCTATTGGATTTTTTAAACTTTTTTAACTAATAAAAAAATGAAAAGTGGGGCGTGCAAAATTATTCGGCCCCCTTGCGTTAATACTTTGTAGAGCCACCTTTTGCTGCGATTACAGCTGCAAGTCGCTTGGGGTATGTCTCTATCAGTTTTGCACATCGAGAGACTGAAATTCTTGCCCATTCTTCCTTGCAAAACAGCTCGAGCTCAGTGAGGTTGGATGGAGAGCGCTTGTGAACAGCAGTTTTTAGCTCTTTCCACAGATTCTCGATTGGATTCAGGTCTGGACTTTGACTTGGCCATTCTAACATCTGGATACGTTTATTTGTGAACCATTCCTTTGTAGATTTTGCTGTATGTTTGGGATCATTGTCTTGTTGGAAGATAAATCTCCATCCCAGTTTCAGGTCTTTTGCAGACTCCAACAGGTTTTCATCCAGAATGGTCCTGTATTTGGCTGCATCCATCTTCCCCTCAATTTTAACCATCTTCCCTGTCCCTGCTGAAAAAAAGCAGGCCCACACCATGATGCTGCCACCACCATGTTTGACAGTGGGGATGGTGTGTTGAGGGTGATGAGCTGTGTTGCTTTTACGCCAAACATATCGTTTTGCATTGTGGGTAAAAAGTTCGATTTTGGTTTCACCTGACCAGAGCACCTTCTTCCACATGTTTGGTGTGTCTCCCAGGTGGCTTGTGGCAAACTTTATACAAGACTTTTTATGGATATCTTTGAGAAATGGCTTTCTTCTTGCCACTCTTCCATAAAGGCCAGATTTGTGCAGTGTACGACTGATTTTTGTCCTATGGACAGACTCTCCCACCTCAGCTGTAGTTCTCTGCAGTTCATCCAGAGTGATCATGGGCCTCTTGGCTGCATCTCTGATCAGTCTTCTCCTTGTCTGAGCTGAAAGTTTAGAGGGACGGCCAGGTCTTGGTAGATTTGCAGTGGTCTGATACTCCTTCCATTTCAAAATGATCGCTTCCACAGTGCTCCTTGGGATGTTTAAAGCTTGGGAAATCTTTGTATCCAAATCCGGCTTTAAACTTCTCCACAACAGTATTACGGACTTGCCTGGTGTGTTCCTTGGTCTTCATGATGCTCTCTGCCCTTTCAACAGAACCCTGAGACTATCACAGAGCAGGTGCATTTATACAGAGACTTGATTACACACAGGTGGATTCTATTTATCACCATCAGTCATTTAGGACAACATTGGATCATTCAGAGATCCTCGCTGAACTTCTGGAGTGAGTTTGCTGCACTGAAAGTAAAGGGGCCAAATAATTTTGCACGCACCACTTTTCAGTTTTTTATTTGCTAAAAAAGTTTAAATTATCCAATAGATTTCGTTCCACTTCACAATTGTGTCCCACTTGTTGGTGATTCTTCACAAAAAATTAAAATTTTATATCTTTATGTTTGAAGCCTGAAATGTGGCAAAAGGTTGAAAAGTTCAAGGGGGCCGAATACTTTCGCAAGGCACTGCACATAGCAAAACAATTATTGCAAAGTTCTACCACACTGTTCAATTCTAATAATTATAGCTACAATCTATCAGTCCTCTAATGAATTATAATTTTTGAAGCTAGGACCAAACACACAGCTGATGAACTCCAACCATACCAACACCCAAATATATTCCAGGCGTTATATCTGGGATCCATCACTTAACTTGCTAATTCTAATAAATATATCTAGGTCAAGCATTTCACTGATTACATTTGATAATTATAGCAGTGATCCATTACATGCTGAATAATCCTAACATTTACAGCTAGGATCTACTGCTTCACAGTTATAGCTGGGTTTAGACCTCGTATGACGTCATATGATGTCTAATAATAAAATTATAGGTGAAATTTGCCACACAAATGATGAAATATAATAATTATATCTGGGGTCTACCATTGCACTGTTTATTAATCATTATATCAAGGAAATGCCACAATGCTAATCAATTCTAATTCTTGTAGCTGCAATCTGTTATTCCAACCATACAACTCCACTGATGAATTTCAGTAATTATAGATGAGATCTACCACACCACTAATGAATTCTAATATTTATAGTCAGAATCTATCCCTCCACTGCTTAATTCCAATCATAGCTGGGATTTGCCACTCCACGTATGGATTCCAATAATTATAGCTGGTATCTAAAACGGATTATTTCTAATTATAGCCAGAATCTATTTTCCTCTACTGCCTAATTCCAATAATAGCTGGGATCTGTCACTTCACATATAGATTCCAAAAATTATAGCTGGTATCCAATACTAAACTTATTAATTTTAATAATTGTAGCCAGAATCTATTCTGATGCCAATCATAGCTGGGATCTGCTACTCCACGTATGGATTCCAATAATTATAGCTGGCATCTACCACTAAACTGATGAACTCCAATAATTTTTACCGGGATCTACCAATTCACTGATGAATTCCAATCATTTTATTTGAGATCTACCACTCCACTAATCAGTTCCAGCCAGTATAGCTGGGACCTCCCACTTTACTAATGAATTGTAATAATTATATCTGGGATCTATCACTTCACTGACGATTGCCAATCATTATATCTGGGTTCTATCATGCCACTAATGAATTCCAACATTTAAATCTTACCAATCCACTGACCATTTCAATTCATTGTAGCTGGGATCTACAACTTTAATGATTACTCCTGGTGATCACAGCTAATATCTGCTACATATGCATACTACCCATTATGACTGGCATCTGCCTTCCTATTGCATAATCCTAAAAATTATTGCCAGTATCTGTTGTTTGCTCTATGCATTAGTCCAATACTCCCAGCTACACATAGTAGATGAATTCATAAGGTAATAATTTATCATTGTAGCTGGGCTCTGTCACTCCTGTACTCAGTTTCCCCATTGATGATCTTCAATAAGGATCGGTGAGTATAATATGTCGTAAAGGGGGCGTGGCTTGGCGCGCAGCGTGAATGGACGCTGACTAGGAGAGCTCCGGTGTGCAGGGAGACCGTTCGCCGAAAATAGCCTGCAAACAGACCGAACATGCCCAACCACAACAAGAAAGGACCCCACAACCACTCCCTGCGTTCATCTGGAACCCCAAAAGACAAACAGCTAGCGCACGGCCTCAGCAAATACCGCTACAGCGGCGAACACTGCAGCCCCAAGATGGCGCCGACATACAGAGCAGGCGGGAGAGAAGAAAGGGAGGATGATGAGATATCCTTACCAGCGTCGGAAGACTCCAGCAGAGGTAACACTGCATCTGACCCTCCACTTACATATGCTACCATGACTGAAATAGCAGCTGATATTAAAAGCTCATTCTCTGCAGCTATAACAGACATTAAAACTGAATTGCTTAGACTCACAGAGCAAATAGCGGTGACAGAGAGAGCAGGCAGGAGGAGAGACAGAGCCTTAATGAGACTTGATGATATTTCAGAAACCCATTCCACACAGATGCTAGAAATGAACAGACAGATCGAGGACCTCGACAACAGAGGAAGGAGACACAACATTAGAGTGAGAGGTGTCCCTGAGAACATCGCCCCAGAGCAGATTAAGCCTGCTCTGTCCTCCATCTTTAATGGCTTACTGGGCAGGCCTGCTGACTCACCCATAGAATATGACAGGGCTCACAGAGCTCTGCGGCCTAGAGCACAAGACAACAATCCTCCCAGGGACATCATTTGTTGTCTGCCAAATTACCCATTGAAAGAGGAGATTCTACAGAAGGCCAGGACAAATGACCAAATTCTTTTTAATGATGACACAGTTCAGATCTTCCAGGATCTCTCACCAATTACTCTGAGAAACAGAAGAGCCTTGAGACCGTTACTGGCTGTCCTTCAGGAGAAGAGAATTGCTTATAGGTGGAAATTCCCCTTTGCTCTCCAAGCCACATTCAACGGCAAACAGCACCTACTCAGAGTGCCGGAAGAATTACCTAAATTCTTTGAAAACTTACATATTGCACCTATAGACCTGCCCGATTGGTATTCTGAGTACAGGCTGCCGCCTCTTATCAACAATGTGATTCCTGCATCAGACCCTTCCCCAGCGAAATCTCCCTATCACCTTGGGAGAATCAGAGGTAGTTCATCCAGGCGCAACTACCCTTCCCCCGCCGCCAAGGGCCCTCAAATGTGACCATGATGCTGAAATTGCAGCAACTATTCCTCAATTATGGATGGACGCTATGCTGTATAAGAAGACAACTTAGCTCAACTCGAGTCACTCTGATGTCAGTTTAGCTATGCACTGAACTGCTTATGTTAAATGATCCCTCAGTCAGAGATGTACGGATAAGACGGATTAATATATCATTTCGCACCACTAAAGGGAGATGTGGCAGACAAAAGTTGGTTACGTTAACCTGGTTGCTTCAGTTTGGTCTGATCACTTATCTCCCCTGACATGCTCACCCATTTGCAGTTCTATTTCTTGGCGGCATAGCCACACTATTAATACCAGCAGAACGCTTTATGTGATCATACCTGCTCCTGGAGTGGGATGAGCTTATAGACCCGCTGAACACAGCGCGTTACTCAGAGATGGTTACTGTAACATTAAAACAGAGCCCTCTGATTTCTGTTCTACCACCACCTTGCAGCACCATAGTCATGAGGGTTTGCAGTCTCTAAGTCACCTTTGAAACACAACCGCAATGCTGCCATGATGCAGACCAGACGGACCAAAACCTGTGACACATGTCCAAATAACTTGGATCCACTGCAAACTGTACATGCAGAATTTATACTTTTTTTTTTTTGACTTTGGACCAGTTGTATTGGTTTACTTATTTTATGCCTTCTTACACATATTGCTTAACCATTCTTCTCTTTTTAGCTCATCGTCTTAAATTAGCGAATGATGGCATTCAGGTCTCACATTACACATCAAAATCTAAAGGTGGATACCCCACTAGCGAAATTGTAAATGTGAGTCTTGTTAACAAAGAGTTCAGTTCAGTTTATTTTTTTTTTTATTTTTTTTTTTTCAAACAAATTTGAAATGTTTAGGTTTTTTTGAATATAACAGCATAGAGCATCCCTTTCAAAAGGTCTTTCACTATATATGTTCGGGATTATAACTCGTTGGATGCACTCAGCATTCCCGAGTGCTCCAACTGATAATTCCAGACATACTGATGTATTAATATACACAACAAGGCTACAGAATTGTGTAGATTTTTGTACAAGCTTTTGAATAGGTCTCTCTTGTACACCATCCTCCGGAGACACGTTTGTAAACCTACTTTATCTACGTACACTTACGGGCGTACCTCCCACCAACCCCCCAGAGTCGCTCTCGGTGTGCAATTGCCCACACCAGATACCCAGCTCAGAATCACTCGTCAGTGCTTCTGAGCAAAGACTCGTGTAGGGTTACCTTACACCCTATAACCTAATCCTTCTCCATCATCCCCCGGGTAAACCTGATCACCACCCTCCCTACCACCGTTTATACCCCTACCCCCATCCCCACACCTCCCCCCTTCCCCCCCTTTTTTTTTTTCTTCTCTTTTTTCACCCCCTTCCCCCACTCTCCCTTAGCCTATACTTACAATGGCATACTCCTCTTTGGGGAAATCCCCGGTAGTAATTTCGCACAACATAAATGGACTCAATACCCCAGAAAAACGATCCAAAGTACTTAGAGAGCTTAAAAAATCGAATCCTGCTATAATTTTTCTTCAGGAAACTCATTTTAAAGGCCAAAACATACCCAGACTCACTGACAATACCTTCTCAAAGGCATATCACGCCACGAATCCATTAGCCAAGACCAAGGGTGTGTCCATTTTAGTGAACAAAAATTCCCCCTTTCAGATATCTGATCAACTAACGGACCCGGGTGGTCGTTATCTCTTTCTCAAGGGCACTTGGGAAGGCAACCCAATAACCCTGGCGAATGTCTACTTCCCGAACAAGGCACATATTACCTTTTGCACCAAGATAATAGCTGAACTTAAATGGTTTGCCACTGGTTGCATTGTGCTAGGTGGCGATTTCAATATCCCATTATCACCATTACAAGATACATCGTCAGGGTACTCTCATGTATCATATAAAATTCTGAAGAGAATTAAAACTCTCCTACATTCCCTGACATTAGTCGACTCATGGAGGTTCCTTCATCCCACCGGGAAAGACTTCACATACTTCTCCACACCACACCAAAGGTACTCAAGGATAGACCTGATTTTTATCTCCCAAAGGGACCTGATCAATCTAACCTCAGCTGATATAGGAATCATCACCATTTCAGACCATGCCCCTACAGCAATCACCTTAAAACTTGACCGACCTCAAAAAACGCCCTTTAACTGGAGACTTAATGCGGCACTTCTCACAGACAAGACAATAGAGGAAGACATACATAAATCCATTGACGATTATTTCACAAACAACAGCGACTCTGACACCAACCCTCTCACCAATTGGGAAGCCCATAAGAGTGTGATCAGGGGAGTTCTTATAAAATGGGGAGCACGCAAGAAAAAGGAAAGAAATAAAGAAATAGCTGACTTGTCCCTTAAAATTGCCAAATTAGAATCACTACATAAGAAATCCCTTACGGCTCAAGCTGCAGAAGAACTAACCAAACATAGACAATCCCTGTTACAAATACTAAATTTTCAATCCCAGAAATCACTTTTCTTTCGTAAGAGTGTGTTTTACGAGTTTGGTGATAAAAGTGGGAAACAATTAGCTAGAGCCCTAAGGGATGCGAAGACAATGAACCACATACATGCAATAAGAAACAAAGAGGGCAATTTGGAACACAATCCGGAAAAAATAGCGACACTCTTCCACGATTACTACACTAAACTTTATAACTTACCCTTCCAACACAAACCAAGACACATTTCACAATCTAGAGCAGATGTTGTAAGACACTTCCTTTCAGAAAGCAAACTACCTTCACTACAGACATCGGACAAAGAGATCCTGAATGAACCCATCACCCCTACAGAAATAGTGGAAGCGATCAAACAACTTAAAACAGGCAAGAGTCCCGGCCCAGATGGTTTCACGTCACAATATTACAAAACCTTCACACAACTCCTCACCAAACCCTTACTTAAAGCCTTTAATCACCTAGCTAACAACGAACACGATTCCAACACGCTTTTGTCGGCACACATAACGATTATACCCAAACCAGATAAAGACCATACTGACTGTTCGAATTTTAGGCCGATTTCCCTTCTAAACATCGATATCAAGTTACTAGCGAAAATTCTAGCCAATAGATTGAAACCCCTACTCGCGAAAATCGTAGGTCCAGAGCAAGTAGGTTTTATGCCTGGCAGAGAGGCCAGGGATAACATCATTAAGACACTGAATATGATTCACTATACACGCAGGTCCAAACTGGAGGGCCTTCTGGTATCTACGGATGCCGAGAAGGCCTTCGATAGGGTCTCCTGGGACTATATGTTTGCCACTTGCACCCATATTGGACTTGAAGGTAACATGCTAAATTGGATAAAAGCCCTCTACAGAAATCCACAGGCCAAAATAAAAGTAAATAATACATTGTCAAATCCGATTCACATTCATAACGGTACCAGACAAGGGTGTCCCTTGTCACCGCTCCTTTTCATTCTAACACTAGAGCCACTCATAAGAACTATAAATCTCTCCCCCGACATCAAAGGTTTCCCCCTAAATAACAGAAACTACAAAATTGCCGCCTATGCGGATGATTTATTATTTTTTATCACCCAACCACACCTTTCACTGCCTAATCTTTTGAAAACCTTCTCCACCTTTGGATACATATCCAATTTTAAGGTAAATCAAACCAAGTCCGAAGCACTTAACTTGAACCTCCCAACTGAAAAACTCAACACAATTAAAGGAAACTACAAATTCAAATGGGAACAGGACACGCTTAAGTATTTAGGAATAAAATTAACGCCCAATATAGATTCCCTTTTTTCTGCCAACTTCACCCCTCTGTTGAGATCCATACAAAAAGATCTCCAGAACTGGACTTCAAAAAGATTTACCTGGTTTGGTAGAGCAGCTATATTAAAAATGACAATACTCCCGAGACTGTTGTATCTCTTTAGTGCATTGCCCATCCCAGTACCTAACTCCTTCTTCTCCAAACTGTTAGCAATACAAAGAAAATTCCTTTGGGCCGATGGGAAGCCTAGAATAAACTTCCATCTTCTAACGTGGCCCAAACATAAAGGGGGACTTGGTCTCCCAGACTTCAAAAAATATTACTACGCCACGAACATGTCTAGACTGATTGATTGGCATTGCCATTCCACAACAAAAGACTGGGTTCACTTAGAATTCCAACACGGCGAAACAAAGCTACCATATTATCCTTGGTCCACACACTCTAAAAACACCAAAAGAATAAAGCATCCACTTGTAGCCAATACCTTACATATTTGGCATAAAATAGCTTCACACCACAAGCTTGCTACCATACCAGGCCCACTGACTCCGCTGGCCGACAATCCTGACTTCCTGCCAGGTCTTAACCAGAGACTACTCCCAACTCCTGGCCCGAATTCAAGCTTTTTGGCTATGCACTGCATGCTTGGAAATAGGGTCAAATCACTGAACACCCTACAATTAGAACTGGGCAGCGCTGCCCCGAACCCTTGGTTTTACTTACAGATACAAAGCTTCTTACTCCATAATAAACACAGACAGTCATTTTATCAAAGGTTGACCCCGCTCGAAGATATATGCTACAGAGGCTCTCAAACCTTTGGAACCACATCCATGGTGTACAAATGGCTAGCCTCCCCACCACCAAATAGCAGTAACAAACACAAAGAAACTTGGGAAACGGATCTTGGCATCGGGTTAGATGATGCTCAATGGGAAAAAGCTTGCATTCTTTCGCACAAGTGTTCCCTTAGCTCAAAGTACCAAGAAATATCTTACAAAATACTCACACAGTGGTACACAACGCCGGTCAAAACTAAAAAATGGTTTCACACATCCTCAGACGTGTGCTGGCGTTGTGAAAGAGAGGTAGGCACATTTTTGCACGTGTGGTGGGGATGCCCCCTGATACAAGAGTACTGGAACAAAATTATTTACTGGATTAAACTCATCACAGATTCTAAGATCAACTTCGATGCCGCTGCTTGCTTGTTACACATCAACTCACTTTCCATAGGTAAATATAAGAAGTCATTATCAAGACACTTATTGACAGCAGCTAAGAGTCTAATTCCACTATACTGGAAATCCAGGCTTGTTCCAGGGATCAGAGACTGGCTAACCAGGGTTCACTATATGTATAAAATGGAAGAGGTGGTGGCCATGAAAAAGGAAAATTGCACCCGTTTTCATAGAACCTGGCAGCCCTGGCTATTATTTACACTCTCAAGGGAATACCAGTCTTTTCAGTTATAAGATTGAAGCAATGTATCTGTAAACACTTTCTAATAATCTTCACCTGATATAGTTTTAGCAATGATATGAGGTAAACAATGCTCACAGGGACTCGTTTGAGTCCAACATTGTTCATTATTTCACTGTTTGGTGTGTCATTGATATTATTAATACTGCCAAGTGCTTTTATGACATAGTCTTTTCCCCTCTCCCTTCCCCTCTTCCCCTTCTCTTTTCTTCTGCACCCCCTATCCCACAATCCCATTACCCTCACCTGTCCCCCACTTCCTCAAAATATGCCACAAATTTTCTGTTATACTTGATGTAAAATTACATGAATATGCCTTGTTTTATGCCATGTTTTTGCAAAACCCTGGTTTATCTTATGTTTTCATTGTTTGCTACATCTTCATTAATAAAACCTTTGATTGAGAAAAAAAAAAATATGTCGTAAAGTGTTAAGTATAGGAATAAATGTATTTTTTCCAATTCAGATGTTTACTCTATTTTTTAGAGAGATTGTGTTCTACAAGACCTCCTAAGAATGTGAACGAATAATTTCAAGCACAACCAGCAGAACCTGGAGGCCCTCTAGGCTATAAGAATATTAGCTGTCTTTTAGCGCATGATGATAATGTACACACAGCAACACAAAAAAGATAGACATGTACTCTTTCATGTAACTGAAACTTGTTTTTCAACATTGGCTTTTCTTTGAGAAGTGTTTGAACAAGAGGACATGACCTAGGGTTGGATGGGAGGTGGAGGTGACATATCAGAATATAACATTATACAAAGGCTTATGGATAAATGGAAGAGCCTCCCAGCCAAGATAGACTCTTGGATGTTTTAACAGCAGCAAGCTCTATGCTTGCTATTGCTTTATAATACTTTGCGTTGAGGTGTGCTGTCAGAACCATCAGAGCAAGGAAAACAGCACTCCGGGAGTAAGAGAAGATTATCCTGCTTCCTTCATAATGTGGGTGGAACTGCTTAGCTGCCATGACTGAAGAAGGAAAATGAGAAGGCATTGAGAAGGTGGAGGAAAGTTGTTATAACTTGAAAGTCATGTTTATCTCTTTGATATTCTCACCCTGGAGCGAAATTATTAAGAACTGGGTTAGAAATGGTACTTAACGACAAATATGTCAGGCTGACAGAAAGCTGACATTGTGAAATGCATGAAGATCTTTGTAGTTGCTCTGAAGCGGCAAGTGCAACGCAGTAATCACAAACAGCTCTAGAAACAACGTGAGGCACACAATTCCCAGCTGCTTACTGCAACTTTTTGAAATATGACATCTATTCTTTGGATTATGTGCAATTAAGCTGGAGATTTAAAACATGATGTGTTTCTGCAAAATCCCATAAAATGTGAATGAAATATAAAACTTTCTTTTAGTAAAATGGACTGCTTTCAGCTTTTTATTGTCATTTCCCATTTGATGAATCAGATAACTCAATCAACCTATTTTTTTTTCTTTTTGAGGGCACCTATACATTGTCTCCCATTGCTCTGCTTCTTCTAACAATGCTAGCTACCTGGCTTTTGTGCTGATATAATTTCTTGTTGAGTTACTGGGGTTGATTTACTAAAACCAAATAGACTGTTCACTTTGCAAAGAAAGTTAGAGCTTAGTGAATGAAGTGGAACTCTGGTGACAGCCATCATCCAGTCATGTACAAACAAAAATACCCTATTTTGCTTTCCTTACATGTGATTATGTATTCTTTGCTAAGTGAAAAAGAAAGGGGCTAGACTTGGGCCTCATCCAACAAAAAAAACCATACAAAACTAATAGAAAATAGCTGGAGAAAAACACAAATATCCTACAATGATGGACTATATCGGCCTGTAGGTTCCTACTTTGCAAAGTGAAATTGCACCACATTCGTTAGCCTTTGAGGAAGATTCCCTTGCAAGGTGCAATGTCGCTTGCAAGGTGAACAGCCTTTCTGTCTTTACTAAAATAACCCATCTGACTTAATACAAGAATAAAGATTAGTAGGTCCACCTTTACCTGCTGAATGATTCTTCTGGGTTCGTAATTTCGAATTTAAATAAAATTATGATTACCTCAACATACACATACACCTGTTTTGTTTGCTGTAACCTGCCCTCTGAGCCTGTGGCGCTGGATTCCAGTTGTGATGCTGGGAGGAGTCTTGCAGAGCAGCCCGTCATTGCCTTCTACTCTGCGTCTCCCATAGGGATCTACAGTTCCCATGATTCAGTTGGCAATGAACAATGGCATAAGCTAGACATGGGCAGGGTATAGGACTGAATATGAGAAAAGTTGGCAGATCCTTGGCGTGTCTTCTAAGATGTTTGACACTGGGGCTTTCTAAGAAAAGGAAGCAACACCCCCTAATGACGCCAGACCACCATGCCACAGCGCTATAGTCTATGGAACAATAGCATAAAGCAAAAGGGGACAACGGAAACATTTGGAAAAAATGAGGAAGCCATGTTGAGGAAGCTGGCAAGCTGGGGGGGGGGGGTAAATTCCTCTAATTACTTGCATTTAGATGACAAACAAAGGCTCACGTATTTTACAACCTACTTCATTTTATCACAAATAGATTTTTCGTTTTTGACTTTCGTTTTTCTTTAAGACACAGGATAAGCATGATACCCAAACAGCTAGCATGTTCAGAGGGGATGAATAATGTCAGCCTACATCCTGCTCTCATTACAGGCTTCTTTCAAAAAAGTTAATACATTAACTGTACATTCTTGTTCATCCTGCATATATCATGAGGATCCAGTGTCTCAAAGGTTAAAAGAAATGGCAGCACATGACTGCTGGCCTACTTTTATTTTGCTAATTGAAGGTGTGGATGAATGCAGAACCATTAGGACTGCCACTGCATTATTTCCCAAAATGTCCTGTTACCGTTAATATCCTCCACTGATCTAAATTGCTTCAATTGGACTGCCCAAAGACTAAAGCACAAGATAACCTTGACTGCTACTAGTACTCAAAATACTTACAAACATACTGTAATAAATTCAGAATCCCCATACCAATGAAAATAAGCTCTATATACATATATATATTTCATAAGAGCACTTAGCTTTTTTTGCAGAAAACAACAGACTTGCTAGCTGGATTACCAAATGAAAATAGAATAACAAAAGCCTAAAAAAGGATACTAATGTAGCCATCACATCTAAGAATTGGTATGCTGCAATATAATTAATGTTTGCTTTTGGGCTTAATACTGCTTTAACTAAACTGAGAGCCTGAGCGAGGAAATAAAGATAACCTTCACCTAATTATTTCTATGCCAAACTTGGTCAATTTAACCTGAGCTTGTGATGAAATAATTAAAAAATATGTAAAAAGGATATGCAAGTGGTTTACTGAAAAAAATCCCTGCCTCTCCTTGCTCCTAAGTCTCTCTACTGGTCACTGAAGCCCCCCTTCAAATTGAAGGACCAATATGAAGTCATTCGGAGGGCATGGGGGGGGGGGGGCAACTTTCAGATTTAAATGAAAAGACATTATTTGTATTTTTATTTAATCTGCCCATTTCTCTTGGTCTAGTCATCTTGACTTGCTGTTTTCACACATGGTAAATTTATATTTAGACTTTTTTTTAACATATCTTACATTTTGGAAATGATCAACTTATTCCCAATGGTTCTCTTTTGGGTGTGCAGCTATATGTCAGTCAAATTCACTGAACTGAGATGCTGGAGAGTGGTGGATATTATGTCAAGTGGAAGAACAAAGGATTTTCCAAGGGTCTGAGCATTCTCTAATGATGGAACAGAAGCCTTTGTGGATGTCCAGCATAAATCTCCAGCTTTCTGTAAAAGCCAGTCCTGTAAAGCTGGCTAGTATAATTCTGGCTGAGTAGATACATTTTGTAATGCGCCAAAAGCCAAATCAAACTGTCAAAACAATGCAAGCTAAAAGAGTAATTAAGTATTCCAAAGCCTTTGACTGATCCTTTGCATTTAATGGCTTATTCACATGAGAGCATTACACCTGTGTGACCTTTCTTCCATTGTACTTCATTGAAGTATGCTTTATAGTATACTCAGAGAGGAGACACAGGAAACCTTGATCCTTGAGCAGTTACAGACACCATTTAACTAAATATAATGCTTTTTAATAGGTTTCCATGCAATAAATATTTAAGTAAATATTTGCTACCCTTACACCCTTGCAACCAATGATAGCCTTGCATGGTGATCACTTACATTCCACACTCTAGCATTGCTTGCAGTGGCAAAATATCAGCATACCTTTTAGACTGGCCAAATACCACCCACTTTACGTTACTGTGCACCTTCTTAAGTAGGGATGAGCTTCGTGTTCGAGTCGAACGTACGTTCGACTCGAACATTGGCTGTTCGTCCGTTCGGCGAAATCCGAACATTTTGGTCCGTTCGTGTCAAATTCGCATGGCGCTCACGGCCCACAATGCACTGCGATAGCGCAGTGCATTGCTGGCTCATGATTGGCCAAGCATGCACTGTGACCCCGCATGCTTGGCCAATCGCAGCGCCAGCAGCGAGGAGAGCCATGATTGGCCACAGGCAGGATGCCTGTGTCCAATCATAGCTCAGACTGTGTAGTGCACGCCCCACACTATATAAGGCCACCATCGCGGCGGCCTCGTGTAGTGTGTTGGCGTCTGAAGCAGTGGGTGTTCTGTGTACCTTCAACACAGTACACACCGATCGTTTTCGGACGATTTTCTATCTTGCTGTTGTGTAGTGGTTATTGTCTGCGTGCCCTGACCGCAGTATACACCGCTATATTCACCTCACCTATATAGCTAGTGATCTATCTTTTATAATAGAGCTTGCAGTCAGTAGTGTTAGGAGATAGTGCGTGCTGTCTGCGTGCTCTGTACCCAGTACATACCGCTATAATCCACCTACATAGCTCTTCTCTATTTGAGCCCACTTGCCATCTGCAGGAGTTATTGGAAGTTGTGTGTGCCTCCAGCACAGCACAGTATACATCTGTATATACCCCTTTATCTCTGGTGTTCTCTGGTTATTGTCTGCGTGCCCTGACCGCAGTATACACCGCTATATTCACCTCACCTATATAGCTAGTGATCTATCTTTTATAATAGAGCTTGCAGTCAGTAGTGTTAGGAGATAGTGTGTGCTGTCTGCGTCCTCTGTACCCAGTACATACCGCTATATCCACCTACATAGCTCTTCTCTATTTGAGCCCACTTGCCATCTGCAGGAGTTATTGGAAGTTGTGTGTGCCTCAAGCACAGCACAGTATACATCTGTATATACCCCTTTATCTCTGGTGTTCTCTGGTTATTGTCTGCGTGCCCTGACCGCAGTATACACCGCTATATTCACCTCACCTATATAGCTAGTAGTAGTGATCTATCTTTTATAATAGAGCTTGCAGTCAGTAGTGTTAGGAGATAGTGCGTGCTGTCTGCGTGCTCTGTACCCAGTACATACCGCTATATCCACCTACATAGCTCTTCTCTATTTGAGCCCACTTGCCATCTGCAGGAGTTATTGGAAGTTGTGTGTGCCTCAAGCACAGCACAGTATACATCTGTATATACCCCTTTATTTCTGGTGTTCTCTGGTTATTGTCTGCGTGCCCTGACAGCAGTATACACCGCTATATTCACCTCACCTATATAGCTAGTTGTAGTGATCTATCTTTTATAATAGAGCTTGCAGTCAGTAGTGTTAGGAGATAGTGCGTGCTGTCTGCGTGCTCTGTACCCAGTAGTGTTAGGAGATAGTGCGTGCTGTCTGCGTGCTTTGTACCCAGTACATACCGCTATATCCACCTACACAGCTGTTCTCTATTTGAGCCCACTTGCCATCTGCAGGAGTTTTTGGAAGTTGTGTGTGCCTCCAGCACAGCACAGTATACATCTGTATATACCCCTTTATCTCTGGTGTTCTATAATAAAGGCATCTGCAGGAGTTAGTGGGTGTTGTGTGCCTCCAGCACAATATACACTACCCAACTGCTGTTTTACCCAACTCCCTTCAGGCCATTACCATGTCTGGAAGGCCAGCAAGGAGAGGCAGACAGGCGCGAGCCGATAAAAGAGGGCAAGCAGGCTCTGTGTCTAGAGACAACAGTGCTGGTCGTGGACGCGGTGCATTGTCATCAGCACGTGGCCATGGGACATGCTTGTCCTTCTTTTCGGCAGCTGGACATGTTGAACCGCAACATGCCAACGACTTGGTAGAGTGGATGACCAAGCCCTCTTCATCCTCCTCATCCTCTCTCACCCAGTCTCAGGGTAGTAGCAAAGCAGCTGCCAACGCATCGTCTTCCCTCCTCTCAATGTCATCATCAGTGACTCCTTCCCTAGACCCACCACGTCCTCCTGAGGAGTCTCCTGAACTCTTTGAGCACAGTGTTGGGTACATGCTCCAGGAGGATGCCCAGTGTTTTGTGGGCTCTGATGATGACACTCAGCTAGAGGAAGGCAGTAGCGTGAGCGCAAACAGAGGGGATGCTCAAGAAGGACAGCAATCTGGCAGTCATGTTCCACAAGCTGCAGCATACTGCCAGGTTTGCTACAGCGATGAAGAGGGAGGGGATGATGAGGGCACTGACTCCACGTGGGTGCCTGGAAGGAGGAAGGAGGAGGAGGAGGAGGAGGAGGAGGCACATGTCCAACGAGGCAGGATGCCCTCCGGGGGCCAGCTTAGGGGCAGCACACCGACTGAATCACACCGCAGAGCTCCGCCTGTGCAGAGCGCTGCCTCTGCGCGTTATTCTAAAAGTTCTTTGTGTGGGCCTTTTTTGAGACGAGTGCATCAGATCGCACCGCTGCTATTTGCAACATATGTCTCAAGCGTATCTCACGTGGCCAAAACATCAGCCGCTTGGGCACCACATGCTTGACCAGACATATGTTGACCTGCCATGCAGCTCGTTGGCAAGCGTACCTCAAAGACCCACACCAAAGAACAAAGCGGACCTCTCCTTGCTCCTCATCAGCTGGCATCTCCAACCCCACTAGACCTTCAGTCCTCTCTGAAACCTGCTCTGAGAGGAATGAAGGTGTAGAATTAGGTGTGTCACAGCCAAGTGCTTCCGGGAACTCTGCTAGCGGTACACCCACGTCCGATTATAGCAGGCAAATGTCCCTGCCCCAGCTGCTGGACCGGCGGAAGAAGTTCACTCCCAGCCATCCACATGCCCAGCGGTTGAATGCTAGCTTGGCTAAATTGCTAGCACTTCAACTGCTGCCTTTTCAGTTGGTAGACTCGGCCCCCTTCCGTGAGTTTGTACAATGTGCGGTTCCTCAGTGGCAGGTCCCCAAACGCCACTTTTTCTCACGGAAGGCGATTCCGGCTCTCTACCGGCATGTGGAAGGCAATGTCCTTGCCTCGCTGGACAGGGCGGTCAGCGGTAAGGTGCATATTACCGCTGACTCATGGTCCAGCAGGCATGGACAGGGACGTTACCTGTCTTTCACGGCCCATTGGGTCACTCTTCTGGCAGCTGGGAAGGATGCAGGACAAGGTGCAGTAGTGTTGGAGGTTGTTCCGCCACCACGCCTCCAAAATGCTACTATTGGTTGTGACACACCTCTCTCCTCCACCCCCTCCTCTTCTTCTTCCTCCATGGCCTCTTCCAGTGCTCTGTCCTCAGAACCAGCGGTGCTCCGTAGGCGTTCCAGGGGCTACGCAAGTACGCAGGCAAAACGATGCCATGCCGTGCTTGCGCGGGTTTGTTTGGGGGACAGGAGCCACACTGGGGCGGATGTTTTGTCAGCTCTGCAGGGGCAGGCCGAGAGGTGGTTGACGCCACGCCAGCTTAAGCCAGGAATGGTGGTTTGCGACAATGGCACCAACCTCCTCTCCGCCCTCCGACAGGGACAACTGACCCATGTGCCCTGTGTAGCTCACGTCCTTAACCTGGTGGTGCAGCGGTTCTTGGGCAGGTACCCCGGCTTACAGGATGTCCTGAAGCAGGCCAGGAAAGTCTGTGTGCATTTCCGCCGATCATTTAATGCCTGTGCTCGGCTGGCTGAGCTCCAAAAGGAGTTGAACCTGCCCAAGAACCGCCTTATATGTGACATGCCCACCAGATGGAACTCAACATTGGCCATGCTGCAGCGGCTGCACACGCAGCAGAGGGCCATCAATGAGTACCTGTGCGACTACGGCACCAGGACAGGGTCAGGGGAGCTTGGTTTTTTCTCACCACGCCAGTGGGGCATGATCAGGGATGCATGCACTGTCCTGTCACCGTTTGAGGAGGCCACAAGGATGGTGAGCAGTGACAGTGCATGCATCAGTGACACTGTACCTCCTGTCCACCTCTTGGAGCATACGCTGCGTGGAATAATGGACAGGGCACTTGAGGCAGAACAGAGGCAGGAAGAGGAGGACTTCCTTGCCTCTCAAGGCCCCCTTTATCCAAACAGTGTTCCTGCTGTGCCACCCATCACACAGGAAGAGGATGAGGAGGAGGAAGAGGAGGAGGAGGATGATTGTGTCAGCATGGAGGTGGAGGCTGGCACTCAGCATCAGCATCAGCAGCAGCAGTCCTGTAGGGATGATTTACAGTCCCAAGAAACACGTGGACTTGTACGTGGCTGGGAGGAGGTAGCTGCGGATCATGTTGTCCTTAGTGACCCAGCGGACTCCGGACCGAATGCCTCAGCTAACCTACGCTGCATGGCCTCCCTGATCCTGCAAAGCCTGCGGAAGGATCCTCGTATTCTTCGGATCAAGGAGAGGGACCATTACTGGCTGGCCACTCTCCTTGATCCACGGTACAAGGGTAAGGTTGCCGACCTTATCTTGCCATCGCAGAGGGAGCAGAGGATGAGAAATCTCCGGGAGGCCTTGCAGAAAGGTCTGTGCAACGCGTTCCCAGAGACTGGGAGGTTACAAACTCCTGGTCCTGGACAACGTGTTGCTGAGGCATCGGTCAGAAGGAGCGGTGGAGAAGGTGGCCGTCTGACTGATGCTTTCAGACAATTTTTTAGTCCGCAGCCCCAAGGTTTGATCGGTTCCAGCACCCATCGCCAGCGTCTGATTTACATGGTGCAGGAATACCTAGGGGCAAGGTCAGACTTGGACACCTTTCCCACCGAAAATCCTCTGGCTTACTGGGTCTTGAGGATGGATCACTGGCCAGAGCTTGCACAGTATGCAATTGAGCTACTGGCCTGTCCTGCATCCAGCGTTCTTTCGGAACGCACCTTCAGTGCTGCTGGTGGCTTTGTTACCGATCACAGGGTGCGCCTGTCCACCGAATCAGTTGATCGACTGACCTTCATCAAGATGAATCAGTCTTGGATCACCCACAGCTACAAAGCACCTGAAGCTGATGTAACCGAATAATTTTTTTTGAAATACCACATCCCTTCAAGACTGCCTATGCTGATGCTGAGTGACTGTCCTGTTATGTTGATTGTCTATCCTCTTCCTCCTCCGCTGATATGTTGGAAGAACATTTCTGGTTCTGGTTGATGCCATCAGCCCAATTTTTCTGCCCCTGTTTAACAGGGGCGTTTAAGTACAATTTTTGATGCAATGCTTTGCAGCAGGGCTAATTCCTGCAATCAAACAAGAGTATATGGCAGAGGTTGCAGTGTGGTGGCACCAGCACCAGTGCCTAAGGCCCAATTTTTCTGCCCCTGTTTAACAGGGGCGTTTAATTACAATTTTTGATGCAATGCTTTGCAGCAGGGCTAATTCCTGCAATCAAACAAGAGTATATGGCAGAGGTTGCAGTGTGGTGGCACCAGCACCAGTGCCTAAGGCCTAATTTTTCTGCCCCTGTTTAACAGGGGCGTTTAATTACAATTTTTGATGCAATGCTTTGCAGCAGGGCTAATTCCTGCAATAAAACTAGAGTATATGGCAGAGGTTGCAGTGTGGTGGCACCAGCAGCAGTGCCTAAGGCCCAATTTTTCTGCCCCTGTTTAACAGGGACATGTAATTACAATTCTTGATATAATATTTCACAGGAGGGCCCCTTCCTGTGCCCACCCAGAGTAACGGTGAGGACTTATAGTGTTGTGGCACCAGCACCACAACCACCAAAGGTCAATTTTTCTACCACTGTTCAACAATGGCATGTAATTACAATTCTTGATATAATCGTTCACAGCAGGGCGCTCCAGCGCCCACCAAGAGTCACTTTGAGGGCTTACAATGTTGTGGCAAAACCAACACCTTGTTCCGCCATTTCTGCAGAGCATATAGGGCAGGCCCCTACTTTTAAACATCCAATTTACAAACATCTCCTACTTGCAAACGGAAGGAGACAACAGCAAGTGAGATGAAAAAAGATGGACGACAAAACAAATTATACAGGGGTGATAACCCTTCCCTATGTTTTCCAAAAAGCTTAAAAATAGTTTTTTTGACTGGAGCTACACTTTAAAAATGTACCAGTTGAAAATTACAAACAGATTCAACTTAACACAACAAACCTACACAGTCCCTGTCTTGTTTGCACCGCCTGTATACTGCTGTTCTGAGTATATAGGGCCTGGGGGCCACACGCATTTCCTTTTTTTAATATGGGTACGGGGTTCCCCTTAATATGCGTACAAGACCCAAATAGGCTGGTAATGGGCAGGGAGGGCTACCCATGCCATTTTTCTCAATGATTTTCAACCATATTGCAGGAACCAGATATAACATTAAAACCGCAAGCAGTTTTAAATGGTGTTATTTCCGTTAAATGTCATTTTGTGCAGGGACTGTTCTAAACACGGGAAACACGTGACACTTCACAGGCATACTACAGACACCCCCCAGGCACCATATTTAAAGGAATATTTCACTTTTTTTCCCACTTTAATCGTCATTAAAATCAGTGCTCCCGCCAAAACGGCCGTTTTTAAAACTTTTTTTTGCATTGACTCATGTCCCCTGGGGCAGGAGCCAGGTCCCCAAACCCTTTTTAGGACAGTATCTTGCATATTAGCCGTTAAAATTAGCACTTTTCATTTCGAACGTTCGAGTCCCATAGACTTCAATGGGGTTCTAACGTTCGTTCGAATTTGGGGTCCGTTCGAAAGTTCTGGTGCGAACCGAACCGGGGGGTGTTCGGCTCATCCCTATTCTTGAGCATTTATTTTTATGACCAGGTATTTCATGGGGCAATAAGTGACAAAATCATTGCCGTACACTTAGACAGACAGATTTAATTGTTCAGCAGTGGCGTTGCTATGGGGGTGCAGGGGATGTGGACCACACCCAGGTTACATCCTCGAGAGGGGGGAACATCCACTGACGTAGCTACAGGGGTCACAAGTGAAAGCTCGTCCCTGCTCCAGGCCAGCCAGTAGTCTTTTCCTGCAGAAAAGACAGGGTGCTATGGCGAAAGATGGACTGCAATTCCCAAAATGCTTTGTGTATGTGTACAGTCATGGGATGCAGCGAAGGGCTCCTGTGAGTTTAAATTTTTCTCAGTCACACAGTGTGACATGGCAGGTTGAGTGGAGAGCAATGTCCGGAGTTCAGGAAGTGGGCAGAGGTGTGGGCAGCAGGGTGGGTCTGTACATAGTGGAGAGGGGGATCTGTACTGAGTGGGGTCTATGATTAGTGGAGAGGGGGGTCTATACTTAGTGGAGAGGGGAGTTTGTACTGAAGGGAGGGGTATCTATACTTAGTGAAAAGGGGGGTTTCTGTACTGAGGGAGGTGGGACTATACTAAGGAAAGGAGGGGTCTGTACTGAGCAAGGGAGGTCTATATTTAGTGGAGGGGGGTCTGTACTGAGGGAGGGGGTTTTGTACTGAGGAAGGGGGGATGACACAATGTTTTACTGCACCAGGTGACCCCCAACCCTAGTGATGTCACTGTTGTTCAGAACCTAATGTGCAGATAAGAAATCAAAATTGTGGTTGTATCTGGCTCTCAAGAATCACTTCAAAGGCAAATGCCTATGAGCTCCATTTGTTCTACATTCCTATAGTCAGCAATAAAGCAAACCTGGGTTTTACTTATTCAGGAAAAAGCAACAAGTTGGCTTTAAAACAGATTTCCGGCTACCCAGGCAATCAATCTTCCCGTCCATCCTTCTGATACTGGTAAACATGCATTTTTTTGCCCCATAAATACCTTCATTGTCCTTTTGAAGTAGTGCTCATGAGACTATCACATTTTTAGTGTTAAGCCCCATACACACTATCAGTTTTTCTGCTGAGTTTTTCCTTCAGGTTTACCAAAACCATATAATATGAGGTCAAACCTTAGGAGTTTCCATTTGTATGCAATCAGGCAGGCCCTTGCACTACATGGTTTTGGTAAACCCGAAGGAAAAACTCAGCAGAAAAACTGATAGTGTATGGGGCTTCAGAGTTGTAGCAATGGATGGGGATCTGTCAACTTTAGAGATCTGTGCACTTCTCAGGGACTATATGCCCCAGTAGATATTGCATCTACACGTTGGTACCTTGGTCTGCCACATGACCAGTGGGTGCTACAGGTCAGGTTGAAGATAATACAACCCCACAACTTGTACCATTCACTGGTAAGTGTCATTACATCGCCCCTATAGAGCTGCAAATTATAGGAGGCTTATATATGACAGCTAGGTCCCCCAGTGAGAGTCTGCATGATGCCAAAATGTGTGCTGCACCCATTCAGGCTGTGAAGACGTTGGAAAGGTGCAATGAGGAGAAGAAGAGGGACTGAAGAAAAGAGGATGCTAAAGCGGAGACAAGATGTCCACTTATAGTAAAAGGTAAGATTTTCAAAAATGGTGCTCCACTGTAATGCTGCCTCCCCAGCAGAAGACACACTCACTTATTCTCTGCTACTTTCAGCCAATGGGAGTACAGAAAAACCTAGTACCCCTGGGTGCATGTGATTCACTCGTCACACACATACAGTGTCAATACAGTACTTGGAGATGGGACCTGCATTACTAAATTAGAACAGGGGTAGAGTTCGCAACCGCATGTAAGGTTCTGACTACAGCTGCTTGGAGCTTACACAGGGCCTTTCTCATTTTCCTTATTCTCAATACAGGTGCAATGGGTCAGCAAAAAGGTAGGAATATGATGATAGCAAAGCATTCAAGCAGAGATGCTGCTTTGTTTTGAATTTTCATTTGTTTCTTATGTTAATAGGTACCTGCAAATGCTATTGTAAGGATTTTTCACTTAATAATTGGGAAGAGACCATTCTGTTTCTAAAAACACAAATTAATGTAGTATGTATTCAATAAAAAGAATGACATACCTTTAAATATAGCTCAGGTATGTATCTGAATTAGACTGGTATTAGCTAATGCTCTGTATGGCAGAACTCAGACTGGGAGATGGAGACCAAGTTTTATTTCCTAACTGCAGCAAAGTAAAGTTAGGTCACTAGCTTGTCTGTATAGTCTGTGTAAATCCCTGGACCGAAAACACAGAATTAAAAATTCTTTATTATAGACATTGTATATACAATATTCAATCAGTTACGCTCACGCACTGACCTTTTGAGAAATACGATTCAGTGGATTGTGGAGCCTGAACATCTAACCACCATCCCACACATATGACTAGCTTTGACATATGAACCATACATTATCTCTATGAGATACAATAGACTTCAGCTGCACCTAGTTGATATTACAATTAATAAAATGTATGCACAAAGAGCATACAAATCTGATTTAATATATCACTTAGACTAATATTGAATGATTGTTTTTGCATATTACATTGTGCTTTCAATAGGGCATCTCACATGTATCAGGAATTACAGGATGAAAAGTACAAAACATCTCAGTACCAAATCATACAACGTTAGAATCATAAAAATAAAAAAACTGTATATCTATTATAAGCACATTAGTCTATTTTAAATCCATACTTTCAACACATTTCAGTAAGGGAACAGGAGGCTGGTCAGCTGTATATACATCCAAATGCCCTTTGTGCAGTTGTGAAATAAGATAGTCCTGTTCTATTTAGTATTTGAATAAGAGAACTTCATCCCATTCCTTGACTGCACAAGGGGGGCCTGAATGTGTATTCAGCTGAATGGCCTCCTCTTCCGCTACTCTTCATAAAAAAAGTTTTCAAGACTTCCACGGGGACTTGCCATGTGCTGGGAACTTTTGAAATTTTAAGGCAGAAAGAAAAAGTACTTTTTGACTCAAGAAAACAGCTATACTGTCAGTGGCCATAACTATAGGTATAACCAGGGCCTTTTTTCTTGGAGAATAGGTGCAGGAACTCCCCCGGTCTGAGTCACCCCTTTTCTCTGCCCCCTACCTACCTCTGACCACCGTCACTTAATTTCACCCCCCACCCACCTACCAGTACTGCCCCTTTAGAGAATACAGAACCAAGATCCCCACACAACAGTAGACTCCCCCAGCAACCATGGACTCCATCACCACAACAATAGATTCCCTGCAGTAACAGTGAATCACCCACAACAAAATATCACACCCAATAACAAAATATCCACCCAAGCAACATTAGTCCCACCCCCCCAGCAGCAACAAGTGATCTCACAGCAGCCAGCCTCAATAGATCCTCCAGCAGCCAGTAAAAATAGACCTCTCCCTCAACAGTAGATGCCTTCCAGCAACATAAGACCCCCACCCCCCCAGCAACAATAGATTCCCCATCAGCAACAATAGACTCTCACACAAAATCAGATCCCCACCAGTGACAATCGATCCCCCAGCAGCCAACATCAATAGACCCTCCAGCATACCCCACACCCCATGCTATTACATACATTCAGTGCTGGAGGTGCCGGAACTGCATTCCCTCGCCTTCCCGCTGAGAAAAAGCCCTGGGTATAACCATTTTTACATGTTTTATTACTAAGATAGGTGGAAATTCTAGGTTTCAGTTCAAACTTTCAATATTATATATTATATAATATAACAAGGACAAATTAGGCAAACACTGTTGTCACTGTATTTCTCTCAAATGTCAATCAGCAAGGATGAAGGGGTAAGAGATACTGAGGTTACCATCAGGCCTCTACTCCTGGAAGCCCACAAGAGCTATCTAGCCATATCCAAAAGCTCTTTCCATAACCATGAACTTTAGCAAATGTGAAGCTAAATCATTTTGGCTCTCTTTCTGGAGGATAGGGGACATCCATTACAAAATAGAGAGAACTAAAGGCATTAAAAGGGAGGAGCAAGTGCAGCAGAGTAGGGGGGCCGTGTTCTTCCACCTCCACCACTTCTCCACCATCCAAACTGCTTACCAGAAAGGATTGACCCACTTAACAGTAAGGTCAAAACTCGCCTTGCCAGATAAATCTTTTCAACTCCTTATTTTGCAACATCAAATATTGCACTCTTCTCCACACCACATACCACTACTGGCTCCTCCAATAATATCAGCTCAGAGATATAAAAATAGCACTCTCATTGTGCAGTATATAATAAAATCAGCACGAATTATTAAAATAAAGTAGAATATCATTCACAAGTGAATATAAATTGCAAAAGTAGGTTGTGGAAAGTGGTCACGCTGCATTTTATTTATGGTTTAGATACTTGAAATGGGAACTCATGACAGTGCAAGAGCTGCAACACTTGTGATTTTTTTTAGTTTATATCTTTTTTCATTTTTTATTTTTGTTCTTATTTTTTATTTATCATCACTGAGTTTGGCAAGCACAGGGGATATTTTATTTTTGCTTATTTACACTTCTGGAGAAGTAGGTATTTGAAGCACAGGACTCTTAGCTCCAATTTTTCATGGAAACACAGTTGTTTTAATATACTGTATGTCACTGGTGAAAACTACTAAATGAAGAATCTATAATTTCGTTTATGACATACAAGCATAAACTTACAGCTAGTGATGGACGAACTTCCGACGGGACGTTTCGCGAACGCGAAACGCGAACGGACACAAACGTTCGCGAAAACGACCGTTCGCCGCGGGCTCCATTGACTTCAATGGGAGGCGAATTTCGCAAACCTTTAGGTCGAATTTGCGGCCACGGGGTAATTATTAGGGGGTAGCACGTAGTCCCACCACCTGGACAATAGCATAATACATGTATGAGGTGAATTTGGGATCGATAACTACAAGCATTTTTTTTTTATTTGGGAAATTGTTCTGACAATTCAGGACTATGGAGCTAATGAAGGCAATGGAGGAGAGGGAAGGTCAGGGACCAGGGTAGGCAAACAAGAGGGTGCAGGAGATACAGAGCACTGACAGCAGCACCGTAATACAGAGCACTGACATCAGCACCGTGACATACAGCGCTGACAGCAGCTCCGTGACATACAGCGCTGACAGCAGCTCCGTGACATACAGCGCTGACAGCAGCTCCGTGACATACAGCGCTGACAGCAGCTCCGTGACATACAGCGCTGACAGCAGCTCCGTGACATACAGCGCTGACAGCAGCACCGTGACATACAGCGCTGACAGCAGCTCCGTGACATACAGCGCTGACAGCAGCTCCGTGACATACAGCGCTGACAGCAGCTCCGTGACATACAGCACTGACAGCAGCTCCGTGACATACAGCGCTGACAGCAGCTCCGTGACATACAGCGCTGACAGCAGCACCGTGACATACAGCGCTGACAGCAGCTCCGTGACATACAGCGCTGACAGCAGCTCCGTGACATACAGCGCTGACAGCAGCTCCGTGACATACAGCGCTGACAGCAGCTCCGTGACATACAGCGCTGACAGCAGCTCCGTGACATACAGCGCTGACAGCAGCTCCGTGACATACAGCGCTGACAGCAGCTCCGTGACATACAGCGCTGACAGCAGCTCCGTGACATACAGCGCTGACAGCAGCTCCGTGACATACAGCGCTGACAGCAGCTCCGTGACATACAGCGCTGACAGCAGCTCCGTGACATACAGCGCTGACAGCAGCTCCGTGACATACAGCACTGACAGCAGCTCCGTGACATACAGCGCTGACAGCAGCTCCGTGACATACAGCGCTGACAGCAGCACCGTGACATACAGCGCTGACAGCAGCTCCGTGACATACAGCGCTGACAGCAGCTCCGTGACATACAGCGCTGACAGCAGCTCCGTGACATACAGCGCTGACAGCAGCTCCGTGACATACAGCGCTGACAGCAGCTCCGTGACATACAGCGCTGACAGCAGCTCCGTGACATACAGCGCTGACAGCAGCTCCGTGACATACAGCGCTGACAGCAGCTCCGTGACATACAGCGCTGACAGCAGCTCCGTGACATACAGCGCTGACAGCAGCTCCGTGACATACAGCGCTGACAGCAGCTCCGTGACATACAGCGCTGACAGCAGCTCCGTGACATACAGCGCTGACAGCAGCACCGTGACATACAGCGCTGACAGCAGCTCCGTGACATACAGCGCTGACAGCAGCTCCGTGACATACAGCGCTGACAGCAGCTCCGTGACATACAGCACTGACAGCAGCTCCGTGACATACAGCGCTGACAGCAGCTCCGTGACATACAGCGCTGACAGCAGCACCGTGACATACAGCGCTGACAGCAGCTCCGTGACATACAGCGCTGACAGCAGCTCCGTGACATACAGCGCTGACAGCAGCTCCGTGACATACAGCGCTGACAGCAGCTCCGTGACATACAGCGCTGACAGCAGCTCCGTGACATACAGCGCTGACAGCAGCTCCGTGACATACAGCGCTGACAGCAGCTCCGTGACATACAGCGCTGACAGCAGCTCCGTGACATACAGCGCTGACAGCAGCTCCGTGACATACAGCGCTGACAGCAGCACCGTGACATACAGCGCTGACAGCAGCTCCGTGACATACAGCGCTGACAGCAGCTCCGTGACATACAGCGCTGACAGCAGCTCCGTGACATACAGCACTGACAGCAGCTCCGTGACATACAGCGCTGACAGCAGCTCCGTGACATACAGCGCTGACAGCAGCTCCGTGACATACAGCACTGACAGCAGCTCCGTGACATACAGCGCTGACAGCAGCTCCGTGACATACAGCGCTGACAGCAGCTCCGTGACATACAGCGCTGACAGCAGCTCCGTGACATACAGCGCTGACAGCAGCTCCGTGACATACAGCGCTGACAGCAGCTCCGTGACATACAGCGCTGACAGCAGCTCCGTGACATACAGCGCTGACAGCAGCTCCGTGACATACAGCGCTGACAGCAGCTCCGTGACATACAGCGCTGACAGCAGCTCCGTGACATACAGCGCTGACAGCAGCACCGTGACATACAGCGCTGACAGCAGCTCCGTGACATACAGCGCTGACAGCAGCTCCGTGACATACAGCGCTGACAGCAGCTCCGTGACATACAGCACTGACAGCAGCTCCGTGACATACAGCGCTGACAGCAGCTCCGTGACATACAGCGCTGACAGCAGCACCGTGACATACAGCGCTGACAGCAGCTCCGTGACATACAGCGCTGACAGCAGCTCCGTGACATACAGCGCTGACAGCAGCTCCGTGACATACAGCGCTGACAGCAGCTCCGTGACATACAGCGCTGACAGCAGCTCCGTGACATACAGCGCTGACAGCAGCTCCGTGACATACAGCGCTGACAGCAGCTCCGTGACATACAGCGCTGACAGCAGCTCCGTGACATACAGCGCTGACAGCAGCTCCGTGACATACAGCGCTGACAGCAGCTCCGTGACATACAGCGCTGACAGCAGCACCGTAAGCAGCCCCAGGAGGAAGTCAGCACAGCACAGGGATGGTGTGATCCCCTCATAATAAGAACCCCCAGGAGGAAGTCAGCACAGCACAGGGATGGTGGGAGCCCCTCATAATAAGAACACCCAGGAGGAAGTCAGCACAGCACAGGGATGGTGGGAACCCCTCATAATAAGCAGCCCCAGTAGAAATATGACACCGCTCAACCTCTTCAAAGAGGAGGGTAGGGGCATATAGTACGGTGTGCTTTTTTGGGTCAGGGAAGTGAGCCAAATGAATTAAGAAGGTCTGTGTGCTTGATTCCAAAAATTGTTTATAGACATATACATGGTCTACTGATCACATGTGTTGAATTCCTCCGAGATCCATGCCTCATTCATTTTTAGAAATGTGAGGTAGTTAACACTGTGGTGAGCTAGGCGAGTACGCTTATCGGTCACAATCCCCCCTGCTGCGCTGAACGTCCTTTCGGACAGGACACTGGATGAGGGGCAAGCCAACAGTTCGATTGCAAATTGGGCAAGCTCTGGCCAGAGGTCAAGCCTGCCCACCCAGTAGTCTAGGGGTTCATCACTCCTCAGAGCGTCCACATCGGCCGTTAACCCAATGTAGTCGGACACCTGACGGTCTAGGCGTTCCCTGATGCTGGATCCGGATGACACCTGTCGATGGGTCGGCTGAAAGAATGACCTCATATCCGAAGTCACCAACACATCTTCAAACCGGCCTCTTCTTGCAGGCGCTGTTGGATTGGTACCCGCAAATCCTTCTCTGGGAGTGGGAATTGCTCCTCTGCCAGCGCACGCAAAAGCAGAATGCAGCATTTCTCGAAGCAAGGCCTGGAAGTGCTGCATTCTGACAGCCCTCTGCGACGGCGGTAACATTTCCGCCATTTTGTGTTTGTACCGGGGGTCTAAGTACGTTGCCACCCAGTACTGGTCCTTGACCCTCATGCTTTTTATACGGGGGTCCCTATTAAAACACTGGAGCATGAAGGCCCCCATTTGCACTAAAGTGGAAGCGGTGTGGTGGCCTGGCTCCTGCTCATCATCCAGGATAATGTCGTCCTCTTCATTCTCCTCTCCCCATCCTCGCACAACAGGGATCCCAGAAAGGTTTAAAGCATGCTCTTCTTGCTCCTGCTCATCCGCCCCGGCACCATCCTCCTCTGACTCCTCATCAGACTCCTGTTGTTGACTTGTCTCAGATAGAGTAGCCCCCCCTGGGAATTCATCCAGCATTGCGACTTCCTCATCTTCCCGCTCCTGCTCCTCCACAGCCTGATCAATGACACGACGCAATGCACGCTCCAGAAAGAAGGCATAAGGTACCATGTCACTGATGGCGCCATGGCTGCGACTGACCAGTTTGGTGATCTCCTCAAATGGCCGCAGAAGTCTGCATGTGTCGCGCATGAGCAGCCACTGGCGCGGTGAAAAAAAACCCAGCTCCCCAGAACCGTTTCTTTCGCAGAGTTCATACAGGTAGACGTTAACTGCACGTTTCTGCTGGAGCAGCCTATCAAGCATATAGAAGGTTGAGTTCCATCGCGTCGGGCAATCGCAAATAAGACGTCTGACCGGCAGATGGTGTCGCCGCTGAATGTCAGCAAGGCGAGCCATGGCCGTGTAAGATCTTCTGAAATGGGCCGAGATTTTCCTTGCCTGCCGCAAGATGTCCTGGACCCCAGGGTATTTGACAAGGAATCGCTGCACGACCAAGTTTAAGACGTGTGCCATGCACGGCACGTGCGTGATTTTGCCCTGTTTCAATGCGCTAAGCAGATTGGCACCGTTGTCACACACCACTTTACCAACTGTCAAATTGAGCGGTGTTAGCCACTCATCTGCCTGTGAACGCAAAGCTGAAAGGAGTGCCGGGCCAGTGTGGCTCTTTGCTTCCAGGCACAACAGACGCAGCACGGCATGGCAACGTCTCACCTGGCATGTGGAATAGGTTCTGGGGAGCTTGGGCGGTGCAGTGGAAGAGACGCTAGCAGCGGAAAAGGAGGAGGCAGCTGAGGAGGAGAGGGAGGAGGATGGAGTAGGAGGAGGAGAAGAAGAGTCAGGCCTGCATGCAATCCGTGGCGGTAAAACCAAATCTACACGGGTGCCACGGGTTACATGCTTGACGGCCGTCAGAAGGTTCACCCAGTGGGCAGTAAAACTGATATACCTTCCCTGCCCGTGTTTGCTAGACCACGTGTCTGTGGTCAGATGTATCTTGGCACCGACACTGTGTGCCAGAGATACATTCACTTGCCGCTGAACATGGCCATATAGCTCTGGGATGCCCTTCTCTGAGAAATACTTCCTTCCTGGGACCTTCCATTGTGGTGTTCCAATGGCCACAAATTTGCGAAAGGCCTCCGAGTCCACCAGTTTATATGGCAGTAGTTGGCGGGCTATGAGTTCTGACAAGCCAGCCGCCAACCGTTGGGCAAGAGGGTTATCCGGCGTCATCATTTTTTTACGCTCAAACATTAGGCCCACGGAAGCCTGCCTTTTTGCAGAAAAATGTGAGCTTGGCGTGATGGAAGGTGGAGTGGAGGACAATTGTGAGGAGAGAGGAGAAGGAGAAGTAGAAGACGAGGCTGGACGGTGAGAGCCTGCAGTGTGGCTTTGTGTGTTCCGTTGCTCCCACTGGGCTCGGTGATGGCTGCTCATGTGCCTTCTTAAGGCGGTCGTCCCTAGGTGAGTATTGGGCTTACCGCGACTAACGCGTTGACTGCAAAGATTGCAGATGGCAACGCTATTGTCAGCAGCGGACACGTTAAAAAAAGCCCACACTGCGGAGCCATGTGCCGGTGTCCTGGGAGCGCCAGATGTGACCGTACATGGTCGATGACTCGCTCCTGATACATTTGCAGTCTGCTTTGTCCCTGCTGTGCAATGTAAGTCATTGCTGCTTCTCCTCCCTATCTGCTGGTCCATATCTCCCTCTGAACTCCCCTCCTCTTCCTCTCTTGTGGGCACCCACGTGACATCACTAGACACGTCATCATCAACGTCACCTTCCCCACCGCTATAAGTAGAGTAGGCAGCAACACCGGGGACCAACCTCCTCCTTGGGCTGATCTGGGTACTGGCGTCAGACTGCTGAGTAGCGCTTGTTGCTACCTCCTCTTCCTGATCCAATACCAAGAGTGGCTGCGCATCAGAAATGTCCTCTTGATATGGATCGGAAAATAATTCCAGTGACTCAAGCGGAAGGTATGTGGTGGTGGTGGTGGTGGTCGTGTTGTTGGTGGTAGTGTCTTTGGGGGTGCACATAGCAGAGAGTGAAGAAGAGGGTGCAGATCGAGAGGATGAGGAGGGTGCAGAAGAGTAAGGCTGAGCGAGCCACTCAACCAAGTCTGGTGCATCCTTTAAAGTAATTGAACGCACCTTCTGCAACTTCCCACTTTGGCTCAAGCCTGTTGCTCCTGCCCTACCCCTACCACCCCTGCGGAAGGGCCTGCCTCTTCCTCTGCATGTCATTTTTTAAATGACCCTGTGACAAAACTCTTAGTCCCTATACCGCTGAAGGACTGCTGCAGTATAGGTGAGCGGTCAGCAGTGGTGCACGTCAACCCTATCTATTGTGGACCTATAGCGGTCCTTACAGAACAGCAGACTGTACCGCACTCAAGCCTATGTACCGTAGCACCCTATACCAAGTTACCAGTCCTTATAAGAACTTTTGTGGACCAAGCAGGTTGTGTATTAGTGTTTAGCAGACTGTACGTCAGTCCCTATACCGCTGAAGGACTGCTGCAGTATAGGGCAGCGGTCAGCAGTGGTGCACGTCAACCCTATCTATTGTGGACCGATAGCGGTCCTTACAGAACAGCAGACTGTACCGCACTCAAGCCTATGTACCGTAGCACCCTATACCAAGTTACCAGTCCTTATAAGAACTTTTGTGGACCAAGCAGGTTGTGTATTAGTGTTTAGCAGACTGTACGTCAGTCCCTATACCGCTGAAGGACTGCTGCAGTATAGGGCAGCGGTCAGCAGTGGTGCACGTCAACCCTATCTATTGTGGACCGATAGCGGTCCTTACAGAACAGCAGACTGTACCGCACTCAAGCCTATGTACCGTAGCACCCTATACCAAGTTACCAGTCCTTATAAGAACTTTTGTGGAACAAGCAGGTTGTGTGTTAGTGATTAGCAGACTGTACGTCAGTCCCTATACCAATGAAGGACTGCTGCAGTATAGGGCAGCGGTCAGCAGTAGTGCACGGCAACCCTATGTATTGTGGACCGATAGCGGTCCTTACAGAACAGCAGACTGTACTGCACTCAGGCCTATGTACCGTAGCACCCTATACCAAGTTACCAGTCCTTATAAGAACTTTTGTGGACCAAGCAGGTTGTGTGTTAGTGTTTAGCAGACTGTGCGTCAGTCCCTATACCGCTGAAGGACTGCTGCAGTATAGGGCAGCGGTCAGCAGTAGTGCACGGCAACCCTATGTATTGTGGACCGATAGCGGTCCTTACAGAACAGCAGACTGTAACGCACTCAGGCCTATGTACCGTAGCACCCTATACCAAGTTACCAGTCCTTATAAGAACTTTTGTGGACCAAGCAGGTTGTGTGTTAGTGATTAGCAGACTGTACGTCAGTCCCTATACCAATGAAGGACTGCTGCAGTATAGGGCAGCGGTCAGCAGTAGTGCACGGCAACCCTATGTATTGTGGACCGATAGCGGTCCTTACAGAACAGCAGACTGTAACGCACTCAGGCCTATGTACCGTAGCACCCTATACCAAGTTACCAGTCCTTATAAAAACTTTTGTGGACCAAGCAGGTTGTGTGTTAGTGTTTAGCAGACTGTGCGTCAGTCCCTATACCGCTGAAGGACTGCTGCAGTATAGGGCAGCGGTCAGCAGTGGTGCACGTCAACCCTATCTATTGTGGACCGATAGCGGTCCTTACAGAACAGCAGACTGTACCGCACTCAAGCCTATGTACCGTAGCACCCTATACCAAGTTACCAGTCCTTATAAGAACTTTTGTGGACCAAGCAGGTTGTGTATTAGTGTTTAGCAGACTGTACGTCAGTCCCTATACCGCTGAAGGACTGCTGCAGTATAGGGCAGCGGTCAGCAGTGGTGCACGTCAACCCTATCTATTGTGGACCGATAGCGGTCCTTACAGAACAGCAGACTGTACCGCACTCAAGCCTATGTACCGTAGCACCCTATACCAAGTTACCAGTCCTTATAAGAACTTTTGTGGAACAAGCAGGTTGTGTGTTAGTGATTAGCAGACTGTACGTCAGTCCCTATACCAATGAAGGACTGCTGCAGTATAGGGCAGCGGTCAGCAGTAGTGCACGGCAACCCTATGTATTGTGGACCGATAGCGGTCCTTACAGAACAGCAGACTGTAACGCACTCAGGCCTATGTACCGTAGCACCCTATACCAAGTTACCAGTCCTTATAAGAACTTTTGTGGACCAAGCAGGTTGTGTGTTAGTGATTAGCAGACTGTACGTCAGTCCCTATACCAATGAAGGACTGCTGCAGTATAGGGCAGCGGTCAGCAGTAGTGCACGGCAACCCTATGTATTGTGGACCGATAGCGGTCCTTACAGAACAGCAGACTGTACTGCACTCAGGCCTATGTACCGTAGCACCCTATACCAAGTTACCAGTCCTTATAAAAACTTTTGTGGACCAAGCAGGTTGTGTGTTAGTGTTTAGCAGACTGTGCGTCAGTCCCTATACCGCTGAAGGACTGCTGCAGTATAGGGCAGCGGTCAGCAGTAGTGCACGGCAACCCTATGTATTGTGGACCGATAGCGGTCCTTACAGAACAGCAGACTGTAACGCACTCAGGCCTATGTACCGTAGCACCCTATACCAAGTTACCAGTCCTTATAAGAACTTTTGTGGACCAAGCAGGTTGTGTGTTAGTGATTAGCAGACTGTACGTCAGTCCCTATACCAATGAAGGACTGCTGCAGTATAGGGCAGCGGTCAGCAGTAGTGCACGGCAACCCTATGTATTGTGGACCGATAGCGGTCCTTACAGAACAGCAGACTGTACCGCACCCAAGCCTATGTACCGTAGCACCCTAGACAGACCAAGTTACCAGTCCTGATAAAGAGCTTTGTGGAACAAGTGAGTTGTGAATGATTAGCAGACTGCAGCAGAAGGGCAGCAGTCAAGTATAATATTCTTTCTATATTTGGAAGAAAGAATATTATACGTGTACAAGCCTATTACCGTACCACTGATACCAGTCCTGAAAAGAACCTTTGTGGAACTAATAGTAACAGCAAGTCTTTAAAATTATCCTCACTGCCTGACACACTGCTTCCTGCCTGTCCCTATACAAATTGGCAAAAAAGAGTAGGCTGGAACGATTAGCTGGAACAGCTCTTTTGTGGACCTGATAGTAACAGCTAATGATGATGATGATGATGATGATGAAGAAAGACTAATCTGGCTGAGCTGTCCCTAAAATAGCAGCATACAGCGCTCTGTCCCTTTATCTAAACTGACAAAAGAAACTCAGGCTGCTGACCTAACACCTATACCAGTCCTGAAAAGAACTTTTGTGTACCAAATAGCTAGCGTTTTCTCTGTCCCTACTCCACACAGGATCCTTTCCCTACAGTGACAGAAGAAAGAATGTAAAATGGCCACCGGATCGGGTGTATTTATAGGTTAGGGGGAATGTCCAAGTGTCCATGAGCTGTCATGTCTCAATTGGTTGTCCTGTAACACATGATAAACGTGTCACGAAAGGTTAAAGTTCTTGTATACATTAAACACGTAAGTCCGCCGGGGCGAACGACGGAAAAAGGCGTTCGAACCCGCGGACGGCGAAAGTCGGAAATTCGCCGCGAAACGACCGCCGGGCGAACCGTTCGGCCATCACTACTTACAGCTGAACAAGCATTTCAAATTTGAAAGTCATATAAAAAAATTACAATTTCATACCTAAAAGAACTCAAATGTGTACTTACTAAAAAAATACACTTTAGTTTCCATTAAATACATTTATTTGTCTTTTTATAATGATGTGCAAAAATCTCCCAATTCTCTGTTTAGGTAAAGATACAACATTACAGAAGAAGCTTCTACATGAAAAAAATAACGATTAAAAGTTTTATCTATAACCCATCACCAGATGATATTTTTAGATAAAAATATAGAATGCGAGGGAATTTGTTTTTCTTGCATTCTATGTTTCTTCACATTTTTGGATTGATTAGGGAAGAGATAGAACCCTTTGTCAGGCTGTTATTTAAGTCACAATTATGTAACAAAAAAAAATGGTTGGCATTTTACTGCAAATCCCAACTACAGCATTTTTGTGACCTTAAAGGAAATTAATTAGATGGCTCTGGGTGTCATTCATACTAGAGGAGGATCAGCGCATGCTTGCGGAGTGGTGAGTCTGTAGGGACAGTGCAGAACAGGCGGTAAGCATTGCTTTTAATATTTCACAATACCGGGCTATTTGTCTTAATTTTTTTGGATTTGAGCGGTAAGAAAATTCTGCTTTGGTACCTCACACAATTCATTTTGGATTTTTTTTTTTATCAGTATATATACACTATCTCACAAAAGTGAGTACACCCCTCACATTTTTGTAAATATTTTATTATATCTTTTCATGTGACAACACTGAAGAAATTACACTTTGCTACAATGTAAAGTAGTGAGTGTACAGCTTAGTCTGGGGCTGCATGAGTGCTGCCAGCACTGGGGAGCTACCGTTTATTGAGGGAACCATGAATGCCAACATGTACTGTGACATACTGAAGCAGAGCATGATCCCCTCCCTTCGGAGGCTTGACTACAGGGTAGTATTTCAACATGATAATGACCCCAAACACACCTCCAAGACAACCGCTACCTTGCTAAAGAAGCTGAGGGAAAAGGTGATGGACTGGCCAAGCATGTCTCCAGACCTAAACCTTATTGAGCATCTTTGGGGCATCCTCAAATGGAAGGTGGAGGTAAAGGTCTCTAACATCCACCAGCTCTGTGATGTCATCATGGAGGAGTGGAAGAGGACTCCAGTTGCAACCTGGGAAACTCTGATGAACTCCATGCCCAAGAGGGTTAAGGCAGTGCTGGAAAATAATGGTGGCCACACAAAATATTGACACTTTGGGCCCAATTTGAACATCTCCACTTAGGGATGTACTCACTTTTGTCGCCAGCGGTTTAGATATTAATGGCTGTGTTGAGTTATTTTGAGGGGACTGCAAATTTACACTGTTATACAATCTGTACACTCACTACTACATTGTAGCAAAGTGTAATTTCTTCCGTGCTGTCACATGAAAAGATATAATAAAATATTTACAAAAATGTGAGGGGTGTACTCACTTTTGTGAGATACTGTATATACATACACTGTATATTGTAGATAGATGTGACACATACAGTATAACATTGCTACATTTATTGGCTTTAAGTACCAGCTTTATCATCAGCTTTCTTTTAATACCATTTCAAACAAGTCTTATTTTACTGTTCACAGAGTGATTAAATTTTTTAGCAACTGGATGCTTTAGTGAGTATCAGTGACAGGCAAGAAAAGAGGTTGGTGTATGCAGTAAATTGGTGTTATAAGTAAATTTGTGCCAACAAACTTCTGAAATATCATGTGGATAGTAGCATGCAGTGAACAGAAAAGAGCTAGTTACTCTCGATGGTTAATGAGTAAAAGTATCTGCAGGTCAAGTGTGGAATCCTAATTTCAGATATTTAAGTTATTAATGAGAATTCTGCTTAATGTTAAATTCATGACTCTGATAAATAAATGAAGCCCTTTGTTCAACTTGATAAATTCTACTTACAGGAAAAAGTATATACAGGAAAACCTTGGATTGAGAGTAACTTGGTCTGGAAGTGTTTTGAAGACAAACAAAAGATTTTTTTTATCAAGTGATGTCTTGATAAAAAAGTAGCATTGTGTCACAACTGAGTATAAAAGAGAAGAGAGGTGCCTCTAAGTGTAGCAAAGTGGTTACATTTAATGAAGGTGCAACATTTAGCAACTCACATGGTTGATGATTAAAAACAGGCACATCTAAGTATGCAGACATTCGGGATAAAGCTGTCCACATAGACCAGGGGTGTCCAAACTTTTTTCAAAGAGGGCCAGATTTGATGAAATGAACATGTATGAGGGCCGACCATTTTGCCTGACATTCTTTGAACCATTAAAATTTGGACTAAGTGTGTTCATTCAAGCACCAATATACTGCCCAGCAAGAATTCTCTTGCCTTTCTGGCTATGTGTGAGTAAAGAGATGATCTCGGGTGTGTTATTTGGATATACCGTATTTATTGGCATATAACACGCACCTTCACTTTAAGAGGGAAAAAAAAAGTAAATTTCAAATAATGAACTGTGCAGCAAAATAAGGGTCAGTGCCCATCTGCAGCCTCACAAGTGCCATGAATGCAGCCCTACCATTGCCAGGAATGCAGCTCCACCATTGCCATGAAAGCAGCACCCATCATTGCCAGGAATGCAGCCCCACCATTGCCATGAATGCAGCATCCACCATTGCCAGGAATGCAGCACTCACCATTGCCATAAATGCAGCACCCACCATTGCAGGAATGCAGCCTCACCATTGCCATGAATTCAGCACCCACCATTGCCATGAATGCAGCACCCACCATTGCCAGGAATGCAGCAGCCACCATTGCCAGAATGCAGACGCTCCATTGCCATCAGTGCAGCCTGATTGATGCCCATCCATCTGCAGCCTTGGAGGGGACAGGGAGGGGGGCAGGATGAGCGGCAAAAGATTACATACAGGAGAAACTCCTGTTTTCTTTAATACAAAGTCCTGCCTCTTATGATGGACAGAAAAGTCATCCAACGGCAGCACAGAAGAAGGGACTTCCTATTACAGGCTGCTGTGTAATCAGGAAATTCTCCTGTGTGTATGGCACTCGTTCCACCCTCCTCCTGTCCCCTTCAAGGCAGCCAGCATATATATCTTTTGTGGTCCCGGTGCTGGGAGATCGTTGGAGCCACAAAAGATATATATGTCCAAATAACCAGGTGGGCCGCTCAAAACCGAAACGCGTCTGGACTTTGGACATGCCTGACATAGACCATCCTCCGCACCATCATCAACGTCATGCTTTCTACGCTGCACTTCACAAGCACTTCAAGCTTTGCTTTCAGATTGCTCTACTGCATGGTAGTCTTCCTGGTCACGATTGCAGACTGACATTGGTGAGAGTCAGTGGTGTAGAGGATGATCTATGTGCCCAGCTTTACTGCAGAAGCCTGCATACTTAGATGGACCTGTTTAAAGCTGTTTAAAGTTACCATATGCTGGCTGCCTTGGAGGGGACAGGAGGGGACGGAATGATGTCTTATGGTGAAATTTGCTTTGATATACGAGTGCTTTGGAATACAATCATCTTTCTGGGATGAATTATTCTCGCAATCCAAGGTTTTACTGTATATATTAATATATATAAATATAAAGGTAAATTGAGGTAAGTTCTAAAAGCAGAAAATATATAGCATTAAAAAGATACTAGTCTCAACTTTTTATGTTGCACAATATGTGTACCTGTGTTGATAAAATCAATATTTTCAGTTAAACCATACAAACAAATATCAAATATAATCAAATATAGCTGGTACCTAAATTGCATACGCTTAAATAAATTATGATACCTAAACATATAAATAGGTGACACATTAAGACTTTCATAGCCCTGCTGTTAGAGCTTGCAATCTAAGCCCTTGTACACATGGTCGGACAAAGTTGTCGGAAAATCCAATCGTTCAGAACGTGATGACGTTCGTTCGTTACGACGGGACTACGTTGCGGCTAGTAGCCAATAGCTTTGGTCTCGTAATTTGATCTGAGCATGCGTGGCACTTTGTCCAATCGGAATTCTCTACAAATGATCGGACAAAGTCCGATCGGATCATGTTGTCGGAAAATTTTATATCCAGCTCTCAAACTTTGTTGGTCGGACATTCCGACGGAAAAAGTCAGATGGAGCCCACACACGTTCGGATTATCCGACAACACGGTCCGACCGGATATTTTCCATCGGAATTTCCCACCGTGTGTACAAGGGCTAAGAGGAAGGGTCAAGTGATACAAAAATGTATAATTGTGGGGCATGAGCTGATGGAGAAAGTAAGTACAGTTTATTAGTTAGAAGCAGGATAGGCTTCTCTAAAGAGATGGTTTTTCACAGATCACAAAGGGGGACAGAGTAGGAAATATTTGGACAGATTGGGGTAAGGGGTTCACGAGGATGGGTGATGCTGCAGAGAAATCCTGAAGTCCAACACGAGAGGAGGTGAGCAGAGAGAGAACCGAAGAAAAAGGTTTGGTTGTTATTCGGAGACAAGGTTAGTGATGTAGCTGGGGGCAAAGTTGTGGATGGCTTTGTAAGTTGTTAGTATTTTGAATTGTATTCATTGGGTAACTGGAAGCCAGTGAAGGGATCAGCAGAGAAGGGTAGCAGACACTGAATGGTTGTTAAGGTGGATGTGTCTAGCAATGAACACCCAATATCTGGCATGTAATAGTTATTTGGATACATTAATGTATCCTAATAATACATTTATTAGCATATGCTATATCCATGTATGTATGCACGTATGTTGGAGATTGTTTACATTTTTATTTATTGATTTCTTTATTCTTTAAATGAATCTAAAGTTTATTACAGTTTAAGTATATGTTGTTTAAAATAAGATGTATTACTATCATGCCCCTGAAATATGGGGCTTCAATAGTTTCCAGTATACTGTATGTACAAATGTATGTAATTTAGATAATGTAAGGAAAGGGAAAAGATTTCAAGTACCGTATATACTCGAGTATAGGTCGATCCGAATATAAGCCGAAGCCCCTAATTTACCACAAAAAAAATGGGAAAACTTATTGACTCGTGTATAAGCCGAGGGTGAGACATGCCTGTCCATCCCTGTGTGTCCATCCCTGTGTGTCCATCACTGTGTGTCCATCACTGTGTGTCCATCACTGTGTGTCCATCACTGTGTGTCCAGCCTACCTGTGTCCTGTGCCTCTTTGTCCTTCTGCAGCCTGTGTCCTTCTGCAGCGATCTGCATGTAAAAACATACGGCGGCCATGCCAGGATCGCCGCACCTCTTCTCCTCGTCCGTGACAGACGGCGGCCATTCCACTGTTCAAAAGCCGCGCCTCCGTCTGTGATAGGCGGAACACTCAATTTCCCAGCAGTCAGTGTTCCGCCTATCACGGACATCCTCTCATCCTCGTCCATAGTATGAGGACGAGCGGATGTCCGTGATAGGCGGACCACTGACTGCTGGGAAATTGAGTGTTCCGCCTATCACAGACAGGGACGTGCGGCTTTTGAATAGTGGAATGGCCGCCGTCTGTCTGCACGACACGCTGATCGGGTAGACAGACGGCGGTGACTCGAGTATAAGCCGAGGGGGGCACTTTCAGCCTAAAAAAAGGGGCTGAAAATCTCGGCTTATACTTGAGTATATACGGTAGGTCCTGTTTTCTAGCTAACCAATGCTGGAGCATTTAGCATTTAACCTTGCTCTTCCCACCTGCACCTTCTCGCCCACTGTCTTCCTACTTCTCAAAATTTGGTGTAATCTCCAAATACCTAATATGCTTATCCCTTTATATAGGTATATATACATACATGGGTATATATATATATATATATATATATATATATATATATATATATATATATATATATATATATATATATATACACACACACATCCATGACCAATGTAGCCTGAATGTTCTCTCCCTCTTGTACCTCTCACTATATACCTTGCTCTTCCCCTTTTTCCTACGCTCTTAAAGATGAGACCACACCTTTTTTATTGGAGTAAAACTGGCCACAACAGCCTTTATTAACACAAATAAAAACTCACTCCAACAAACATATATATATAATAAATGTATAAATATATATAAACAACCCGTAACATCAACAACATAACATGCCCAGTCTGGTGATCTCTGACGGTGACCCACACTTATACCAAAACACCAAAATCCCTGCCGTACACATGTCTAACTTTTCCCAAGGCCTCCACCTGTGATCGGTCGGAGACAACTTTTGTCAGTGAACATAACCGTATTCCATCCACCGTTCTGGAATACCCCAGAGGGGCCGATCTTTCGATGAGCCCCCCACACCTTCAGATCCCTTCTGAGTAAACGTCTACCGTCAGAAACCACCAGAAACACCGCCCCAATCCTCCGGAAACCTTCTGCTGTCGTGACGACCTGAAAACGATACCTGCAAAAGAAGATAAAACAGCAACAAAACAAAACCACCAAACAAAATACACCAAACTAGGGAGGGAGGGTGGGAAAAACTGTCACCTCCCAATCTCCGAATGACTTCTTCCACTCCTCCCCTCCTTTTAAGAGGCTTCTCCCCTTCCTCCTCTCAGTTTTTTCTAATACCTCCTTCCCAGCTCTGCTCCTCCTCCTCCTTTATTAACCCTATCCATCCCTCAGTCACCCTGTCATGTCCAGAACTCCCCTAGTCCTTCCAGTCCTCATTCCGTGCTTCTCTTTAGGGCTCCACTGAGGAAGGCAGACATCAATTCCGACATGGCAGGTGATTAATATACAATAAATCACCATTTTGGGAAAAATAATTTTTCTCACCAACTGGTCAGTAGCAATCTGTTTAACAGCTAAAATAATAAACTTATTTATAGGTATTATAATATACTAGGTATTTTTCTGTGTGATATCACAACTATAGTGAGGATAGTAGGGATAGATCGTGGAGATCTAAAGGTCAATCCACGTCTCAGCTATACCATTCTCATTAGGCCAGGATTTGTAGAAAGGCTGCATAGGCCTATGCGCAAGACAAGGAAACATGAGCAACTTGCCTATCATCTTATTGCTGTATCCATTTTTTTCCTATGTTAGCCAGCACTATACTGAAAAATTATTTTATATAAGGCATACATGGAACTGTACAGCCATACAGATATGCTGACTCTGAGTATGTGGCCTTTGTTAACATATCACTGAAATCGAGCTCTGCTTCTCATTTGAATTTAACCCCAGCAGGCACTTTTTCTTTGATTATTGCATAGATTTAAAGAATCGTATATACTCTGTGGGGTATTCAACATTATATGAATTTATAAAAATGAATCTGATGGTAGGGACTTAAATCATTATGGCAATTTTGATTCAGCATTTAAAACGTTAGTATTATAATATATTGACTGTGACATCGAACATGACCTTCCCATGGCCCAATGTGCCCTTACTGACTACAACTGCTTGTACTATGTGATATGATGTGAAATTGCAATGTTGTGTAACTTACTTGAAATAGTTAATTTAAATATCCTATATTTATTACTGTAGTATGCCAATGAAAATCCCAATGGCAAGACTCTCCTAGGCAACCACAAAAGGTCTACTAAGTAGTGTGATGCACTAGGTCAGATATCAATGAGTTGCAATTTGTATTTAAAAAAGTAAAAAAACATGCATCTGGACACAATAAAATGTATAAAATAGCTCCTAACACAATTTGTTGGCTGCAAACCTATACACTATACATAAAAAGTGTAGCGCTCCTTAATAGAACAGAATAGAAATACACCAACGTAAATATATATATATATATATATATATATATATATATATATATATATATAGTCCTTTCTTAGTTTGCCTGCAATGAGTGGTAGGTGAATATAGATATAACCAAAAGAAAGATCCTTCACCATCTAGGGAAGCACACACAGCCTCTAACCAAATGGAGTTGACCACCTAATTACAGGCAGTCAAAACACGCAGTTATACCCCAGGAATGGTTCCCAGAGGACCTGATCCACCAGCATACACAATCAGCTTTGAACTTCTCCACAGCAAAATAGCCAAATGATTCAAGACAGTGAATGCCCAAAGGATATATCTCAAGAATCAAAGCCCTCTCATAGTGTAATAATCTCATTATCTCTTTTGATTTAGTAAAAATTAACACTTACATGTGGTATCAGTATAGCAAAATTTCAAACCGGTAAGATGGCAGCTCTCCGCTCCACTCTGTTATGATGTCACAAACAAATGCTCCACTCTACTCATTTTGTCATCATAAGACATTGTGTGGGGGGCCTGACATCTAATGATGACGAAATGCATAGGGTGGCGCATTGTCATGTGATGTCATCACACAGTTAGGACATATGGAGGGTTGTGTGGGCTGTAAAATTGTGATTGGACAACGATGACCTGTTTTTTAATGGTGGGGAAAGATTGTGCTTTTCATAAATTTTGGTATATTATTTATGTATATAAAGTATTTTTTTTAGGAATACTCGCAGTCATGCCTATGAATCAGGTTGCATTACTATGTATCTGAGGTCTAGTTCAATAACAGTGAATACTTAACTCAGGCACAACCCCATGGCAAGTCCCTGGTAGAGGACATCAACTCCTTTTTTCTCCGATGCAAACGACGGCCCCAGTTTCATGGAATTTACATTAAAAGCACAGAACATACAGGGGGCAGCAGTTGTTGTTCATTGCTTTAATAAGGTCATTGCTACAGGCTTAGCAATGTGCATAGACAGGTTGGAGCTGGAAATCATGCACCTGTACATCTGAGTAGAATGTCGGGCTCAAAACACCAGGGGGGGACAAGATATACATGTGCTCAAATCCCAATAGCTTATACATGTGTTGAAACTGTTGGGTGCTAAAGGGGTTTGATCATATGTTAAAATCATGGGTGTGGGTGTGACCACATGTTAAAAAAATACATAGTAACACACCTGATAGTTTAAATACATTAACAAGCTATTGGGATTTGAGCACAGGAATATCTTGTCTCTATTGCAATACAGGTCAGTGAGCAGACCTGAACTTAATAGCTATCCCCCACCTTGTGTCTGATTGCCCCATCTTGGCATTATGTCCACCTAACATTTGCAGTAACATTGCAGTTTAGGACTGTCTGTAAGAGGAATTACTTTGATGCAGTTGGCTGGCTTAAACATGTATTGTAATATATGTGGAATAAAAATATGTGGAATAAAAATCCCTGTTTTTAAGACACCAGGGGGACACCATAAGGACCGCCAAGCTTTGGTGGAGGACTAAGCAACAAGTGAGACCTCCTATGCAAGCAAGCTTTCAGCGCAAAATAGGGTGAACTTGTAAGCTGTATGCCAAGGAGCATTACCTGGGCTATTGTAAATGCCCAAGTGCTGGACAATTTGTTGCATGTACTATATACTAAACACTGCTTTAAATCAGCCAAGGTTCCATGATGCCCAAGGGTTCCTCCAGAGGTTGCTAGGGGTTCCTTGAGCAATAAACTACTTCTGCCTCTCACCTAGGTTCCCACCGTTGATCTTTTTTATCTGTAAGTGAGTTATTTTTCCCAATGACCATCACACTAATGTATTATGAGTTGTAGATATAGTCGTTTTTAGTAGGGGTTCTCTGAGACCTAAACGTTATTTTAAGGGTTCCTCTGTGTTGAAAAGGTTGAGAAAGGCTGCTCTATATCATTGCTGTTGGCAAACTTCTTTTGTGCAAACTTTAATGCTGATTGCTCAGGAAACCATTTAGGAGGAAAACGTTGATTGAAGTGATGATTTCACAAGCATTCAATCAGCAAGGTCATGCATACTTACCAACATTTTTATACCAGCCCCCCCCCCCCCCCCCGGTAGTCCTGCCCATATAACTCCCCATTTTCTGGGCATTTCTTCCCCCAATTATGTGGGAGCCTCGATCCATTTAGCTAATACCTTATTTTGACTGCACATACTCAGTAACTGAAATAAGGATGAAGCTGTGATATTGGCACGCAACCTGGAGCACAGTATCATTAGAACAGAGGACAGCGAAGTGGGACTGTCACGGCAATTCTGGGACAGTTGGCACCTATGGACTTAGAATTTTGCATAAATTGGTATTAAGCATACTTGGAAATGCACCCTTCTCCTAGACAGGCTCTAATGTGCAGCAATCACTATGTTATGGTGGTTCTTTGTTATTTGTTGTGGAAAGGCAGTGGTTAAAGTAGGTTATAGGTTCAAACTCAATGGATGTGCTCAGACTGTGCATATAATCAGGCTCAATATTAAGATGTGGATAGACTTTTGGGAAACAGATCAAGTCTAAAGCCAGGTTCACATATGTGCGAATTGGATGCGGTTTTCAACGCATCCAATTCGCATAACATGTGAGTGTGTTCACACAGGTCCAGGGTGGCCGTGCTGCTGATTTCAAAATGTTCCTGTGCATTTTTGGGTCCGGTACAGGTACGAATTCAGGCAACAATGAAGACCTGAATCACACCTGAACTGGTGAACACAAATGCACCAGAATCTAAGCATGAAACTGTGGCCACACATATGTGAATCTGGCCCAAATATACAACTTACGCATGTCTTTCGTTCCATGTGCACAAATTCCTAATTTGAGAAGCAAAAGTATTATTTTTTTTTAAAAATCTCATATTATAACTCCCACAGCAACAAAATAATTGCTAGGCTCTTTTTAAAAAAGCAAAATGTACTGTTTTGTTCATATTTGCTTAATTCATTAACGATCAGTGCTAAATATAAAAAAATTTCTTTCTTTCTGGTAAATATGAAATTTTGCATTTGACTATTTATTTACCACCATAGGTGGAACTTTATAATCTGCTAACTGTATGTTTTCTGAAGTTGTATATTTACTGTATATGCTGTAATAGGAGTTGACCCCCCGTTGTTCAGCTGCATCCCCGCCCGTTCCTGTCTGTAATTGACATGGCATTTAGGGGAACCAGTTTGAGAGATACAAGTAAAAAGTGATCAGCTGCTACTAAGCTGTATTATTAGGAAGCCCAGAATGCTTTGTGAATAAATTGTAATGGAAGTATTATATATTTTTTTTATAAAATTAGGACTTTGTACAACTACTGAAAAAATTGTTTATGTTAAAAGAAACTATATAAAGCTATAAAAATAGGATTTTTAATAACAGCTTACCTGTAAAATCCTTTTCATGGAGTACACCACGGGACACAGAGCCTTGTTAATTACTTAATGGTTTGTATAGCTCACCAATAGGTGATTGGACACTGTCAAACCCAATGAAGACAAGTCCCCCATTATATAACCCTTCCCATAAGGAGAGTTTTTGTAGCAAAGCAATAAGCATCCCATAAGAAGGGGGAATTTCTGTGTCCCGTGGTATACTCCAAGAAAAGGATTTTACAGGTAAGCTATTATTAAAAATTCTATTTTCATTTTTTTACACCACGGGACACAGATTACTTAATGGGACGTCCCAGGGCAATGCTCAACTTGAGAGGAGGGAGACACAAATCAAAGCAGACCGCCATCGGACGTGAGGACCTACATTGCTGCCGGCAGCACACTGCGCCCGAAGGTGGTATCCTCAAGCCCTCTTACATCCACTTGATAGAATTTGGTAAATGTATGGATTGAAGACCAGGTTGCAGCCTTGCAGATCTGAGCCATGGAAGCCTGGTGATGCACCGCCCAAGAAGAACTTACTGCTTTGGTCGAGTGTGCTTTGACACGAAAAGGAGGAATTTTCTGTTTCAATCCATAAGCTTGAATAATAACCTGTCGAATGCACTTAGAGATAGTAGATTTAGATTTTGCCTGGCCCCTTCTAGGACCTTCCGGCAGAATAAACAAAACATCAGTCTTCCGTATCTGAGCAGTTGCTTTCACATAGACCTTTATTGCTCTCATTACATCTAGAGAATGCAATAATTTTTCCACCTCAGACTGTGGGTATGTAAAAAAGGAAGGTAAGACAACATCTTGAAAACCTGACACCACCTTAGGGAGAAAGGTGGGGTGGGGATGCAACACATCCTTGTCCTTGTGGGCAATTAAATATGGCTCTTTACAAGAGAAAGCTGCCAGTTCAGATACTCTTCTAGCAGAGGAGATAACGACTAGAAAGGCCAATTTCCTACTCAAAAGGAGCAACGGAATATGGTGAATAGGTTCAAAGGGCTGTTTCTGTAAAACAGACAAGACTAAATTCAAATCCCATGGGCACAAAGGAGATTTGACTGGCGGATTTAACAGCAATACCCACTGAATAAAAGCCCGGACTAGGGAATGAGACGCAAGTGGTCTTTGAAAGAACACTGATAGGGCCGAGATCTAACCCTTGATACTGCTCAGGGCCAGTTTTATCTCTACTCCCAATTGAAGAAAAGCAAGAATCCTACCAATAACATACTTTTGAGGACGCCACCTTTTGCATTCGCACCAGGAAACATATGCCGGCTTCCTAGCATTAACCAGAGTAGAGAGAACTGGGCCCGAAAGTCCATGTTTCTTCAAAATGTAGGTTTCAACAGCCAAACCATCAAATTTAGACTATGTAAGGAAGGATGGCATACTGGTCCCTGCGAGAGCAGGTCTGGGTGGAGTGGAAGAACCCAAGGTTTTCCCACCGCCATCCTTATGATCTCTGTGTACCAGGATCTTCTGGGCCAAGCTGGAGCCACCAGGATTACTGGTTTCCCTTCTTTCCTGATCCTGTAAAGCAGTCTCGGTAAGAGCGGAATCGGAAAGGAATGCATTGATCAACGAAAACTGATCCCAAGGAATCACTAGCGCATCTGCTCCGTATGCTAGAGGATCCCGTGTGCTCAATACAAAGTTGTCCAACTACCTGTTGAACCTGGAGGCTAGTACATCTACATCCGGAGTACTCCATTTCCGGAATATGGCCCGAAATATCTCGGGGTGCAGAGACCATTCTCCTGGTAACAGCTGCTGGCAGCTGAGATAGTCCGCTTGCCAATTTTCTACCCCCCGAATGAAGACTGCAGAAAGGCAGGGAGCTTTTCTGCCCAAACCAGTACTTGGTTCATCTCCCTCTGGGCATCCCGACTCCGGGTGCCCTCTTGATGATTGATATAGGCCACAGCAGTAACATTGTTGGACTGCATCCGGACAGGATAACCCTGCAACCTGAACGTCCAGGCTCTGAGGGCTAAATGCACTGCCCGGATCTCCAAAATATTGATGGGCAGGCTTCTTTTGGCCTTGGACCAATTCCCTTGGGCCTAAGCCCTTCACCCCCAGAGGTGACTGGGGTGAAGGATCTTCCCTTTTTCAAATTTTTGTTTTTTAACCACCAACTGAGGCTTTGTCGTACCTCTGATGACAGGCACATTGGCAAGTCCAAGGCTTAGACTCTGCTGTTCCAGGCAAACAGGATGCTGTTTTGCAGCAGTCTCGAATAAAACTGGGCGTAAGGAAAGGCCTCAAAAGAGCCCACCATCTTTCCTAACAACCTCATGCAAAGACGAATATATGGTTCCTTCCTCGTCTTGACCATCTGCATCAATTCTCTTATAGACTTGATCTTTGACTCAGGTAAGAATACCCTGCTTTGGGCAGTGTCTAAGATCATACACAAATACTCCACCCTCTTTAAGGGCTGTAAGGATGATTTTTCCAAGTTGAGGACCCAACCTAAGTGCTCTAGGTATTTTACCATGCTGAGCACATTGTGGTTTAACTTTGCTACTGACTGCTCTACCAGTAGCAGGTCATCTAGATATGCCGTCACCGCTATGCCCTGCACCCTCAGATTTGCTATAAGCGGGGTTAGAATCTTCGGAAATGCCCAGGGTTCAGTAGCCAGACTAAAGGGGAGGGCCACAAACTGGAAGTGCCGCTCTTCTACTGTGAAATCTTAGGAAACCTTTGGTGAGCGGGACAGATAGGCACATGTAGATATGCGTTATTTGGTTATGACTCACAAATACAATGTCACATTAACAAGGGACACCAACACCAAACAACCTCCTTGAGGATACAAAATACAAGTTATTAATGGTGTTGTGGTATCTTGACACACAAAACGAAAAAAAAAAAAATATTATGGAGATCAGTAGAAAAAATATATATAAAAAAACATAAAAAAGTAGATCAATATAAAACAAAAAATAAATAAAACAGGAGATCTTCATTAAAAAAAAAGAAAAAAAATGGAGATGTTCATAAAAAATAAATAAAAAAAAGATCACTTTAAAAATAAATTCAAAACATTATTATGGAGCTCTGATAAAAAAAATAACAAAAATTATTCATGAGATCACAAGAAATAATAAAGAAATCAGTTTGTGAGAAATATGTGTGAATATCAGCAGCAAAACAACTTCATAATTCTAGCATTATAAAGAAGAAGAGAATGTGCTGCATTAAAAGATTTAAAAATGTGCAGCGTGACAAATGTACTATCTCCATTACGAAAGCTAGTTTTACCAGACCGATCGCTTCCGTCTCGTGCTTAATTCAGAGCATTTTGTGGAATTTTGTGCGTGTCTAAATTGTGTACACACGCTCAGAATTTACGACAACGGATTTTGTTGTCACAAAAATTTAAGAACCAGCTCTCAAATTTTTGTTTCCAATGGAGCCTACACACGGTCGGAATTTCCAACAACAAGCTCACATCGAACATTTCCCATCGGAAATTCCGACCGTGTGTACACGGCATTTGAATATAACATTTAAAACTGTACCGTAGATATATTTTAATGATATAGTGATAGTATGGAGGGGGTCTGAAGAAGAACTACAAGAATTCTTCAATGAAAAATACTTGATGTGATTGTAGCCATATTAGTGCAATTGTGACAGTGAAAATTGAGTACTGTCTGTGATACTTTTTTTATTTGCACTAAAAGTTGTATGTTAGTGCAAATAAAAAAAAGTATCACGGACAGGTGTTTTTTACAGGAAGCTGGAGTAAAAGCAGCACCGATTATTTGGATTTACAAATCCATAAACAAAAAGGGAAGTTATGCACCAAAACTTAAAAAAAAAAAAAAAAAAGGAAAGAAATGGGAATATTCCCACTAATAGCTTCCATCATCCACAATGGATAGAGAATATATCCAAAGGACAATTCATGTGTTTATACAGAAATTACAGTGATCAAAAAGATTATGAGGAGTAATCCAACATACTAATAAATAGATTTATTGAAGAAGATTACAAGAAGAAAAGCCTGGAGACCCTCAAAGAAAAGGTAAATTTGTTGTACAGAGACACCATGATAGATGGAAAGAAGGAAAATAAGAAAAACAAGAACATGGATATGGCCTTTCTCACAGGGTATAATAGACAATATAAGTCCGTGGAAAAAGTGGTAAGAAAGCACTGGCCCACTTTACAATCAGATAAAGTGTTATGCCCTGTACACACGGTAGGATTTTCCGATGGAAAATGTGTGATAGGACCTTGTTGTCAGAAATTCCGACCGTGTGTAGGCTCTATCACACATTTTCCATAGGAATTTACACAGATCTGGTTCTCAAATTTTCCGACAACAAAACCCATTGTCAGAAATTCCGATCGTGTGTACACAATTCCGATGCACAAAGGGCCACGCATGCTCGGAATCAAGCAGAAGAGCAGCACTGGCTATTGAACTTAATTTTTCTCGGCTCGTCGTATGTGTTGGATGTCACCACGTTCTTGACGTTCGGAATTTCCAACCAACTTTGTGTGACCGTGTGTATGCAAGACAAGTTTGAGCCAACATCCGTCAGAAAAAATCCCATGGATTTTGTTGTCGGAAAATCCTATCATGTGTACAGGGCATTAGAAACAAGTTTACCCCATCTTCCTTCTTTTATCTACAGGAAAGCACCTTCTTTGAGAAATAGACTTGCACACAATGCTTTAGATCCACCTAGACAAATCAAACTGTTTAAATAGTTAAAAGGCTTCCATAAATATGGAAATGTCTACCATGTAGACTCAGCAAAAAAAAAACAGCCATGAAAAAAAGAAACGTTCAGCTCTAAAATTACCGGAAGAGAATATAAGATCAGGGAGTTGATAACATGCACCAGTACGCATGTAACATATCAACAGCATAAAAAATGGATTCAATAGTCATAGAGTATCAAGGCATTTAAGGGCCGGTTCACACTGCAGGCGAGGCGAGACGACTCCGACTTGCCTCGCCGCGACCTGCCGCGACCTCAGCGGCAACTTGCAGATGACTTCTGTATAGAAGTCAATGCAAGTCGCCCCGAGGTCGCCCAAAAGTAGTACAGGAACCTTTTTTCTGAGTCGGAGCGACTCGAGTCGCTCCTCTCAGAACGGTTCCATTGTACAGAACGGGGGCGACTTGCGAGAGCGAGGCGAGGCGAGTTGTGTCGCCTCGCATCGCCCGCTGTGTGAACCGGCTCTTAGGGATTATCATAAAAAAGACCCATCAGTTATGATGTTTTATGCCATAGATAAAATTAAAGGCCATTGAAGGGGGAAATAAGAAGAAGAAAGTCTCCCAAAATTAGACAAAATTTTTTTTTTTTCTTAATACCCTCCAACCCGAAGGGTTAAATATAGACATAGACTTTAACTGTTTTATTACCAACTTTTGAAAACACTAAATATGAAGCATCTATATTCTTTTTTTTTTCTGTAACAACACCTGTGTCTGAAATAGCAACTAAGCGATTAACACATAACCGGCATCTCCATTTTCCTTTTTCCTTTAATTCATTCCTTTGGTTAAACATACCAACATTTCCTATATATAAGTGATTTCCTTATATATATATTTTTGTTCCTTATATATACACACATTTCTTCCTCCAATTTGATCAAATGCATCTATATATAGGAACCCCTCCCATTTATAAATATATATCCTCTTTCAAACCATTCTAATCAAGATATATATTAATCAGATCAATTTATTCATTTTTTTTTAATATTTGGTCACTGCATTATATGTTTTTATGTGTTTGTTGTATGATGGTGTTCCCCACATGAAAATGCATAGGATTTCCTGTTAGGAATTACAATCGGACCATGACGGTGAAAAACACCAATTTTTTTTTCATTTATTTAAGCTGAGGTATATGAAGGCTCATGGTGGGAGTTTAGCCGTGGGTTTAGAAGAAAGTGGCTCCATAAAATTGGGCTATTAATACTGCAAATATAGGTCTATATGGAAACCCTCGCTGTACATGAATTCCCGGACTAAACAAAAATGGTCACCATCACGTGGCTGGATTCGTCAGGTCACCACATACTATATAAGGATAGGAAGTGTAGTAAGATGGCGGCGCTCCAGATGATGTGGTAATGAGGAAACAAGTAGGGCAGAGCTTCTATCGTCTTTGCGTAACTTATAGTTTGGAGCCGCGGAATGCGAATCGTCCCGGCTTCCTGGATTTAAAAGTTTTAAACATACAGAGAGGATGTGAGTATGTTTTCAACTCCATAATCTCACTAAACTTTTGGAAAATGTTATTATGCTATGGGAGCATCATTTCTCTGCATGTGGGTGATATGGATGAATATCTAAAAGAGCAAAGAGCGCTCTCTAAAGGAGTGGATCGGGAAACTTCTGCACAGTGGCAAAAACTGTGAATGTGAAGTACCCCTTTGAGGGGTGGGCAGGGGCGTACTTAGAGCATTCGGCACCCGGTGCGACTCCTATATCTGGCACCCCCCCTCACTTTAAAATGTAAAAACACCGCACTGTGTCCCCTGCATACCTCTGCATCCCCCAATATCTCTTTGTCACTACTTTGTACCCCCTCTCCACAACTGGACTCCTTTACATTGCACAGCCCCCCGCAGCTCTGGATCCCTTTACATTACACACCTCTGGACCCCTTTACATTACAAAACTGGTGAACCTCTAGACCCCTTTACATTACACAACCCCCTGTACCTCTAGACCTCTTTACATTGCATAACCCCCTGAACCTCAGGGCCCCTTTACTTTACACAGCACCCTGCACCTCTAGACCCCTTTACTTTACACAGCACCCTGCACCTCTAGATCCCTTTACATTACACAACACCCTGCACCTCAGGACACCTTTACATTACAAAACCCTCTGCACCTTTGGACCCCTTTCAATTACACAGCACCCTGCACCTCTGGACCCATTTACATTGCACAGCCCCTGCACCTCTAGACCCCTTTACATTACACAACACCCTGCACCTCAGGACACCTTTACATTACAAAACCCTCTGCACCTCTGGACCCCTTTGCATTACACAACCCCCTGCACCTGTGGACCCCTTTACATTACACAGCCCCCTGCACCTCTGGACCCCTTTACATTCCACAGCCCCCTGCACCTTTGGACCCCTTTACATTACACAGCACTGTGCACCTCAGGACACCTTTACATTACAAAACCCTATGCACCTTTGGACCCCTTTACATTACACAGCACCCTGCACCTCTGGACCCATTTACATTACACAACCCCCTGAACCTCATGGCCCCTTTACATTACATAGCACCCTGCACCTCTAGACCCCTTTACATTACACAACACCCTGCACCTCAGGACACCTTTACATTCCAAAACCCTCTGCACCTCCTGGACCCCTTTACATTACACAGCACCCTGCACCTCTGGACCCATTTACATTACACAACCCCCTGAACCTCAGGGCCCCTTTACATTACATAGCACCCTGCACCTCAGGACACCTTTACATTACAAAACCCTCTGCGCCTCCTGGACCCCTTTACATTACACAGCACCCTGCACCTCTGGACCCATTTACATTACACAACCCCCTGAAACTCAGGGCCTCTTTACATTGCACAGCACCCTGCATCTCTAGACCCCTTTACATTACACAACACCCTGCACCTCAGGACACCTTTACATTACAAAACCCTCTGGACCCCTTTGCATTACACAACCCCTTGCACCTGTGGACCCTTTTACATTACACAGCCCCCTGCACCTCTGGACCCCTTTACATTACACAGTACTGTGCACCTCAGGACACCTTTACATTACAAAACCCTATGCACCTTTGGACCCCTTTACATTACACAGCACCCTGCACCTCTGGACCAATTTACATTACACAACCCCCTGAACCTCAGGACCCCTTTACATTACACAGCACCCTGCACCTTTAGACCCCTTTACATTACACAACACCCTGCACCTCAGGACACCTTTACATTACAAAACCCTCTGCACCTCCTGGACCCCTTTACATTACACAGCACCCTGCACCTCAGAACCCCTTTACATTACACAACCCCCTGCACTTCAGGACCCCTTTACATTACACAGCACCCTGAAGCCTTTGGGTTCACACTGGTGTCTTGGAGTTTGTCGCAGTGCTGGGGTATATGCAGTTTTTCTGCATATAATCCTAATTTTTAACTGCAGTCCCACAGACGTCTATTAGCTTGTGTAATTTTACTGTGTTTTATGAAAGATTCAGTATAGAGGACATTTGGTGCGCTTTCAGAAAATGGTGCAAAAATGTGTAACCTAATAGAAGTCTGTGGGACTGTAGTGAAAATTGCGGCAACTGAACCACAACGCATCAGTGTGAACCCACCTGAGTCCTGGTTCACATATATGCGATGCAGGAATCGGCGAGATTCCAGTGCAGATTCCTGCATTGCATGTTGCTTGTTGGTTGTTCACACTGCCCTTTGCAAGCTGCTACGGGTGTCAATGTAAAATTAATGACATCCCCAGATCGGTTTGCAAATCGCAGTGAGAACTGTGAAATGGTGCAGGAATCGGATTGCATAGGTGTAAACACCCATCCAATACAATTCCAGTGCAACCAAAAAAAGGGTCCCTCACCATTTTGGTGCAAATGTGATTTCAGCCATACAGTTTGTATGGCTGAATTTGCATCGCACATGTGATTTGCACAGCAATTCAGTGTGAATCACATGCAATGTCTATGAACACAGTAGTGTAAACCCTGGTAAAGGAACATGATGGGGAGCATGATGGGGAACATGATGGGAATATGATGGGAATATGATGGAAAGACTCTGGAGGACAACAGAGGAAAGAGGGGGAGTGAATGAGATTTGGGAGAGAGAGGGCAGAGTCTGGACACAGGGACAGTGCTGATAACTTACTTGCATATTCTTCCTCACACTGTTTACATGTTCCGCCCCCACATTCCTTTCAGAGCAGCACAGCTCAGCACACGGGCTGCACGGAGCATGGATGGGACACGCAGGGGAGAGAGAGGGCAGAGCTAAGGCAGACTCTTCCATCTCTATGGAGGGGAGGGGGGGAATTGTACTCACTCACTGGGCTGTTATAATTTAACAGAGGGTGAGAGCATTGTGACAATGGGTCAGTCTGCCTGAGGTCTCCCTGCTCAGCATGTCATATCGGCTGCACTACCAAGCCTGTCCCACTCTCACTGTTTCATACAGGGGAGCCTCCTGACACCCCCCTAATGTGTGGCACCTGGGGCGGACCGCACCCCCCGCCCCCTAGTTAGTACGCCACTGGGGGTGGGTATGCTGAACCAGACAAATTTTGATCCATACATGGCTGGCTGAAACCAGTCCAAAAATTGCATGCTTTGAAGTGAGCAAGGGGAATATTATTATGGGGAATATTATTATAGCTGTTCCCAGTGCTTGCCCTGGCACAAACATCATTCTGTATCCATATATATATATATACAGGTTATCTCATGCAGGGTAAAGCAAAGATGCACAAGACATGCCCGACAATAGAAAGCTATTGTAAAAAGACATCATGTAAATACCAAGCAACAATGGTTAGATTATGTACGCATTATATACGCATGATCCATCATTGAGTAATACAGTGGTGTCCATCCAATAGCTTCATCTGTTCTTAACAATTCACAAAACAAACAAAAATATGTTTTGCATATCAAAAGAAAATAAGTCAGTTTTTATATTGTGATTTATAAACATGGCAAACTTGGCCATCCTTCCCATGTAGAACAAATCTCTTATATTAAAAGGTATAGCTTCTTTGAGTGATTAGCGCAACACAAAAAACAGCAGTGAGTTAAGAAATCTGCAAACGTTCACATGGCAGCATATATCATACCTCCCAACTTTCTGAAATGGGAAAGAGGGACACTCTTTAGCACAAAGTGTGTAGGCTCACACTGCCTACACACCCCCTGCCATGCACAAGCAGTTAAAGAAACACCAAGAACTAGTAAGTAAAAAATTATTGACTATACCCACCAATACTTTTTTTTCCTCAATATTTTTATAATATACTGTCTTTTTGATGTGATGTGATAAAAAAAAAAAAAAAAAGGTTCAGGTGAATGATTTACCCACCAAGTTTCTGAGATGAGAATAAGGGACACCCTTTTGCTAAAAGTGTGTAGGCTAAAGACACTCCTCCTGCCACATCCCCAGGTACGTGGTTAATGAAGAATTAATACTTTTGGCAGTTAAAGTAGTTGTAAACCCCAGTAATGAAATCTAAACAGAGCACATATATCTGTAGTGTTTACTTGTCTCTCTCCAAATCTCTGAGTGTCATTTCTCTCTGGTGCTTCATTCCTCTGATGAGGAGAGAGATAAGCACACAGCTTGTCTATTCAAAATACAGCTCTGTGTGTTCCTTTGTTCCTCTGTCTATGTGGAAGGGGTGTGTCTCTTTCTTCCAATCAACTCTCACGCAGTTTATAAGAGCTGTAGAACTGTAGCTCTAGAACTGTAGCTCTCAACCCCCTCCTCTGTACTTCTCACTGATGCATTAGGATTTTAGCACAAATCTGCACTTTTGAAGGGGTGTAGGGAAGAGAACAATGCAGATAAGTAAAATCTATATAGGAGGATTTGTTTCATCTCTGTGTATCAGCTAAGGATTTCCATTCCACTGGGTATATATGAGGGTTTACAACCACTTTAAAGCAGAGCTCCACCCAAAAGTGGAAGCTCCGCTTATTTGCCTGCCTCCTCCCCTCAGTTGCCACATTTGACACCTTTTGGTGGGGAACGGGTACCTGGTTTTGACAGGTACCAACTCCCACTTCCAGGTTACTTTTCCGGGGAGAAATCACCTGCAAGTTTGGCCCCCCGCCTCCTTCCGCTGCCGCCTGGGCCATTCGCAAACTGCAGCGCGACTCACTGCCAATTTCCTTTACCAGCAGCCAATTTAAAAACCGGCTTGGGTGAAGACACCACTGTATTTGTGCACAGGTAAGTGTCTTAATATTAAAAGTCAGCAGCTACAGCATTTGTAGCTGTTGACTTAATTTTTTTTTGATGGAGCCTGGAGCTCCTCTTTAAGTACTGCATTTATTATAGAAGTCTACACATCTGTCCAAAATGAGGGGCAACTGAGGAGAAAACAGGGACAGAGGGATTTTGTTCCGAAAAGGTGTCAGTCCCTCCAAGTGAGGGATGCTTAGTGTAGTGTAACACTTTTTGTAGTTAAGTATTTAAATTATTATAGAGGTGTACACATCTGTCTAAAAAGAGGGACATCTGAGGAGAAAAGTGGAACAGATGGATTAAGCTCCAAAAAGAGGGTCAGTTGGGAGGTATGTATATACTGACCACTGTATTGTGCAAGTTAGAATATTTTTGCATGATGTATGCAGCTTATGAGAAAATTTGCAGAGATTAGATACTTTTTTTCAACAGCATGGAATATTTGTGCTCAAATTTATCATTCTAATTATATGGGGAACATAAGACAAGTTTATATCCCGTCCTCATTAACCCGACACATTTCCTGAACTTCACATGAACTCCATTACAATAAAAACATTCAGTGAAATATTAGATATGCAGCTGCAGTATGAGACAGCAGGTGTAACTGCTCAGGATTGTAATAAGGGTCTCCTTCTCATTCTATATTAATTGTAAAGGCTCTTCTAGAAATGGGACAAGAATGGAGAGTTGGGTCAGATTGTTGGATTCTCCCTTCCGCAGGTGAATAAACATGACCAAAGAGACAGAGCCAAAATCAAATACAACTGAAGTTCCGGCAAACAATGGATTCTTGAAAGTACAGGAAAGAACAAGGAGATGGGTATACAGTGACATAATAAAACACAGAGAGTAAATATAAAGTGTCAGCTCTTGTAAGACTAATGTGTATAGACTTTTCTGGGATGTGCAGCACCTGCCCTCAAGACTTGGAAGATTTTAGAATTGAAGCAATGTATGCAGCTTATCACATAGATTTTCATTTTTGGTTTCTAAGTGAAAAGGATATGAAAAATAGAACAAAATGAACATAATGGCTCCATTGACTCTAATACAGAAATCTCTAGAGCCCCTGAGGTTCAGTCTACGTTTAAAATTATACATATTTTATGCACTTCCTTCCACTGAAAATGAAAGTGTTTCTGTATAAATGTTGCATTTAATCTTTCACACTTTTCAGTTTGTTTTCAGAAGAATCTTCCCATATGAAACTTAAACATACGTTTACATATCATAACTTATGAATGAGAAAGAAAATGCTGTATAAATCATATGTAGGTACTGCAAATGTTCAAAAGTACAATTTCCACATGTATAGCAACATTCTATTCACTGATAGGTGCTTTGAGGCAAGGGGGTTCCCAAGAATAGATTGCATCTACCTTGCCTGACAGCATCTCTAAGCCCTTGTACACGCGGTCGGACATTCCCATGGACAATGTCCGATAGGACCGTGTTGTCGGATAATCTGACATTGTGTGGGCTCCATCGGACTGTTTCCGTCGGAGTATGCGACAGACCAAGTTTTCCAGCTGGGCTATAAAATTTTCCGACAACATGATCCGATCGGACTTTGTCCGATCATGTGTAGAGAATTCCGATCTGACAAAGTGCCACGCATGCTCAGATCAAATTCCTAGACCAAAGCTATTGGCTACTAGCCTGAACGTAGTCCCGTCGTAATGAAATAATGTCATCACGTTCTGAACGATCGGATTTTCCGACAACTTTGTCCGACTGTGTGTATGCAACAGTTTCGGACAAAATCCGTCAGGCAAAATCCAATGGATTTGGTTGTCAGAATGTCCGACCGTGTGTACAAGGGCTAAGGCTGCATTCACACTTGAGCATTTTCAGCTCATGAAACACCCGTAAAATGCCAGAAAAAACACCAGAAAAACTCCCAACAAGCAAAATTCCATTAATTTCAATGGCACCAGTTCACATCTGAGCGTTTTGTCACCTGAAGCAAAATGCCTGAAAAATGCCTTAAGCTCACAAAAGAACATGAGCTTCTTTGGGGCAGATCACAAGCATTTTTCTGCTTTTTACATTGGTGACCTATACAAAATCTTGGCAAAATTGCAGTAAATATTGCAAAAAAATTGCGGTAAAAACACACAATTTTGCAATACTCAGGTGTGAATGCAGCCTATACTGTCAAGATCCCAACCCTCACTACTGTGTCTAACCTGAAAGTCTTAGGCCTTTTGCATACTGGATGTTTTTCCAGCTGCTGTTTTTGGCACCATTTTTTTTCTTCAGCCACCTAGCAAGTTATCCTATGTGTCCATGCATACATAGGCTTTTATCAGTGTTTTTTGGCAAGGGAATTTTCCAGCTGGAAAAAAACTCCAAAACTAGAGGGTTTGAAGAGGACTTTTTCAGCTGTAAAACATTCTAACTCTGAAAAACACAAAAAAGGGCTATTTTGCGTTTGTGAGTGTTTTGAGCCATAAGCCTTTGTGGGATTACAGTTTCGCTAAAAATTATGGGCACAAGTGGCTGCACATGATTGACACATTAGCTGCATATGATGGGCATAAGTGGCTCCATTTGACAGGCACAAGTGGCTACATTTGATGGGCACAAGTGGCTGCATATGATGGGCACAAGTGACTTCATATGATGGGCAAACGTGGCTGCATATAATGGGCACAATGGCTGCATTTGGGCACAATGGCTGCATTTGATGGCCACAATGGCTGCATATGATGGGCACAATGGCTGCATAGGATGGGCACAAGTGGCTGCATATGATGGGCACAAGTGGCTGCATTTGACGGGCACAATGGCTACATATGATGGGCACAAGTGGCTACATATGATGGGCACAGTGGCTGCATATGATGGGCACAGTGGCTGCATTTGATGGGCACAATGACTGCAATTGATGGGCACAGTGGCTGCATTAGATGGGCACAATGGCTGAATTTGTTGGGCACAGTGAGGCTGCAATTGATGGGGGGGGGGGGGGGTTCTGTATTCTTCAGTTTGTTTGCGCTCTCCCAAAAATTTTGAGCCACTGTCTAGTAGTCTTTGCTTTCAGAAGCCATTCACATCCAATTGTGATAAGCAAGGTCAATAAATGCATGGACACATGAAGGGGGTAAAAGAGAGGATCTGAAGATCCCTTTCTTCAGTAGGAAGGCTCATTAAAATTAATTTCCACGTTTGCAGTCATATTCAAGAAAATTCCACTATACTGTACAAAACCTTTGTTATCTTTTCCTATTCACACACCCAGGGCCAGATTAAGAACATCATGGGCCTGGTGCTGAGGATTTTGGTGGGGCCTTTATAAACAATAAATAAATAAAAATTCAAACTATTTTTTGTTATAACAAATTAAATTAAAGAGAGAGAGGGAGGATGAGAGAGAGAGAAAGGGGATGAAAGAGGTGTGAGGGGTAAGGGAGGGAGGATGAGAAAGTAAGGGGGGATGAGAGAAAGAGGATACGCATGAGCATGTGTGGGAATGACATCAACGCAGCCTGGCCAAGGCAAGTGACCGAAGGCACAGAACCCAGAAGGAAGACCGGGTGAAGATGGAAGTGCCCGGGCCCCGCCGGATTGATCACAGCACAGCACTGGAGGGCTCAGTCTGACAATGTAAGTGTACCCTAATGTGCTAATATGCTGGGCATACTTGTACATTATGGCATAACCTACCCCAGGGCCTCTAAAAAGTAGTAATGTTAAAAAAAGTTTACTACCGCTTTAATATCACAGGAGCCTCTCATGGGGCCCCCTACTGATCCTGTGCCTAAGTGCATAGTTGTCAACATTTCAAAAATATTTTCAGGGATGCTTTTTTTACATGTGCTATATTTAGAGTAGCTGACATCCCCTCTGTTCCTCTATACATCACAATAGTAATTAAAAAAAAAAAAAAAAAAGTACTAATAATGGGGCAGAACAAATATGAGGACTGTGAGATTTCCTTTAGTTGAACTAACAAAAGTGTGCCCATTCTAGAGCTGGTAACATTGAGGATATTCAGTATAATTTTAAAGAACATTTTTTGTGGGTAAGAGGCATAGGGGAGGAGTATGTATGGTATAAAAGTGGGAAGAATGTGCAGATGAGGAGAGGAGGATGAAGTAATCTGGGAAGGAAAAATGTAAAGGTTTGTGGAAGGATGTTTAGGGACTACGTAGTGGTTAAGTGGGCCAGACATGGATTGAAATTACACCAAGCAGAGACCAGCCATAGTTGATCTATGTATGGGCTAGCTGGTTTTACACAAGTCAACCTATTAACCGACTTGAGTACAACCAGCCTGTCAGGTTTTCTCCAAAACAATCAGTTCTGCCAGCTATAGTTAGCAACACTAATCATTGTTTTCGATGGCAGAACACAATAACACTGCGGGAGTGATGCGGGTGAGAGGGTGTGTGGGGACAGGCTGGGGAGATACTAGTCAGTCCCTGGGTAGGCACTGGTTAGTATCAGAGCCAGATACGCCATGATCGTTAGAGCGAGAGCAATAATTCTAGCACTAGACCTCCTCTGTAACTCTAAACATGTAACCTGTAAAAAAAATTAAAGCATCGCTTAGTACACAATAAAAAATCGTGCTAACTTTAGTGGGTTTTTTTTGTGAATGAAACAGTTTCTTTCCAAAAAAAAGTTTGAAAAATTGCTGCGCAAATATTGTGTAACATAAAAAGTTGCAAAGACCACCATTTTATTCCATAGGGTGTCTGCTAAAACAATATATATAATGCTTGAGGGTTCTGAGTAATTTTCTAGCATAAAAAAAATGATGATTTTTACATGTAGGAGAGAAGTCTCAGAATGGGCCTGGGTGGCAAGGGGTTAATTATCATAAGTAATATACAAATAATTATTATAAGCACTGTGAGTTCATACTCTCAGTCTGCTGCAGAGTGTTCCAGCTTGTATTTAAACTGCCCGCTCTGTATGTAGCTTCTGACAGTGCTGGAGTGGGTCTTTAGCTACCTACCCCCCAAATATGGGGTCTCTGTGACTCCTGATCACCGAGATACAATCCTCAAAGTCGATTTTTTGGGGGGGGATTTTTTTTTTCTTGGGCAAATGGGCCTATCTTGAGAAAGGGGCCTGGAGCTGCAGCTCCAATAGCCCCTATGTTAATCCGGCCCTGCACACAGCACACCTAAAAATAATAAAAATATATATACTTACCTCACTAGGTGTTTATTGGAGCAGGCCTCAGGCATCTTCTCTGAACAAATGAGAGGAAACCCAATCTGCTTCCTCTGACAAAGATAAACACACTGACTTTTCCATTATTAACATAGAATGCAGAAGGCAATGCTATGTGAATGAGAACATGTAAGAAATATTAAAGCAGCCCATAGATGATTCAGTTTTTTTCATTCAACCAGCAGGTTGAACAAAGAAAAATTGACTCAATTCCCTCAACTACACATTTGAGGTGGATGGGGGATTCACGTTTGCTGAGCTGAGTTCTGATGGTGAGGAGAATTCCCCTCCTTTTGGAATATACCGATGCCGTGTACACACAGCTGGATTTTTCGACAGCAAAGATCCGACGGAACGCATCCGTCGGACAATTTGACGGTGTGGGCTTCAGCATACAGTTCTGCATGGCTGCATTTGAAGGCACAGTGGCTGCGTTTGAGGGCACAGTGGCTGCGTTTGAGGGCATAGTGGCTGTGTTTGTTGGGGCACAGTGGTTGTGTTTGATAGGGCACAGTGGCTGTGTTTTATGGGCACAGTGGCTGCATTTGATGGGCACAGTGGCTACAATTGATGGGCACAGTGGCTACAATTGATGGACACAGTGGCTGAATTTTATGGCACAGTGGTTACAATTGATGAGCACAGTGGCTGCAACAGTGGCTGAATTTGATGGAACAGTGGCTGCGTTTGATGGGTCACAGTAAGGCTGCACTTGATGTCTTTTTTTTCTGAATTTTTTACATTGTTTGCGCCCCCCCAAAAATTTGGATCACCAGCTGCCACTGGCATGTGCAAAGTGCTCAATGCATGCTAAAACCAACACAAACCCATTAAACAGTCCACATTTAGTGAAAGTGCATTAATATGCAGATCATGATGTTGCAATAAAGTGCTCCGTCAATGCTGAAATCAATGCAAACTCATTAAAGAGGAGTTCCGCTAGTACAGCTACAAATACTGTAGCCGCTGACTTTTAATATTAGGACACTTACACGTCCAGGGATCCCGCGATTTCGACACCTCAGCAGATTTTCGGATTGGCTCTCGGGTTTTGCCACCATCATTCATGGTAAGGGAAACCGGCCGGTTCCCTACTGCACATGTGTGAAGCGTGTTGCACTTTCTGAATGGCCCAGTGGAGGAAGGAGGAGGGGGGCTGAACTTCAGAGGAGGCAGTGAAGTACCCCCCCCCCCCCGAAATTTGCCAAATGAGCCTAAAAAGGGAGGGCGTGGTTTACAGATGATAGGGTGTCTTAAAGAGGGATTCCACCAAAAAAAAAAATATTAAAAGCCAGCAGCTATAAATACTACAGCTGCTGACTTTTAATAAATGGACACTCACCTGTCTCGGGTTCCAGCGATGTCGGCAGCCGAGGCCGATCGATCGCTCGGCTCTCGGCTGCTGCAGTCACCATTCTAGGTGAGGGAATCAGGAAGTGAAGCAAATCGGCTTCACTTCCCGGTTCCCTACTGCGCATGCGCGAGCCTCGCCGCGCAATAGGAAATCTCCGCGCTGTCACTGGGACCCGTGTGTGTCCCAGCAGACAGCACGGCAGGGCAGGAAATGGCGTAGACTCCCACAGGAGTCTATGCCCGGAAGTGGGTGAAAATACCTGTCTTTGACAGGTATCTCCACCCCCCTCCCCCCTGAAAGGTGTCAATTGTGACACCGGAGGGGGGGAAGGATCCGATCAGCGGAGGTTCCACTTTAGGGTGGAATCCCGCTTTAAACAGGAGGGAGTGTGGCCTTGGCAGGAAGGGGTGTGTCGTATTTAAATTAGGGGGGTGCATGAGTTTAGTCAGGCCTAGGGCAGCACAAAACCTAAATACACCACTGCTTACTAAATGTAATTGTAAAACACAGATGGTATACATATAGTAAAAACATAGAAAACAACAGTAAAAAAAAAAAAAAGGTGTGAACTTAGAAAAACAGTTAAATAATATTGACTCATAAACAGAAACGGTTACCTTTAATTTTATAATATTGCCAAATCAAATTTACCTCCCATTGGTCGTACAGTTGCATTCAACTGTTCATCAAGCCCACTACAGGTGGCCGCTGAACTTAGGAAGTCATTTTGATGAGTGCTAAAACATATTCAGCATTGGTAAAGTCCAAATGTAAAAAAAATGACTATTAGTTACACCATGACCTGAATAAATGAAAACCTTCACAGACTTGTACTAGGAATACTCTCCTTGACTCTATCATCAAACACCCACCATACATTTTTGGCTCATTGTTTTCTCATGGAGAACCTATAGAATAGTAGTTGTGCTATTTAGTCACTACTATTTTTATGCACACAACACTATCTGTGCCAAGATTTACCTCAATGACAAAGTAAGGATGGGACTGAATATATTCTTTAAAGTGATTGTAATTTTTTTAAATGAAAATAACAAACAAACATGATATACAATGGTTTTGCACAGAGCAGCCCCGATCCTCCTGGGTTCCCCTGCCAGTAGACATTTGCAATTCATTTCGAAACGAATTAAAATTCAGACGAATTTTGCATCCAAATGTCTGGAAAAAAAAATAACGAATTTCAACTAAAGAGGAAGTAAAGCCTGTAAAAAAAAAAAAAACACCCTGCAGGACAAAGACATAATGAGCAAGTATGCATAGCATACTAGCTCATTATGAATTACTTACCTGAGATCGCAGCCCCCGAAGCGACCCTCGTTCACGTCCTCCATCACCGCCATGATACCCGGAGTGACTGGCTGGAGCAGCGATGACGTCCCTCCGGCGCATGCCCGTGGGAGCTGTCAGTGACGACATGATTGCCTTCACTTAACAGCACGCTCAGTGCACCCGCGCCGTAGACATTGGTGCCCGTTTTTAGGAAAATATCTCCTTAAACGTGTAGGTTAAGGAGATATTTCTTGCACTTCTAGAAGGTAACATAACAAATATAACAGAATGAAATTATGTATTTTTCAAATGAAAATGAAACAAAACAAAATTTTTGATCATGCACAAGTCTACCTGCCAGTGCCCCTGGCTCCTCCCCGCTTAGGTCCCCCAAAGCAAGCCACTTGCTATGGGGGCTCTTGTGAATGCTCTCTCCTGAGTCCCACTCTTTGTCTTCATTGACACACAGAATGGGGCTCAGCCCCACCCCCCCTCCTCACTGGCTGTGATTGATAGCAGCGGGAGTCAATAGCTCCCACTTCTGTATATGAGCCAATGAGGAGGGAGAGAGAGCTGCTGCTCTTAGAGACAGCGCTGGATCCAGATGGGGTTTAGGTAAGTATAAGTGGTGGGGGGGAGGGGTGGGGGTAGGAGAGCTGTATGCAAAAAGTAAAAAAATCTTCTAGCTTTACAACCACTTTAAGCACAAATTAAAGTCTCACACTTTTTTTTATCTCTTTATAGTCCATATTATTGACTTATGATTTATATTTGTTTTGAAATGCTTTAAAATATCTTAAATAGTGAGTGAAAATGCTGCTTTCTACCTCACCCTTGGGTGTTCTGTGCTGGCAGAGCTGAGTAACAGCCATACTCTTCAGCACCCCTCTCCTTCGTGTAAAGACAGTTGTTGTGAGGGGTTACTGAGCACTGATTATGCTGCGTGCAATGGTCTAAGGGAAGACAGGACTGAGAATGGAGGCTGTTTGTACAATGTCTACCTGACTGTATATTTAGATTTGTGGGTTCACTACTATACTTTGCTTGTTGATATCTGCTATTTCTGATGAAATACATGCTTTTTTGGGACTTTTAGCCTCCTCAATGTTTGTTTCTATATGAATATGATTTGTGCTGGAAATGTACATGAATCCTTTAAATAATCATGGACAATATGTGAAATGCTGAAATAAATGTTTTGTAAAATCTCAAAATAAGAAAAAAGCACCTAATAATTGCCTGTAAGACAAAAATAGGTATTTGCAGCGCGCTGATTTCCACTTCCCTAAATGGTTAAAAAAAAAAAAGCCAATGCACATTACTGCTGCAGTGCCATATGTTGTGAATGGCACCCCAATGCACCAACTAAACGCATGTGCACAGCGCAATACAACAGGGTGTCCTGTGTGTTGTGCTGTGAAAAAATGTAGATAGCACCTATTTTTTCTTGCATTAGGATGCGCTGCTATTTATTTTAACTTCTCACATGTCTCTAAAATGTTCAGAATGGCTGGGGAGCAGGAAAGATTGGTGATCATGTGAATATAATCAGTTGTCACAGTGGTCACATGATCAGGGGCTGATCTGGCTGGCTACTGAGTGTTAGTGAGGACCAAGAGCTGTCTTTCACAGCTTGATCTCTGTATGGGGAGCGCACAGTGAGTACGCTCCCATCATAGAAACCTGGGCTGCCCAGCAATGTATAGGTGCTGCGTTTGGCCGTTAAAGCCTTTGCTGTCGCACATATGTGTTTAGTGGGTGTCAATGGGCTACATGGGCTGCCTAATCCAGTATACTATGATGTGTGTCAGTGTACGAGGTGTACAGCAGATATATAGCATATAAAGGATTGTACAAATAAATTTTGTTTTTGTTTTGTTTTTCCCTTTTTATTGGTTTAATTAGATGGACTTTGTGTCTTTTTTCAACTGGACTAACTATATAACTATGTAACCCCTAGTGCAATGGGAATCCTTTGTCCTGTATTTCATGGTTATTGTAAAGCAAAGATTGTATACATATTGTTTAAAACCACTTTAATACTGGGCACTTTTGCCCCTTCCTGCCCAGGACAATTTTCAGCTTTCAGTGCTGTCGCATTTTAACCACTTGACCACTGGGCACTTAAACACCCTTAATAACCAGACCAATTTTCAGCTTTCGATGCTCTCACATTTTGAATGACAATTACTCAGTCATGCAACACTGGACCTATATGAAATTTTTGTCCTTTTTTTCACACAAATGGAGCTTTCTTTTGGTGGTATTTAATCACCGCTCGGTTTTTAATTTTTTGTGCTATAAAAGAAAAAATACAGAAAATTCTGTAAAAAAATGAATTTTTCTTTGTTTCTGTTATAAAATTTAGCAGATTAGTAATTTTTTCTTCATAAATTTTGGCCAAAATTTATACTACTACATATCTTTGGTAAAAATAAGTACAAATTGGTGGATATTATTTGGTCTTTGTGAAAGTTATAGAGTCCACAAGCTATGGTGCCAATATCTGAAAATTGATCACACCTGAAGTACTGACGGCCTATTTCAATTCTTGAGACCCTAACATGCGAGAAAAGTACAAATACCCCCCAAATGACCCCTTTTTGGAAAGAAGACATTCCAAGGTATTTAGTAAGAGGCATGATGAGTTTTTTGAAGTTGTCGTTTTTTTCCCACGATTCTTTGAAAAATCAAGTTTTTGTTTACTTTTTTTTTTTTTTTCACAAAATTGTCATATTATCAGTTTATTTCTCACACAGCATATGCATACCACAAATTATACCCCAAAACATATTCTGCTATTACTCCCGAGTACGGCAATACCACATGTGTGAGACTTTTACACAGCGTGGCCACATACAGAGGCCCAACATGCAGGGAGCGCCATCAAGCGTTCTGGAGCACTCAGGCCAATTCTGACATTTCTCTCCTACATGTAAAAATCATCATTTATTTGCTAGAAAATTACATAGAATCCCAAAACATTATATATGTTTTTTAGCAAAGACCCTGGAGAATACAATGGTGGTCGTTGCAACTTTTTATCTCGCACGGTATTTGCGCAGCAATTTTTCGAATGCTTTTTTTTGGAAAAAAAACAGTTTTGTGCTTAAAAAAAAAAAAAAACACAGTAAAGTTAGCCCAATTTTTGCATAATGTGAAAGATGAAGTTACACTGAGTAAATAGATACCTAACATGTCACTCTTCAAAATTGCAGAAGCTCATGGAATGGCGCCAAACGTCGCTACTTAAAAATCCCCATAGGCGACGATTAAATTTTTTTTTTACTGGTTATATGTTTTGAGTTACAGAGGAGGTCTAGGGCTAGAATTATTGCTCTCGCTCTAACGTTCGCAGCGATACCTCACATGTGTGGTTTGAACACCGTTTCATATGTGGACTTACGTATGCGTTCGCTTCTGCATGCGAGCACATGGGGACAGGGGCGCTTTAAAATAAAAAAATAAAAAAATGTATTGTTCATTTTACTTTATTTATTTTAGTTTGACATTTTTTTCCCCAAAAATAAATTTTTTGATCACTTTTATTCCTAATACAAGGAATGTAAACATTCCTTGTAATAGGAATATGGCATGACAGGTCCTCTTTACAGTGAGATATGGGGTCAATAAGACCCCGCATCTCACCTTTAAGCTGGGAAGCCTGAAAAAAAAAAGATTCTGGATTTGATCGTATTGGCGAATCGGTAGAAGCACCGGAGGGCGGCGGGAGGGGGGGTGTCTATGGCTGGGTATTGCAGGGTATCCCCGACTATGGCTGGGTATCTCAGAGTATGGCGTTGCAGAGTATTGCGTTGCAGAGCATTGCAGGATATTGGCGGGTGTTGCAGAGCATTGCAGAGTGTTGCAGGGTATTGGCGGGTGTTGCAGAGCATTGCAGAGTGTTGCAGAGCATTGCAGAGTGTTGCAGGGTATTGGCGGGTGTTTCAGAGCATTGCAGAGTGTTGCAGGGTATTGGCGGGTGTTGCAGAGCGTTGCAGGGTATTGCAGAGTGTTGCAGGGTATTGCAGAGTAATGCAGAGTAATGCAGGGTATTGCAGAGTAATGCAGGGTATTGCAGAGTATTGCAGAGTATTGCAGGGTATTGCAGAGTAATGCAGAGTAATGCAGAGTATTGCAGAGTATTGCAGGGTAATGCAGAGTATTGCAGGGTATTGCAGAGTAATGCAGAGTATTGCAGAGTAGTGCAGAGTATTGCAGAGTAGTGCAGAGTAGTGCAGAGTAGTGCAGAGTAATGCAGAGTATTGCAGGGTATTGCAGAGTAATGCAGAGTAATGGCAGGGTATTGCAGAGTATTGGCAGGGGATTAAGGGGTTAATTTTCGGTGAGCAGCGATGTGGGCACTGCAGATGCAGCCCATATCACTGCTGACACCGATCTCTTCCCCCTCCGCTGTTCCGATCGGTACAGAGAGGGGGAGGGAGGAACCGGCGTCATAACATGACGCTGGTTTGTTTACAAGTGATCACTCCGTCATTTGACGGAGCGATCACGTGGTAAACGGCCGCTATGAGCGCCCGTTTACCGTGATCCGTGATGTGCCGGGTCCTATGGACCCGGCGGTCACGGATGCTCTCGAGTGCGCGCCCCAGGGGGCGCGCGAGAGCGGAATTCTGGGAGGACGTCATATGACGGCCTCCCAGAGTTAAGAAACCGCCCTGTAGCCGTCATTCGGCTATAGGGCGGTTGTTAAGTGGTTAAATGACAATTGCGCAGTCGTGTAACACTGCACCCAAACTAAATTTTTATAATTTTCTTCCCACAAATAGAGCTTTCTTTTGGTGGTGGTTTAATTACTGCTGGGGTTTTTATTTTTTTCTAAACAAACTAAAAAAGACCCACATTTTTGAAAAAAAAATGTTTTTCTTCGTTATAAAATTTTGTTTTCTTCTTCTCTCCTTCACTGACGGACACTAATGAGTCGGCACTGATGGGCACTGATGAGGCAGCACTGATGTGTTGGCACTGATAAGGTGGCACTGATGGGCACTGATGAGGAGACACTGATATGTAGAATCGATGGGCACTGATAGGTGGCACTGATATGCAGCACTGATGGATATCAATAGGCTACACTGATATGCAGCACTGATGGGCACTGATAGGTGACACTGATGGGCACTGATAGGTGGCTCTGATGGGCACAGATAGATGGCACTGATGATCACTGACAGTTGGCTGTGATGGGCACTGACAGGCGGTTGTGATGGGTACTGACAGGCGGCACTGATTGGCATTGACAGGTGGCACTGACAGATAGCACTGATGGGCAGCACTGATGATGAAGTACCGATGAGGTACTGACAGTTGTTACTGCTGTGCACTGATTGGCACTGTGATGGGCACTGATTGCAACTGTGGTGGGCACTGAATGGCACTTTCTTTGACACTGGCAGCCATTATTGATGGGGCACTGATTGAAAGCTGATGGGCACATCTGATGGGGGCTGTGCTGATAATCAATGTGCTGATAACCAGCACAGACCTCCCTCTGACAAGGAGAGCCGCCGATCGGCTATCCCTGTCAGCGTTAAACAGAAGAGTGTAATTTACCGGAACTTCCTAGATCACGCAATGATCAGCTGATTGGTCACAGCTGATCACGTGGTAAGGAGCCTACGTCAGAGGCTCCTTACTACGACTGGAGCTGCATTGTGTCAGACTGACTCAAAATTAGCTGACTTTAAATTGAATTCCAAAGCTCATTTTAATAAGATTATATTACAAAATGGTTTACGTATGCAACTAGGTTTACAAAGTGGAGTTTCCCTTTTACTTTTACCTTTTCCTTTTTACTTAAACCACTTAAGGACCAGAAGATGACCAGGCAATTTTTTGTGAGCTTGCTTTAACTGACAATTGTTGGGGTCCTGTGATGTTATACCCCCAAAAAATTGACGTCCTTTTCTTCTGACAAATAGAGCTTTCTTTTGGTGGTATTCGATCACCTCTGCAGTTTTTATTTTTTGCGCTATGAACAAAAAGACCGACAATGTTTTAAAAAAAGCTATATTTTTTACTTTTTACTATAATAAATATCCAAAATATCAGTTTAGGCTAATATGTATTTTTCTACATATTTCTGGTAAAAAAAAATCGCAATAAGCGTATATTGATTGGTTTGCACAAAAGTTACAAAAGTTATAGCGTCTACAAAAAAGGAAATAGATTTATGTCATTTTTATTATAAATCATATTTTTATTTTACTAGTAATTGCTGTGATCAGCGATTGTTAGCAGGGCTGTGACATTGTGGTGGACAGATCGGACACTTTTGACACGTTTTTGAGACCGTTGACATTTATACAGCAATCCGAGCTATAAAAATGCATTGATTACTGTGGGGGGAAGTGTACTAACTGGAGGAGGAGAGAGATTGCTGTTCCTGATCACTAGGAACATACGATCTCTCTCTACTCCCCTGTTAGAATGAGGATCTCTTTGTTTACATTGATAGACCCCCATTCTGGTTCTCTGTGGAGCGATCGCAGGTGGCCGGTGGACATTGCGGCTGCCGGCTACGTGCATCTGCTCCCTGGCCGTGCAGCGGGTGCACGCCTACTATAGCTCTTGAAAGAGCAGTCGTACGACTACGGCGATTTGCGGGAATGAGCTCATTAAAATGCATATCAACATAATTTTTTAAATGCGGTTTTATGGATTTTTTTGTTGTTATTCTGTGTTTCATTGTTAAAATAACCTACCATTAAAATTATAGACTGATAATTTCTTTGTCAGTGGGCAAATGTACAAAATCAGCAGATTAAATACTTTTTTTCCTCACCGTATCGCCAGAGCTTTTTTCAGTGGGAACACAGGGGAATACAGTTCTGGCACCTCCAGCACTGAATGTACTGTCAAGGAGGGTCCACTGATGCTGGCGGCAGGAGGAGATGTTGCTGGGGGATATATTGTTGAGGGTCTATTATTGGTGGAGGGGATCTTATGTTGCTGGGACTATAGAATCTGGCTTATAGCAAAAGAACTTCATAGACAAGACTGTAGAACACAACAATGCAAGATTTGTTTTAGAATTTGCATTCTTCTGAGACATTTAATGAAAGTGCTTCCAGGCATACAATTAATCCAAAAAGACAACAGGACAGCTAGGTATCAAACAGCTCATTTATAATAAATTAGCCAAACTCTAGAAACTTAGTTAGGACCAGTAAACATGGCTGGTGTAACAATCAGTACAGTAATAACAGAACAACCAATTCATTAAAAAATGCAAGATACTTTTAATCAGATAATATTACAATTAAGCATATACTGCACTTATAAAATAAAACTGCAGGTATGTATGTGTTAACATCATTTCTTAGCAGTGGTCTATACAGGATGTGTGAAAGTATCTTAACTGCTGCCACGTGGGAAATAATTAATGGGATGAAAATTCCAGGGGGAGCTTTCTGTTCAATCTGTCTCAGGTCTAATGGCAGGTCCCATATAGTCATTGCCTCTGGGATATTTAAACATTTAATTGATCCCCTTGCTATTGCACTTAGAACAAAGCTTTTTAACCCAGCATATGCAGCTTTATAAAGTGCCATCAACTGTATCATGGTATTGTGAGGCTGTATAACTTTTATACACAGCTGTAGATCTCTGGAATATGTTCAGCAAAGTCAAGTGCATTGATCTGAGAAGCTTTATTTTGCTGCACTTAACTGGACCGATAAAAACATCACTAGCAATTTTACTTGTAAAAACTATAAACAATATGTGCAAGGTATTGTTATATGCTTCTCCACTCCTACCCTTAGGTGCTTTACTTTAAAAAAAAAGTAGTTTGCAGTGTTATTTTCTTCCGTCTGTGCTGTCCGGAATGCATACCTAACGTGCCTCTCTCTCTTTTTACTGTAAGGCTGCTGATTGGAGAGTTTTTATAATCTGTGATTCCCAACACTGGAGATTGAGAACTTAATCTCAAAATGAGTACTGTAGTCCACATAATCCCCTTAATACATAAAAAGTAAATCCATTTTTTTTCTCAGTTGTGCATCCAGTGAACTACCTATATGGCATTAAATGTCCATTCTAGAAAAAATATAGCTTTAAAGTAATACCCTGAAAACCAATGTTTGTTAGTTCTCAATTATAGCAGGGTAGCTCTACGGCCTTGTCATTCTGGGGTTCTAGATATATTACCATCTGAGACACTATGCACTTTTATTTTTTCCTATTGTTTGTGTGGGTTTCATACACTTCAAGTGCTGCAGGATCATTCGCTAACATAAAACTATACTGGTAGTTTAAAATGTACCTGTACCAAAATAAAGTCCAGGAAACTGGCAACAAGACCTTAAACCTTAGTCTATCTGAAGAGTGTTCCTAAGCCCTTGTACACACGGTCAGACATTCCGACAACAAAATCCGTCGGATTTTGTCCGAAACTTGTGTTGCATACACACGGTCGGACAAAGTTGTCGGAAAATCCGATCGTACGTAATGTGACAACGTTATATTGTTACGACGGGACTACGTTCAGGCTAGTAGCCAATAGCTTTGGTCTAGGAATTTGATCTGAGCATGCGTGGCACTTTGTCCGATTGGAATTCTCTACAGACAATCGGACAAAGTCCGATCGGATCATATTGTCCGAAAGTTTTATAGCCCAGCTCTAAAACTTTGTCCGTCGGACATTCCGATGGAAACAGTTCGATGGAGCCCACACACAGTCGGATTATCCGACAACACGTTTCGATCGGACATTTTCCGTTGGAATGTCCGACCGTGTGTACAAGGGCTAAAACCTCAGAACCCCAGAAAAAAAATTCATATGAAAATACTTACTTCAGCTGCTGAAGTTGACACTTACTGTGGCATTCTGAAGATGAACTAAAGGTATATGTTCTTTAAAATGCTGTGCAATAAGCAGGTGCTAAACACGGTAAGTAAATGCAATGATAGTTATTATTATTATGCAGAATTTATATACAGTAAAAAAGTATTTGCCTCCTTCCTGATTTTTTTTGCATATTTCTCATACATAAATGATTCAGATCAACAAATTTTAATATTACACAAAGATAACCCAAGTAAATCCAAGATGCTGTTTTTAAATTATTATTTCATTTATTAAGGGAAAAAAGATATTCAAACCTGCCTGGTCCTATGTGAAAAAGTAATTGCCCCCTCCCATGCTGACTCATGAATGAACTGTGATTAACCAACATTTCTTGGAAAGCTGAGTTAAATTTCACTTGCCACACCCATGCCTGATTACTACCAGACCTGTTGAATCAAGAAATCACATAAGTAGTAGCTGTCTGACAAAGTAAAGCACTTCTGGCTCATTGGAACAGCATACAGACGAGCAGTTTTCCTGATAGGAATTGGTTCCATCGGAAATATTTAGAACACATTCTATTTCTAGGTACATCAGGATTTTTGAAAAAAAAAAGTCAGATGGGGTATACACACGATCGGCATATACAATGAAAAGCTTTCGTCTGACTTTTTCTGTCAGACAATCCGCTTGTGTGTATGTGGCATTACTCCAAGAGCATGACGATGACTCATCCAGGAGGTCATAAAGAACCCAGAACAACATCTAAAGAATTGCAGGCCTCACTTGCCTCAGGTAAGATCAGTGTTCATGATTCAACAATAAGAAAGAGACTGGGCAAAATGGCATCCATGGGAGAGTTCCAAGGCCAAAGCCACTGCTGATCAAAAAGAACACAAAGGCTCATCTCACATTTACCAAAAAACATCTTGATTATCCCCAAGACTTTTAGGCAAATATTTTGTGGACTAATGAGACAAAAATTTAACTTTTTGGAAGTTGTGCATCCAGTGGCGTCGCCAGGGTGGGTGCAGACTGCACCCGGGTGACACCAGCTAGAGGGGTGACATCTATCGGCAGGACCAGGGCAACGCCCCTGCATCGGCGATCCGCATCTCTCACGCCGCCGGCTGTCTCCTACATAGCCGAGCAGAGTGAAGCCGCCTCCCCTTCCTCTCTGTTTACATCTACACAGGAGGAGGGGCACTGCTGAACATGGGGTCTTCATTGCATTGAATTGGGGTCTGCACTGAGGGGGTATGCACTGAATTTGGCATCTGCACTGAATTGGGGTCTGCACTAAACTGGGGTCTGCACGGAATCAGGGTCTGCACTGAATTGGGGTCTGCACTAAACTACGGTATGCAATGAGGGGGTCTGCACTAAGGGGGTATGCACTGAGAGGGTCTGCACTGAATTGGGGTATGTACCGAGGGGGTCTGCACTGAATAGGAGTATACACTGAGGAAGCCTGCACCAAATTGGGGTCTGCACTGAGGGGGTATGCACTGAGTTGGGGTCTGCACTGAGGGGGTTTGCACTGAATTGGGGTCTGCACTGAGGGGGTCTGCACTGAAATGGGGTATGCATTGAGGGGGTCTGCACTGAATTAGGATCTGCACTGAGTGGGTCTGCGCTGAGGGGGTATGTACTGAGGGTGTCTGCACTGAATTGGGGTATGCACTGAGGGGGTCTGCACTAAGAGGTTATGCACTGAGGGGGTCTGCACTGAATTGGGGTATGTACTGAGGGAGTCTTCACTGAATTAGTGTATGCACTAAGGGCGCCTGCACTGAATTGAAGGTCTGCACTGAGGGGGTCTGCACTGAATTGGGGTATGCACTGAGGGGGTCTACACTGAATTGGGTTATGCACTTTTGGGATCTGCACTGAACGGGGGTCTGTACTGAGGGGGTCTGCACTGAATTGGGGTCTGCACTGAGGGGATCTGCACTGAATTGTGGGGTCGGCACTGAATTAGGGTCTTCACTTAATTGTGAGGGTCTGCGCTGAGGGGGTCTGCACTGAATTGGGGGGGTCTACAATGAGGGGGCCTGCACTGAATGGGTCTGCAATGAATTGGGGTCTACACTGAATTAGGGTGTGTACTAAAGGGGGTCTGTACTGAGGGAGGGGGGTCTGTACTGAGGGAGGACTTTAGTTGGTAGAGGGGGGGGGTCGACACCATGTTGTTTCGCACCGGTTGACACCAACCCTTGTGACACCACTGTGTGCGTCCCGTTACATCTGGCATAAAACTAATACAGCATTTCATAACAAGAACATCATACCAACAGTTAGACATGGTGGTGGTAGCGTAATGGTCTGGGGCTGCTTTGATGACTTACCATAATTGATGGAACCATGAATTTTGAGAAAATTATAAAGAAAAATGTCCGGGCATCATGTCGTGACCTCAAGCTCAAGTGCAAAATGTAGGTTTTGGAGTGGCCTAGTCAAAGCTCGGACTTAAATCCAATTGAGAGGCTGTATCATGACCTTACACGGGCCGTTAATGCTAATAAAACCCCCAATGTGGCTGAATTAAAACAATTCTGCAAAGAAGAGTGGGCCAAAATTGCTCTACAGCAATGTGAAAGACTCATTGCCAGTTAACGTAAATGCTTGATTGCAGCTGTTGCCACCAAGGGTGGCACAACTAGTTATTAGGATTAGGGAGCAATTACCTTTTCACATAAAACCAGGCAGGTTTGGACAGCTTTTTTGCCTTCATAAATTAAACCATCATTTAAAAACTGCATTTTGTATTTACGTCTCCAGGTAGGCAGGGCCCGCGAAGGAGACGTCGCTGACCCCGCCACCTGGTATGGACTTAAAGGGGAACCCCAACGCCGAAAAAAATTGATGTGGGGGTCCCCCCAGGTCCACATCAGACCCTTGTCCGAGCACGCTACCCAGCCGGCCAGGAAAGGGGGGGACAAGCGAGCGCCCCCCCCCCTCCTGAGCCGTACCAGGCCGTGTGCCCTCAACATGGGGGGTGCCTTGGGGAAGGGGGGCCGCGCGCCCCCCCACCCCAAAGCACCTTGTCCCCATGTTGATGAGGACAAGGGCCTCTTCCCGACAACCCTGGCCGTTGGTTGTCAGGGTCTGCGGGCGGGGGGCTTATCAGAATCCGGGAGCCCCCTTTAATAAGGGGGCCCTGGATACCGGCCCCCCACCCTATGTGAATGAGTATGGGGTACAACGTACCCCTATCCATTCACCTGTGAAAAAAGTACAAAAAAAACACAACACAGGGTAAAAATAGGTTATTGCACATAATTCCGTCTTCAGGGGTCTTCTCGCCGGACTCCTCCGCTATCTTCTTCTAGATATTTTACTAGCGGAGGAGCCCGGCTTTCTTCCTCACCGCCGCCCTCTTCTTCCATCTTCGGGGGTCTTGTCCTCCTCTTCGGTTCTTCTGCCGGGCCACGGCGCCTTCTTATAGCTCTTTTACAGGTGGTGGCCCGGTCTTCTGTCACCGCTGTCATCATCGCCGCCTTCTGTTCTTCTGTTCTTCTCTTCAGATGTTGACTCGTCGCTCCCTCCGCTCACAATGACGGGGACCGCGCGCGCGGCGACTTATATAGGGACATCGCCGGATGATGTCCCCGCCTATTATGATGTCACAGTCCCAGCATCCTCTGGGACTGTGACACCATAATGGGCGGGGACATCATCCGGTGATGTCCCTATATAAGTCGCCATGCGTCGCGTCGGAGCCATTGTGAGCGGAGGGAGCGACGAGTCAACATCTGAAGAGAAGAAGAGAAGAACAGAAGGCGGCCACGATGACAGCGGCGGCGAGGAAGAAAGCCGGGCTCCTCCGCTAGTAAAAGAGCTAGCAGAAGATAGCGGAGGAGTCCGACGAGAAGACATCCGAAGACGGAAGACCCCCGGAGCTGAGCAATAAACTATTTTTACCCTGTGTTGTGTTTTTTTTGTACTTTTTTTCACAGGTGAATGGGTAGGGGTACATTGTACCCCATACTCATTCACATAGGGTGGGGGGGCGGTATCCTTATTAAAGGGGGCTCCCGGATTCCGATAAGCCCCCCGCCCACAGCCCCCGACAACCAACGGCCAGGGTTGTCCGGAAGAGGCCCTTGTCCTCATCATCATGGGGACAAGGTGCTTTGGGGTGGGGGGCCGCGTGGCCCCCCCTTTCCCAAGGCGCCCCCCATGTTGACGGCACACGGCCTGGTACGGCTCAGGAGGGGGGCTCTCGCTCGTCACCCCCTTTACTGGCCGGCCGGGTAGCGTGCTCGTACAAGGGTCTGATGTGGACCTGGGGGGGACCCCCACGCTGATTTTTTTTTTGGCGTTGGTGCCCCGCCTACCTGGAGAAGCCCCCAAATTGAGCGGACTTTCCTCCGCGTGTGTGGGCGAGTCCGTTCATTTCAAAAGTACGGCGGATAGTACGGCGGATAGTACGGTGGACTTAGTACGCTGTATTAGTCCGCTGAAAAAGTGCCGTGTGTGGGCAAGTAGCCCGTTCGGAAAGTCGGACGGACAATCCGGCGGGAAGTCCGCCAGACTAAGTCCGCCGGATAGTCGGCTACGTGTGTACGCGGCATTAGTGTGAAAAATATGCAAAAAATAAAAATCAGAAAGGGGGAAAATACTTTTTCACAGCATTGAAAGTTTGTAGAAGAAGACAGTACAGTTGCAATACAATTGAACATACAAGAATTTGGATGGCCCTGTTCACTAGAGCTTTCAATCTAAAAGGGAGAGGCAAGTGATACAAAATGTAATAACTGCAAGAGATGAGCTTTTGAGCTGCTGGGCAAAGTAGAAGTACGGTTTTTAGGTGGGGTGGTGATAGCCTTCCCTGAAGGGGTTACCTAAAGAGGTTGGGGGAAGGGAGTTCCAGAGGATGGGAAAGGCTCTCGGGTAGTCCTGGAGGCGAGCATGGAACCTCACAAGTCTTGGAAGGAGTGAAGAGGATAGTTTGGGTGATATTTTGAAATGAGGTTGGTTATGTAGCTGAGGGCAGTGTTGTGGATGGCTTTGTATGTGGTTGTTAGTATTTTGAATATTATACGTTGGGCTGGTGGTGTCAGTCCCCCTGCCAGAACACTGTGATCAGCGCTCTCCGCCATTGGCGGAGAGGGCTGATCGGGAGTCGGCCAACTGCTAGTTTTCCAGCATGCTCGTCCAACAGAAGCCGCCCAAACGCTCAACTTCTGTCAGACAGACAGAAGTTGGGCGTTTATACACACGGGCTGAATGTCGGATGTTTTTTTTTTTTAACCGGGGAAATTAGTGGACCTATGAGATAAGAGCTTAAAATGATTGTAAGGGTTCATGTTTTTTTTTTTTAAATAACAAATATATCATACTTACCTCCACTGTGCAGCTCATTTTGCACAGAGTGCCCGGGAACCACATCTTCTGGGGTGCCCCGGCGGCTCTCGCGGCTCCTCCCCACATCAGATAAGGAGAAGCGCTCTCCCGGGGGTTACCTTGCGGCCGCGCTCCCGAGTCCATCATTTGGCGTCCATAGCCACTGAATGTATGACTCGGCCCCACCCCCCGGTGCCTGCGTCATTGGATTTGATTGCTAAAACGGGGGCTCGGAGGGTTGCAGCACCTCAGAAGGTTTTTCACCTTAATGCATAGAATGCATTAAGGTAAAAAAACATGAGGGTTTACAGACCCTTTAAGGGCCAAATCAGGTTTGACCTTAGTTTATTTTAAGATTGAGCAACCTGGTCACTAATTGGTCTTTGTAAGGCATCAGGTGAACTTGCTTGTTTTGTGCCTATGCAGGTGGAAGAGTGGAACACTGCAGATTGGCCTGTCTTGGGAAAACAATAATGATGGGCTGGGAAAATCCAACCAGGCTTGAGACGGAGTCAAGATCATGGAGGTACATATAAACATAGGAATTTTTCCTGATCCAATTGTCAACACTGGAATCAGAAGAATAAGGTACCTTATTTCAGACCCTTCACCAGGGTCTGTCAAAAATATATAATTTACAAGGGTTGCCATAGGCACATCAGAAAGGGTAATGAAAAAATATAAATGATTTGATCTATAAAAGAAAAGGTAGGGAGAACACAACCTAAAAAATGTAATATATATTCATGCATGTGACTATATCTACAGTATACAGTAAAAAAACAGGCTTTATGAACCTGTTTACCCTTGTTGCTGATAATGTTATCAGATATAACATTTACTTGTACTTTTAAAACATAAACTTTCTCTCTTATTTGTGCAGACTTTTAGGAGTGGCTACTATTACTTTTACTAAGGAGAGAGTGCAATTAAGATCATGTGACATAATCTATTGCACGCATATGCTGTCTACATTGTCAGCAGAGTACGGTTTTTGAAAATGGACGTTTTTCAGGCATTTGTTATTCTTTGACAAAGACATTGTTTCTATATGTAAAGCCCTTCAATGTCTGATGCAGAACAAGTTGAGTCAGGATTCTTGAAAGGAAGAGGAAGATATGTGTGGTAAATATAGTCAATCAACAGACAAACTTGTTGATTCTGAAATCTAGTAGATATTAACAAACTTTTAGAACTTGATTCAAGATTTACATCAGGGGTGTCCAACCTGTGGCCCACCGACTGCATGTGACACAAGAAAGCTAAGAATGCGGCCAAACACAAAATCGTAAATGTACTTAAAATGTTGATTTTTGGATTTTTTTTTTAAAAGGCGTTTACACTTAGCGAACACATGCAGCCCAAAGAAAAATTTGGCAGTATTTCTTACTTGGAAATATTTTGTTACAATCAAGTTGATTGAAGGAACAATTTTAGGAAATGTATATACTAATACAGTGCAATAGAGTATTGTCTCACAGGCAAAAACATGTGACAGTCTTCTCAAAATGAATATACGGCACAAATTCAACTTTCTTGGAATTGTATACGTTTTATCTTCCCAAAGAAAAATACCCCACCCTTTACAATCATGCCTTATTAACAACTTCCCGCTGACGATATGCATATATGGGCCTCACGGGACTGGGCTTTTTTTGTGGGGCCTATATGTGTACCTTTCTATGTGCTGGGTGTGCGCCGCATGCGAACATGCAAATACCGTTAAAGTCTATGGGACACGAACGTGAAAAATCAAAAGTGTTAATTTTAAAGGCTTATACGCAAGTTATTGCCATAAAAAGTGTATGGGGACCAAGGTACAGCCCTAGGGGACATGTATCAATCCAAAAAAAAAGTTTTTAAAACACCCGTTTTTTCAGAAGCAGTGATTTTAATAATGCTTAAAGTGAAACAATAAAAATTAAATATTCCTTTAAATATCATGCATGGGGTCACCTTAGGCTGCCTGTAAAGTAGCGCATACTTCCCATGTTTATCACATAACCACAGCAAAATTAAATTTCTAAGGGAAAAAATGTCATTTAAAATTGCTCGTAATGTATTGCCAGATCCCAGCAATATACATCCTTGAATAAACGGTGTGAGTTCCCCCCGTTAGTTCATACCAAGCCCTTCAGGTCTAGTGTGAACGCCAAAATGTAAAAAAACATGATGTGGGGTTCCCCCGAAAATCCATGCCAGACCTTATCTGAGCATTCAACCTGGCAGGCCGCAGGAAAAGGGGGGGGGCGAAAGAGCACCTTTAACAAGGTGGCCCCTCATATCCCGCCCCTCCTAAGTTAATGGGTATTAGGTACATTGTACCCCTACCCATTCACCAGAAAAGACAGCTGTCATTTTTACTTTTCTGACACTTTTCTGGTGAATGGGTAGGGGTACAATGTACCTGATACCCATTTACATAGGGGGGTGGGATCTGGGGGCCCCCTTGTTAAAGGGGGCTTCCAGATTCTGACAAGCCCCCACCTGGAGACCCCCAACAACCACTGTGCAAGGGTTGTGGGGATCAGGCCCTTGTCCCCATCAACATGGGGACAAAGTGCTTTGGGGGACCCCAAAGCACCCTCCCCATATTGAGGGCATGTGGCCCAGTACAGTTCATGAGGGGGGGTGCTCTCTCGTCCCCCCTTTTCCTGTGTTGTATACACCACTCCTACAGCGCCTTAAAGATGCTGCTTGCAGGACTTTTTTAAACATTCTGCCAGCGCACAGCTCCACTGGAGTGAGAGGAGAGCCACTTTACAGGGTGAAAGGGGTCTAAATGCAGAGCATGCAAATATATATATATTGTAAGGGATCTTCCCGGGGTAGGGTGTGTTTGGACACAGTTCACAGCAGACTTGGAATTTGATAAAGCAGATCTTGGCGTTTATTCGTGGTACAAACAGTCCAGCAAACAAAATATACAGCAACACCGTGCTTTCTAAGTACAACAAAAATAAAGGTCCTAGCCCGGCTGGGCGCTTACTAACAGGTTCTGCTCACCTATCTGACACTTACAAACACAGCGTCTTTCGCCTGGATATCGCAGGGTGAGTTTTAGCTCCAGCAGTGGCTGTGCTTGCAGCTTCCTTCAACACACAGATTGTTCATTCCCTGGCTGAGAAGCAATCACCTGCAGACCCTACAGAGCCTTTAGCTTCCCAGGCTAATTAGGATCCAAGCTCACCTGATCCCAAACCCAGAACTGGATCGGGGGATGTGGAATGACAGGTCCCTCTACCAAACCTACCTGCCATTCCATATAAACCCAGGCCCGGCAAAATTAAATAACAACTCAGCAGCATATCGCTGCTGAGAAACTGATCCATCCTGGATTTACCATCTCACACTGTGTAGCAACCTAGGTGAGATGTACACCCCCTCGATCACTTCTCCAGTGACATGTCTACATATCCCCCCCCTCTTTTTCAGACCGGAGGGCTGAGCCTTTTGTCCCCACAGACAACTTACCCTTGACAATGCGTCAGCATTTGCCTGTAATTTCCCTGGCCTGTGTTCCACAGTGAAATTAAAGTTTTGTAGGGAGAGAAACCATCTAGTCACTCTTGCATTTCTCTCCTTGTTTAACTTCATCCATGTTAGGGGGGCATGGTCTGTCACCAACTTGAATTTCCTGCCTAGCAAGTAATACTTTAAAAGATTCTAGGGCCCACTTCACTGCCAAACATTCTCGCTCCACAATGGCATAATTTTTCTCGGCCGAGGTTAGTTTTCTACTCAAGTACGTCACCGGATGCTCCTCACCATTCACTACTTGTGAGAGTACTGCACCTAAGCCTGTGCTAGAGGCATCTGTCTGGACCAGAAATTCTCGCCTGAAATCGGGGGTGACTAACACAGGTGGTTGGCACAAGGCAGACTTAAGGCTTTGGAAAGCCTCCTCGGCCTCTGGGGTCCACGTGACCATTGCTGTCTTTCCGCCCTTTGTCAAGTCAGTTAGCGGAGCAGCAACTGAGGCAAAGTTCGGCACAAATCTACGGTAATAACCCGTAATACCCAGGAAAGCTCTAACCTGTTTCCTTGTCAGGGGTCTAGGCCAATTCTGTATTGCCTCAATTTTATTTAGCTGTGGCCTAACCAATCCTCTTCCAACAATGTAGCCCAGATATTTGGCCTCTTCTAGGGCTAGAGCACACTTCTCGGCATTTATGGTCAACCCTGCATTACTTATGGCATCCAACACGGCCTGTACCTTACAGAGGTGACTTTCCCAATCAGGGCTAAAAATGACCACATCATCGAGGTAGGCGGCTGAGTAATCACGATGTGGTCGCAGAATCAAGTCCATCAACCTCTGGAAAGTTGCAGGCGCTCCATGTAACCCGAACGGCATCACTACATACTGGAATAGCCCATCAGGGGTGGAGAAAGCAGTTTTCTCTTTAGCCTCGTCAGAAAGTGGAATCTGCCAATAGCCCTTTGTGAGATCGAGGGTGGTTATGTACCTGGCGTTACCCAACTTCTCAATCAACTCATCTACCCTGGGCATAGGATACGCATCGAACTTGGAGATCTCATTCAACTTTCTGAAATCGTTACAGAACCTCCAAGTTCCATTGGGCTTTGGGATTAGCACAATTGGGCTGGACCATTCACTCTGTGACACCTCAATTACCCCCAGAGCAAGCATACGTTTTACCTCGGCAGATACGGCTTCCCTACGTGCCTCGGGTATCCTATAGGGCTTAAGGTTTACTCTGCTTCTAGGCTCAGTTTCAATGTGATGATGGATGAGGTGTGTACGCCCTGGGAGGTCAGAGAACTTGTTTTTGTTTTTCTGTAAAAATTCCTGAGCCTCCTGTTTCTGTGACACTGATAGAGTATCACCTACCTTGACTGGAGGGATTGGTTGTGACAAATTATTAACAGTATTTGTCGCCCCCAAGGATTCCCTGTCTTTCCAGGGCTTGATCAAGTTTATGTGATAAACTTGGAAAGGCTTCCTTCTACCTGGTTGGTGCACCTTGTAGTTCACCTCACTGATCTTTTCAACAATTTCATAAGGACCTTGCCACTTCGCCAAGAATTTACTCTCAACAGTGGGGACTAGTATAAGGACCCTATCGCCTGGGTTGAATGTCCTGATTCTTGCGGACCGGTTGTAAATTCTACTTTGGGCCTCTTGAGCTCTCTGGAGGTGTTCCCTTACCAGGGGCATTACAGTGGCTATACGGTCCTGCATTTGTGCTACATGCTCAATAACACTCTTGTATGGGGTGGACTCATTCTCCCATGTCTCTTTTGCAATGTCTAGTAGACCCCTAGGGTGATGACCATAGACCAACTCGAATGGTGAGAACCCTGTGGACGCTTGGGGCACCTCCCTAATAGCAAACATGAGGTAGGGTAATAAATGATCCCAGTCACGACCATCTTTTGCCACCACTTTCTTCAACATATGTTTCAAAGTTTTATTAAATCTCTCCACCAATCCGTCCGTCTGGGGGTGGTACACAGAGGTACGGATGTGTGAGATTTTAAATAGTCTGCATAATTCCTTCATTACTTTCGACATAAATGGCGTACCTTGGTCAGTTAGGATTTCTTTGGGGATCCCAGTCCTAGAGAACATATAAAACAACTCACGTGCAATTGTTTTAGATGCAGTGTTTCTTAAGGGTACAGCCTCAGGATAGCGGGTCGCATAATCCAGGACTACCAAAATATACTGGTGTCCTCTAGCTGACTTTACAATGGGACCCACTAAATCCATGGCAATACGCTCAAAAGGCACCTCTATAATAGGGAGCGAAACCAAAGGACTGCGAAAATGTGACACTGGGGCACTAACCTGACATGTGGGGCACGACTCACAGTATTTTTTAATGTCATCATATATGGCCGGCCAAAAAAACCTCTGGAGAACCCTCTCTCGCGTTTTGTCAGTCCCCAAGTGTCCCCCAAGAACATGGTTATGTGCCATGTCAAGCACCTGACGCCGGTACGGCTTAGGTACCAGAAGCTGTTCCACAATCTCATCCTTAACCTTATTAACCCTATAGAAAAGATCATTAGTCACCGAAAAATGTGGAAATCTTTTTTCAGCATCTGGTTCCTGAGGTACCCCATTCATTACAGCAACCTGCTCTCTCGCATTTTTGAGAGTGGGGTCCTGTAATTGTGCAGCCCCAAAATTATCTCTAGACACCTCTAAGTCTAGTATATTTTGCTCAGTGGGAGGAGCCTCCTCCTCCCCAGCCAGGACCTGTAAAGGAAAACAATCATTTTCATCCTGCACACTTTTATCATTCACAGTGGACAAGGCAACCCCCTTAGAGGTATCCTCACTCCTTTTGGGGATTTTTCTTTTTTCCCAGAGAGCCCAGAATAATGGAAAATCGCGCCCCAATATTACATTATGCATGAGGTTTTTAACCACACCCACTTCATATTGTACGGTGCCTTGTTCAGTCCCGACTTTAGCCAGCACTATAGGGTACATTTTTGTATCACCATGTATGCACACAACACTCATATGCTTTTTAGACTCTAAGTCCCCAGTCACCAGGCTAGCATGCACCAAGGTTACAAGGCTTCCTGAGTCCATTAACGCTTTAACAGGAAAGTCATTGATTGTAATATCGCAGATTTGCGGTTCAGTCTCTAGTCCAGGAACTGCAGCACAAGATGGTTCCGCAAATAGCGACTGACGCCGGCTAGCGTCACATTCCATGGGTTCAGAGGTAAGAGGGCAATGGGCCGACACGTGTCCCGCCTCATGGCATCTCCAACACTGGATAGGGCCTGGTCTCTTTGGCAAGGAGTCCTTTTCAGAGCCCCTTAGCCACCCGGGACCATCACCAGTCTTTTGTCCCTGAGACACCACTTGAGCCCTTTTCCCCCCATCAGCACCCCTCCACACTCCCCCAATAGATGGAAGTCTCTTACCAGCTGACGGCACAGATCTGGCGCTCCGGGGAGGTGAAGATGCTGCAGGAACATCACGGAGGTAGTCCTCAGTCGCCTGGAACCTCTCCACAAGGTTGACAAGTTCGTTTGCATTCTTAGGATCACCTTGTCCCACCCAGCGTTGCAAGTCAGTAGGAAGGGCTCGGAGGTAGCGATCCATCACGACCTTCTCTAGGATTTGTGCAGGAGTAGAAGTCTCTGGCTCCAACCACTTTCTTGCCAAATGGATTAGGTCATACATCTGGGACCTCGCTGATTTGTCCAGACTGTAGCTCCAGTTGCGTACCCTCCGGGCACGGACTGCAGTAGTAACTCCTAGTCGGGCAAGCATCTCCTCTTTTAGCCGAGTATAGTCCTTAACCTCTTGCTCACTGAGGTCATAGTAGGCCTTTTGAGGTTCACCTGTTAAATAGGGCGCAATTACCTCTGCCCACTCAGCGGCTGGTAACTTCTCTCGCTCAGCCACGCGCTCAAATACTGTTAAATAGGCCTCAACATCGTCCTCAGCAGTCATCTTTTGCAGCGCTTTCTGCACAGTCCTTCTCCCAGAAAAAATCTCTGGAGCGGCTCCCATCACCACAGGCGCCTCTCGATTTGCTATCAGGTGCTCAATAAGTTGTTGTTGTGCAGCCATGGACTGTTCATGTCGTGTATTGGCCTCTATCTGAGCCTGCTGTTGTGCAGCCATCATCTGCTGTTGTTCAGCCATGGACTGTTCATGTCGTCTATTGGCCTCTGTCTGAGCCTGCTGTTGTTGCAAACTCACTTGCATAAACTGCTTCAGCATCTCCTCCATGTTGCTGGACTGTTTTTGGAGTGTAGTTGCAGCTTTCACCCAGGACATCAGCAGCTGTAGCCAAGTCTGTCCACACCGTTGCCCCTAGCAACCGCGTTGCCCGCTACCTCCACCAATTGTAAGGGATCTTCCCGGGGTAGGGTGTGTTTGGACACAGTTCACAGCAGACTTGGAATTTGATAAAGCAGATCTTGGCGTTTATTCGTGGTACAAACAGTCCAGCAAACAAAATATACAGCAACACCGTGCTTTCTAAGTACAACAAAAATAAAGGTCCTAGCCCGGCTGGGCGCTTACTAACAGGTTCTGCTCACCTATCTGACACTTACAAACACAGCGTCTTTCGCCTGGATATCGCAGGGTGAGTTTTAGCTCCAGCAGTGGCTGTGCTTGCAGCTTCCTTCAACACACAGATTGTTCATTCCCTGGCTGAGAAGCAATCACCTGCAGACCCTACAGAGCCTTTAGCTTCCCAGGCTAATTAGGATCCAAGCTCACCTGATCCCAAACCCAGAACTGGATCGGGGGATGTGGAATGACAGGTCCCTCTACCAAACCTACCTGCCATTCCATATAAACCCAGGCCCGGCAAAATTAAATAACAACTCAGCAGCATATCGCTGCTGAGAAACTGATCCATCCTGGATTTACCATCTCACACTGTGTAGCAACCTAGGTGAGATGTACACCCCCTCGATCACTTCTCCAGTGACATGTCTACAATATATATATAACCTGTCTGTCTAATCTAGCTCAATCTATCTCCGTCCACACACTATACATGGCCACTATGTAAGCAGCCTTATATAGTGTGGGGCGTGGACTTAGTCTTTGGCCAATTATGGCTCTCCCAGCAGAGTGCGCAGTCATTGGCCAAAGCATGCAGGTCAGGTGCATGCTTTGGCCAGTCATCATACAGTAATGCCCCGCGATCTCGCATTCCATGGTGCTCGAATTTTCCGCGAACTCCCCATAATATTCGCTCTTCGACGAATGGGCGAACACCCGATGTCATCCCTACTTTAAACCTAGCCTTTAAAAATGTCTGAGTGTCATAAAATAAAAACAACTTTTCTACCTTTAAACAGCAATCGGACAGTGCATGAAGTCAACAATGCTGCAATTCATAATAGTTTCAATTCACAAACCTTTATCACAAGCCCAAAACATAACCCTGTGGATTAAATGAGAGAAATCTGTTAATTCTCCCTTGGAGGGCATCCCAGCTCTTTTCCAGGAATTGTATTCCCTTCCTCCTTAGAACCCAAGCCGATCTATCTACATATGCGTCCAAGCGGCTCTTGTGGCTTGGTAGGTAGGGATGTTCTTCCCCGGTTTTTGTACCTATTCCAGACAATTCCTATAAACATACCCAATTCCTATTTCCGGAAATTGCGCAAGCTGTTTTTAAATGCATTTGGAATACAGCCTATCCCAGATTTCGATACAGAATGCTATCTCTTCCAAAAAGCTAGAGGAGCTCCAGATGCTTCATTAGACCACAAAGCAGCGATACTCACTCGCATACTAGACTGGTTTCACAACTAAGTCTAGGTTCACTTGGAAAGCCAAACGAGTCCCATTGAACTCTCAGCTCTTCCATGGACCATACCCGCACATCATAGGGGTTCATACCCCCTCTGTGACCTTACTCGACAAATGATCCAAATTTGGGATCGCTTGTTATCTAGTGGGAACATATCAAATCTTTCGGGTTATATGACTTCCTTGTTTGGGACTCCGGCCTTCCCACCGGCTATGCATGTAACTAGCTTTGGACCACGGTGAAAAGAACACCATAGGAGGCTCGTCCAGGTTCTCTGAGCAGACCTCACTTTAAGGCCAGATACCCCTTCTGGATCGCTCTCTCAGTACCCTATGCAATGGCTCCAGAGACAACAATTAACTTCCTATATCTGAACCTTCCTATCTGTATCAGATATTTTAGCTGCACTGACAGGATTCGAAGATATGCTCCTCCAAGTCGATCCTCCAATGAACGTAGTATCTCAGCTTTATTCCTTCTTGCTAATTGCTTCTTACCCTGATCCCCCACCCTATACGAGGGCCTGGGAAGAAAAACTATGACGCTCAGTCTCCATCCTTGACTGGCAAAAATGTTTAATCCTGACACACAAACTTTCTATAGCCACTAAAACTCAAGAAAAAGGGTTCAAATTGGTGACAAGATGGTATATATGCCCTTCGACTATGCATCATATCAACTCAACAACACCTGATACCTGCTCCTTGTATCTAAGCTCCAGGGGTACCATGCTCCACGTTTGGTGGGATTGCCCTCACATACAGAAATTCTGGCAACAGATCTTCCAACTATACTGCAAACTGATGGTAATCTGCCTCTCTCTTACACCTGAGGTAGCTCTTTTATCCATGCTCACTGGAATGTTCAAGTCCATTCAAAAAGATGTATTGCGTCACTTTTTGGCCACGGCCAGAATAGTGATTCCACCTTACTGGAGATCGATGATTGTACCTTCCCTGGGAGAGTGGGCTATTGAAGTGGACCGTATTAGGGACCTTGAATGTCTGTTGGCGATGTGGAATCTAATAAAGATGAATAGTTCTCTCTCACTTGGACTGCACAGCCCATGTTCCGCTACTCAGGCAACACTACCCCATAACCATGTTGGAGCAGTTTCTATTCCTAATCTTTCTGCTTCCGCTGCTTTATCTTCACACCTGCTCTATGTTTAAATCTACCATTCAGAATCCATTAAACACTTACTCCTGATACAAAATAGGATTCTCACAACTAACTTCTCTACAGCATAACAGGTTTTTAGAATAAGTTTATTTACATATAATATTATAATAATATATATAATATTATATATGTAGCGGCCACAACCTTTGCTGTGTGGCCTTGACTTATTGGGCTTACCTGTTACCTTCTCTTGGCCTGCTCTTCCACGTCTAGGGGTTCCCAGGGTTGATACCCAATGACTTGAACACTGACACAGATAAAGTCCTCTTTAAAAGGTTTTATTTTGCAGCAACAACTTCAATAACACAGTCTCTTAGGGAACAGAGGGCACAGGTGAAGAACTCAGGCACCTTGAACTGCAGGTCTAGCAAAGTCTTTATTTCCACCCAGAGAGTAGCCACTCGCAGCTGGGTACTTCAAGGCTGAACAGATCTCTAGCCAGAGATCATGGCAGTCAGCACATTGACTCGAAACTTGAACAGTCAACTAAGGGTGAACAGGAACCTTTTTCCTCCATACCTGGAACGTTTCCTCAATGGTACTGGAAAAGTGTGAATTTGTCAATGTCCTTCCCAACTCAGTAACCAGGCACTTCCCAGGATGCCACTTGCCGGCCCTCCTCCGAAGAGTCCTCCCCTGGTAACTTCCACGAGCTGCGGTGCCCCTAAAAGCCGAGAGCACCACCAGACACTTTGACTCCTCTCTCAGTCACTGCGCCTCGGACCAGCAGGTTCCGAGACTCGGGAACAGACAGATCCCTACCCCGGACCAAATAGGTCTATCAGGGGCCACTAACAGGAACATGTTGTGTGATGTTGAACATCCCGTGACCGGGACCCCTCGTGGGGCTACCCCTGGTCCTGGAACCAGACCAGACCCCACGGGTCTCGCGAACACCTCCCCGAACACGTGACACACACCCTTTAAGTACCCTCTCCCAGACTCCTCAGCGGGCCCTGGCACTCCCACTGATTGGCTCCGAGAAGGCTGATACCTAAACATCCAACCAGACCTGGTTCTGCCCTGTCATGTGCACCTCACCACTCACATGATCAGGCAGAACTTCCAAACACAGTCTGGCCAGACTGGTGTTAAGGCCTACCTACACCATTAACCCTCAGAACCCTTATTGTTCTGAGGCAAAAACTAAATTTACATGCGTGTGACATTTTATCCAAATTGTCATCCGCTACACACACACACACACATATATATATATATATATATATATATATATATATATATATATATATATATATATATATATATAAATAACATTTGAAATGTGAGGGTCTTGTATTTCTCCATTGTTATGCCTCAATTTGTTGTCCTAACTGCTGTTTTCTGATACACATAATGAACACGATACAATACTATGTTTTTGTAACCTCCCTATACATACTGTGTGTTTTATTGTCCTTAATTACTACTGTTGGTTATATTTTCTATGCTGTCTGCATTTTCCACCTTGTTTCTTTCAATAAAATAAGATTGAATTAAACATGGATGGAGGAATTTCCTGCTGCCAGCTATTGTATTTGTATTGCCAGCACCCATGGCTGTAGGAATACCAGAACAATGGCTCCAGCTGATTGGCTTCAGTTACTGTTCAGCCCACATTTTTCCTCCCACCGCCTTCAATTTTCAGATTGAAAGATATTGGGTGGGAGGGTGCCAACAGTACTACCCATGGCTTGAATTTTGTTTGGTTCATAGGGAACCAGCTAAAATTTGACCCGTGTATGGACAGCTTGATGCACTCTAATTTCAGTCACATGACTAATTTTTCAATTTCATTGGACTTAACTCAAAATAATAGCCTTTTTTTTTTTTTTTTTTTTTTTTTTTAGATATTTATTCTGGTGTGTTAACTTTAGAATCTCAGCCTAATACCAAGGAATATCATTAGAATAAACATGCTGATGCAAACAACAATTTTCAAGTTGTGAATGGGAAGATGATGGCCCTGTATAACTTGCACTTAATAATATGTAGATAGCTAAATAAATAGTATGTATCGTGTATATTCCTTGTATTTATACATGACTACACCATTATTCCATGCAAGTTCTTCCATTATTCCTTTACATTTTCTGTCACTTGTTACATGATCTACTCCAACTGCCTATTTGCCTATTAAAATAATAAAGAGGAGTGGTGCTGAGTAGATGTGCATTTGCAAGACATTTGCCTGTGGTTGCCCTTGTTCTAAGTCCCTATGACAACGAAAATTAAAAATACAACTACATCTCCAAAATGTAGCTGTGTGCCTACAATTATCAGCGGGAACCTCCTAGTAACTGAAAATGTTTGTTCATTGGCATCAAACCACTGACTTAACCAGTTTCTCTAGCTCAATTTCCTTTAGCTAGTATCAAATCAAATCTTTAAAACATAACTTCACAAGAACAAAGCTCTTTTCTTTTACCTTGAAGAAAATCAACATCCACGGCCAGTACTCGGCTGTTTATAACACAGCTGTTATTCAAAACAATTGTACATTTCTGTAATAATTCAGTGCTGCTCCCCGTGACGGCTTTGCCTGCAGATATTGTAGCGAGCCTACTTTATTTTCATTAGTCGTTTAACGACTGAGAACATTGATGAGGGATTGTAATTATATGGTAAAATTACAAAAGATGTAGATTGACATTTTCAAACACTTCCATACACCCTAGAGACATGCAGAGCATATAATAAAGATCTGAACTTCTCTGATGGGATGATAGGAATACACTCTGCAGGATGTTTAAAGAGCACAGAAGTGAATAATTTGTTTCACGGAAGTGTTATATTTAACTTTGCATGTTCATAATGACTAGGAATACAGATATTTTCCTTCCAAGCGACTTCTACAATTTACAGGAGGTACGTTAACTTCAGGGCACCTACAAATGGAAGACATTTGGATAGAAAAAGAGTAGCTCATCCTCTCATTAAGATGGCTTTCAGGAACAGGTTCCTCCAAGATGGTGAAAGAGATCTGGAAAGAGATGATGTAGATAAGGTCACCCAGGTTTAGAATTGTTGTCTTTCCTTTATATTTTAACTATTCCCTCAAATAAAAATTAGGCAATTTTAGTACTCAAAGTGAAATTTACTATGACCCTTTTAAAATGTCTGAAACCTCAGTAGCTGAAAAAACATGGTATATATAGTACACTGTACCTTCATTTGCCTTCTTCTTTCCATTCTTTATTACAATACGGCAGCATGGTTTGCATGAATAGTTGTGTGCTGTTTGAAATACAGGCTTTCCATAGCATCAAACCTATCACGTGACTGCTAGTGAAGGGGACAAGGTCCACACTTCAGATCTCAAGGCTTAACATGAATGTTGAGAAGCTGAGAGCTGCATATCATACATGCCATTCTGAGAATTTATCATATTATTCAGGTGGGGGTGATAACCCCCTTGAATCCAGGAATCAAATATATTTTGTATAGTGATAATAGCTTCAGCAACCCAGATCTCCTGGTCAAATGGTCTGCTTTCTAGCTGAAGACAGCACTGTTTATTCTAAAACTTTTCAGTATAAGGGCTACATTATATATTTTTAACTAATACTCACAATCTGAAAAAAGTTTATTAAGGCTACTATCACACTGGAGCTGGGCAGCTTTACCACTGTTATAGCGGGCCTTTTTGGCTGCTAGCGAGGCGAATAACCCCCGCTAGCCCCGAATAACCCTCTGCTAGCAGCCGAATAAAGGGTTAAAATTGCCCACAAAGCGGCGATGCCGAAGCACTTTGCATGCGCTTCAGCAGCGGTGCCCATTGATTTCAATGGCAGGGGCGTTGCAGGAGCAGTATATACACCGCTCTCGCACTGCCCGAGAGATGCTGCTTGCAGGACTTTTCCTAACGTCCTGCAAGCGCACCGCCCCAGTGTGAAAGCACTTGAGCTCCCACACTGGGGTTGCAGGGGAGGCGTTTTTCAGGCGCTTTACATGCGCTATTTTTAGCCAAAAGAGCCTGAATAGCATTCCAGTGTGAAAGGGGTCTAAATTAATAATCAATCAAAGTAAATCAATATAAAGAAATTAGTACGTTTTACTTTTTTTTTTTTTAAGTAAAAATACGATAGACAAAAAACAATAGAAAAAAAACTTCAGTAAAACAAAGCAAAGAAATTCCACAAAAAAAAGTTTTAAATTCAAAAATTTTTTTATTAAACACATTTTCTTTTCCATATACAGTATCTCACAAAAGTGAGTACACCCCTCACATTTTTGAAAATATTTTATTATATCTTTTCATGTGACAACACTGAAGAAATTACACTTTGCTACAGTGTAAAGTAGTGAGTGTACAGCTTGTATAACATTGTCAATTAGCTGTCCCCATAAAATAACTCAACACACAGCTATTAATGTTTAAACCACTGGCAACAAAAGTAAGTACACCCCTAAGTAAAAATGTCCAAATTGGGTCCAATTAGCCATTTTCCCTCCCCAGTATCATGTGACTCGTTAGTGTTCCAAGGTCTCAAGTGTGAATGGGGAGCAGGTGTGTTAAATGTGGTGTTATCGCTCTCATTCTCTCATACTGGTCACTAGAAGTTCAACATGGCACCTCATGGCAAAGAACTCTCTGAGGATCTGAAAAAAAAGAATTGTTGCTCTACATAAATATGGCCAAGGCTATAAGAAGATTGCCAAGACCCTGGAACTGAGCTGCAGCATGGTGACCAAGACCATACAGCTGTTTAGCAGGACATGTTCCACACAGAACAGGCTTCGCCATGGTCTAATAAAGAAGTTGAGTGCACGTGCTCAGCATCATATCCAGAGGTTGTCTTTGGGAAATAGATGTATGAGTTCTGGCGGTATTGCTGCAGAGGTTGATGGAGTGGAGTGTCAGCCTGTCAGTGCTTCATCCCAGAAAGAAGAATCTTCTAAAGATGATGCACAAGAAAACCTGCAAACAGTTTGCTGAAGACAAACAGACTAAGGACATGAAGTACTGTCCTGTGGTCTGATGAGACCAAGATAAACGTATTTGGTTCAGATGGGTCACGTGTGTGTAGCAGAAACCAGGTGAAGAGTGCAAATACAAGTGTGTCTTGCCTACAGTCAAGCATGGTGATGGGAGTGTCATCGTCTGGGGCTGCATGAGTGCTGCCGGCACTGGGGAGCTACAGTTCATTGAGGGAACCACGGACACCAATATGTACTGTGACATACTAAAGCAGAACATGATCCCCCTCCCTTCAGGGACTGGGCTGCAGGGCAGTATTCCAACATGATAATGACCCCAAACACACCTCCAATACGACCATTGGCTTGCTAAAGAAGATGAGGGTAAAGGTGATGGACTGGCCAATCATGTCTCCTATTGAGCATCTGTGGGGCATCCTCAAACAGAAGGGGGACGAGCGCAAAGTCTCTAACATCCACCAGCTCTGTGATGTCGCCATGGAGGAGGGGAAGAGGTAAACTCCACGCCCTAGAGGGTTAAATAAGGGTGGCCACACAAAATATTGGCACTTTGGGCCCAATTTGGAAATTTTCACTTTTATTGCCAGCGGTTTAGACATTAATGGCTGTGTGTTGAGTTATTTTGAGGAGACAGCAAATTTACACTGTTATACAAGTTGTACACTCGCTACTTTACATTGTAGCAAAGTGTCTTTTTTTTCTTCAGTGTTGTCACATGAAAAGATATAATAGAATATTTACAAAAATATGAGTGGTGTACTCACTTTTGTGAGATACTTTATGCAAAAACATTACATTAAACACATAAAAAATTTCATATACCACCCACCCATTTCTCCCCAAAAAGAAAAAAAAACACCCCAAACTATAAGATGCTTATACCAAAATAAAAAACACTTATTTACAAATTTTCAACAATGCAAGAAAAATAAATTATCTAAAAACCCCACATATGAATATAACTTAAATTAGAGTCCCCATCACAGTCCCCCTTACATCAGAATCCCTATTGCCACGTGCCATGTAAGAAAAAACTCTGATGGTTTTACCAATGGAATTCCGACGGGATTTCGCTCAAGCTGTCTTGCATACACACGGTCACACCAAATTCCGACCGTCAAGAACGCAGTGACGTACAACAGGTATGACAGGACTAGAAAAAGGAAGTTCAATACCCAGTAGCTAATAGCTTCCATCTCGTAGTTAATTCTGAGCATGCGTGAGTTTTTGCGTGTCGGAATTGCATACACATGATCAGAATTTCCGATAGAAAGTTTTTCCGTCTGAAAATTGAGAACATGCTCTCAAATTTTTGCTGGCGGGAATTCGGCCAGCTAAATTCCGATGGAGCCTACACACAGTCACAGTTTCCAATTAAAAGCTCTCATTGGTCTTTTGCTGGCTGAAATTCCGATTGTGTGTACGCGGCATAACACAGTCACCCTTGCATCAGAGTAATCCTTACATCAGAGTTCTCATGACAGTCCCCCTTGCATCAGAGTCATTCTTAAATCAGAGTCCCCATATCAAATTCCCCCTTCATCTGAGCTTCCCCTTACACGAGAGCCTCCATCAGGGTCCCCCCCTCACATTAAGGTCCCCATCAGAGTCCCCTCTTCCATCAGAGGGCTGGATAAAATCCTGCAGCAAGCGGGATTTGGCCCACGGGCCACAGTTTGGAGACCCACATTTTAAAAGACAGGGTAATGTTTTTCTTAGGTCATTTGGTAATGTACCAATATGCTAAAATATTATTACCATATGTTCATGAAAGCCAAGTTTTTTATATCATAATTTTCTGTCCGGCGAACATATGTATTATATTTATTACAATGTATGATAGACATCTAAAAATGGCTACATCGTCCTCTATGGTAAATGGATAAATGAAATATATATGTATATACACAGAATGAGAGAGAGTTTCAGCTTTGATGTGAATTAAATAAAGAAAGTTGTTCTAAGCAAGAAATAGCAATTAAAAAGAAAAATTGTGACAAAAAAAAAGAAGAAGAAAAAAAATAAACAGAAAACAATAGTAGAAGCAGAAGACCACACATGACTATAATTTCCGATATGCCACGTGTACACTAACATGGAATTTTATTTAAGCAATCAGCTGTTGTTTATCATATCCCAGGTGCTCCTCACTTGTGCAAACAGATACAGTGCAATTCATAAGACGAAGTAGACAAGAAATGAAGACATTCACCTAAATATACACACTTAAAAAGCGTCATTCCATGTGTGAGGGGTTTTATATTTAAGACATTGTGGTAGTAAACACTCCACAGAGGAAATAGTTTGTTTGAATGGACAGGACTGACGCTTAGGCCTGGCATGAGGAAGTACAACAAAAGGGCAGTAATAGGATTTTCATCCACAATAGGATTTTCAGCCTGTCAAAGTTACATTTGCAGCTGGCAAAATAAGTCAGTGGTCTGTGGCACATGAAAATATTCTGTAAATATTGGGAATGGTATTTGAAAATGATATAGTACAGAATTTTACCATATGTTTTATGTATGTTTATCTCTGCATGCCAATGCTCCTGAACTGGGTGGAAGATATACACTTTGTTAACACATTTTTCTGCCTCCTGAAGGTTCTGGAATATCTCCTATTTTTTTTTTTTTTTTTTAGTGTTGTGGATGACCTAACTTGTGCTCAAACATGCATAGAATATTAGTTTTACAAAGCAGTAGAGGGTACATAGAAATGCCAAGGGCTTTATTTAACGTCATTACTGATTAACACTGTAATAATGCCCTCCACAGTGTTACTAAACCTACAACAGTAAAATCAGTGTGCATATGCAGTAAAAGGTGCTTTCTCAGGGGCGGACTGACCATTCGGGCACTCGGGCACTGCCCGAGGGCCCCATTCCACCAAGGGGCCCCATCAGGGTTGCCAGACGCAATAAAACCAGGGACAGTATGTAAAAATCTGTGTGTTTTTTAAAATCCCAAGATTATAGCTGCCCCGCCTCTCCAGTACCTTTTCAGTGTGTGTATGTGTATTCTGTGTGTGTATACTGTGTGTGTATACTGTATGTGTGTGTATACTGTGTGGCCCCATAATCTATTGCCTGGGGAACCCATAATCTCCTATTGCTTGGGGGCCCCATAATCTCCTATTGCCCGGGGGCCCCATAATCTTCTCCTATTGCCGGGGCCCCATAATCTCCTATTGGCCGGGGGCCCCATGAGTTGTCAGTCCGCCCCTGTGTTTGTTATACTCACTGTGGAACCTAAGGGTTTAATCCTTTGTATTGTATATAAAGGCTGTTTAATCCTGTCTCTCTGATCCTCCTCTTCTTCCACTGTCGCAAAAAAATACCTTGATATTTACAGAGCCAGTGGACAGGCTGCACATGCTCAGTTTGGTGTGTATTGCTAGAGAGTTTTTTCTTTCTTGGGAGGGTGCATGTGATCAGGACCAATCAGCACTGTCCAGACATGTCCAGACAAAGGGTCAGGGGAGAGTGAAAACTCCTCCTACAAGCATTACTAGGAATTAGTAGAAATCACAAGACTGCTATATACTGTTGATAAGAAAAGGTATTTATCAGTTTATATTTACTAAAATAATTGCATGTCCAGGTTCTGTGTACTGTGGGAGACCAGATATAGTGTTTGCAGGGTCCTGGGTTTAGTAACACTTTAAAGCGGTTGTATAGTCTTTTTTTTTTCACTTTTACCTACAGGTAAGCCTATAATAAGGCTTACCTGTAGGTAAAAAAATATATCTCCTAAACCTGTACGGTTTAGGAGATATTCCCCTCGCAATGAGCCGCTGACTGCAGCGGTGCATGCGCACAGGGGATTCTCGGCTGAAAGCCCGGCAGACGACGGACCCTGCCGGGAAGAAATCTCCCCCACGCGCATGCGCGGTAGTGATGATATCGCGGCTCCGGCCACTCACAGCACCGGAGCCGCGGTACCCCGGAAGACACGCTGAGGGAACATGTCAGCTTCTTCGGCGTGAATCGTGTGAGATGTTGGGGCCTCGTTCTAAGGTATTTCATAATGAGCTAGTATGCGGTGCATACTAGCTCATTATGCCGTTTCCTTTACAGGTCTGAAAAAAAAAAAATATGTCAGCGGTTTACTCCCGCTTTAACCACCAAGGTAAGTAACGTGGCAGTTTCTCTGACAACTTAGCAGTCACTCTAGAAAGATTAAACTTCCTTGATAAAATAGCACTTTCTCCATGTAACAGTCTCAAAGTAATATGGCAGTTTTTTTTCTACTGTACGAGGCAGTCTCTCAAATAACATGGCATTCTCTCTGTTATGTTAACATAACAGTTTCTCTAATAGTAGGGTAGGTTCTCTGATACCATTTTACTCCCTTTGATATGATAGTCTCTCTGATAACATAGCAGTCTCCCAGTAATATGACTGCTTTTCTAACTAGCAGTCTCTCTGATAAACATGGCTGTTTGTCTAATATCATGCAGTCGTTCTGATAATATTGGTCTCTCTAAAAAATATGTCAGCCTCCTTGATAAAATGACTTCCCTTCTTATATGGCAGTCTCTCAATAAAGTAGTTTCTGCAAGTATGTGGCAGTCTATCAAATAACATGACATTCTCTGTTTTAACTGCTTCAGCATGGGAAGATTTGGCTGCTGAATGACCAGGCCATTTTTTGCGATTAGGCACTGCATTGCTTTAACTGACAAGTGCGTGGTTGTACGGCGCTGCACCCAAACAAAATTGACGTCCTTTTTTCCCCACAAATAGAGCTTTCTTTTGTTGGTATTTGATCATCTCTATGTTTTTTTATTTTTTGCGCTATAAACAAAAAAAGAGCGTACATTTTGAAAAAAACACAATATTTTGTACTTTTTGCTATAATAAATATCCCCATTTTTATTATTTTTTTTTAAAAAATCTAATTTTTTCTCAGTTTAGGCCGATATGTATTCTTCTACACATTTTTGGTAATAAAAATCGCAATAAGCATATTATTGATTGGTTTGCGCAAAAGTTATAGCGTCTACAAAATAGGGGATAGATTTATAGCATATTTATATATTTATTTTTACTAGTAATGGCTTAGTAGTAACTATTAATGACACATCAAATACACCGACCAAGAACTGCAAAAAAATGCACAAAAACTCGTGCTACAGTATTGTGAATGGGGCTGATATTATGGTAGTGTCCCAGTAATGTGGGCGCTTCGTTAACTAAAAAGCAGTCTTTCTGATAATATGGCTGTTCCTTTAATAACATTTGGAACATAGATCCTAATTTTCTTGCTCACACTGTTTTGTCTATTCAACTCTGGCTTGTATTATGTTGACATTCTCGAATTTAACACAGTGACATAAAAAAATTATTTCTGTTGTCTGTGCTGGATTTTCCCTGAGCAAAGAGAGACCCAACAACCCCCACAGCCTGACAACTTCATGGACTTTGAGCAGAATGACAAAATGGTGTTGGCATGACATCAGGGGCGGACTGACCATTCGGGCACTCGGGCCATCAAGGGGCACCATCAGGGTTGCCAGCCTCAATAAAACCAGGGACAGTATGCAAAAATCTGTGTTTTTTAAAAATCCCAAGATTATAGCTGCCCCGCCTCTCCAGTACATTTTCAGTGTGTGTATGTGTATTCTGTGTGTGTATATTGTGTGTCTGTGTGTGTATATTGTATGTGAGTGTGTGTATACTGTGTGGCCATAATCTATTGCCTGGGGGCCCCATAATCGCCTATTTTCTGGGGCCCCATAATCTTCTCCTATTGCCCAGGGGGCTCCATAATCTCCTATTGCCCAGGAGTCCCATGAGTTGTCAGTCCGCCCCTGTATGACATGGAACCTTCACCTTGACAAATACTAGGGGATACAGCGTATTTTTTTGCTTTGATTGTGGAAACTGAATATTTAATACACATGGTATTTTTATGTTAGCAACCAGTCTAATGAACAGCAGTGGTATGAAGTAACCTAAAATACCCAGTCATATTTAATATATATATAGTGGAAGTCTTTGGAATAAAGGGTTTGTGTGGACTAGCCTTGTATTTCTGTCTATGGCGTGCATTTGAAGTGCACTTTATACAAAAGTCTGGAGACTTCTAATCAATTTAATGGTGTGTTGTAAGGCTTGGCTTGGCTTGATATGCTCTGTGTTTCCTCACAAGCCAGAGGTCCTATCAAGATCATTTGTGTTGTAGGCAAACCAGGTGAAATGCAGCCCCTATTGTGTTTTGCATTTAAACTCAGACATTTGGGTAGCGCTAGCGCTGCTTTCAAATGCAAAATCTAACATTTCTTCAACAAAACCATCTACAGGTACCCCAAAAATGACTGGTAACTGGTTGCTTTGGGTTACTACAGTTTAGACTTTGCCCTCTTTACCTTATTATGAAAGAATGCAAGTTTTCCTAATTTGCATTCCGTAATATGAATATACTTACTTTCATGAAAATGTTTTACGATAAATAAATCCAACAGTGAATCACTGACTCTAAACTGAATATGTGCAGTTAAAAGTGACCTTTTTCTTTGAGTTTACAGCCTGAAATTAGACGTTCTCTTCAAAAGATCGACAACAACCTAAAATAAACACAGCAAATGTGAGTTCCCTGTAAAATTTCTGTTTATTATCAAACACATCTGACATTCGTATTCACTTCTAATAAAATATAATACTTTGAGGCTCCAGCTCAGGGGCCTTGCAGCCTCTTACAGTGAAGAATGTTTCTTTCAACCTCACGTCATTTCAAGAGTCACTTTTACACTCTTGCTGTCTATTTTGCTAGTCTTTCATAATTTCTTAAATTTTTCCTTCAAAGACCCCACAAACTCAATTTTTTTTCTTGTTTTGTTTTTTTGTTTTTCTTATAGACAGGCTGTTAATCCATCAAACTAGATTAAGTAAGGGCATGTTACCGTGAGTTATTTTTCAAAATTTCCAGTACATTTTAAGTTTTATAGGCTATAAATATATAACCTGAACTAAAGTCAAAATCTTTTTTGCAAGTCTTGGATAAAGTTGAGTTCAAACTTCTGCTGTTTGTGTGTTTTTATTCCTCTTTGTATTTTTTATTCCCCTTTCTCTTTACATTGCATGTGGTTAGTGAGGCAGGGAAGAAACTATAAAGAAGTTTTTAGGCTGGGTTCACATCTAGGCATTTTTAGTGCTTTTTGCATTTGGCAGATTTTCACTACAGTATGTATTCCATAGGAAACCATGTTACATGGACTGTAGTGCAAATCTTCAAAAAGCACTAGAAATGCATAGGTGTGAATCCAGCCTAAGGAAGAACCTAGAACCTTAGAAGCCTTTTCAGGTTTTTATGTATACTATTAGCTGAAAGTACATTGATACTCCTCCAAACTCCTCCAGGTCGTTCAGGTCTTTCAGTGAAAGGTACTATTTTTTCTACAGTACCCTAAGACAATTTTATGCTTCCAACCTTTTGGCTACAGTTTGAAGAAGGTAAATTTTTTATTCCAGCATGACTGCACTCCATCTATAAATACATCTATAAATACAGTGGAGCAGTCATGCACATGGATTGGAAAGTTTGATGTTAAGGAACTCAAGTGGCCTGCACAAAGCCTTGACTTCAATCCTACTAAATACATCTGGGGTGAAAAAGAATGAAGATTCTGTCCAGCTATTCTCGTCACACGTAAGTACTTGACCTCACAAAAATTTATTTTGATCGAATGGGCACAAATTCTTGCAGACACATACCAAAATCTTGTGGAAAGCCTTTCCAGAAGAGTGGAGGCTGTAATACCTGCAAGAGAAGGACCATCTCATTATTAATGCACATAGTTTATGAATTGGATGTTCAACACTCTCATAAAGATGTTATGACCATTAGTGTTTAACACCTTACCGCCCCGCCCATTGTAATATGACTGTCAGACGGGAGCGCTGTTGTTCTGGATGGACCTCAAATTATGTCCTCCCAGGATCGCACCTCACGCGGGCCCTCACAATATGTCACCTGCTGGTACTATGTGTCCATTGTGGCCAATCACAGCAGATCACATGTCAGTTGTACACAATGAAAGGCTTTGTTCATTGTGTACTCTTGTGATGAATAATAGTAGTAGTAAATAGGGATGAGCTTCGTGTTCGAGTCGAACACATGTTCGACTCGAACATCGGTCGTTCGTGCGTTCGCCGAATTCCGAACGTTTGGGCCGTTCGCGGCAAAATTCGTGTGGCCCACAATGCACTGCGATGGCGCAATGCATTGCTGTCTCACGATTGGCCAAGCATGCACTGTGACCCCGCATGCTTGGCCAATCGCAGCGCCAGTAGCGAGGAGAGCAATGGTTGGCCACAGGCATCCTGCCTGTGGCCAATCATAGCTCAGACTGTGTAGTGCACGCCCCACACTATATAAAGCCGCCTTTCAGGCGGCCTCGTGTAGTGTTTGTTAGCATCTGAAGCAGTGGGTGTTCTGTGTACCTTCAACACAGTTACACACCAATCGTTTTTGGCTGATTTACTATTTTGCTCTTGTGTAGTGGTTACTGTCTGTGCCCTGACCGCAGTATACACCACTATATTCACCTCACCTATATAGCTAGTGATCTAGCTTTAATAATAGAGCTTGCAGTCAGTAGTGTTAGTGCGTGCTGTCTGCGTGCTCTGTACCCAGTACATACCACTATATACACCTACATAGCTGTTCTCTATTTGAGCCCGATTGTCATTTGCTGGAGTTATTGGAAGTTGTGTGTGCCTCCAGCACAGCACAGTATACATCTGTATATACCCCTTTAACTCTGCTGTTTTCTGGTTATTATCTGCGTGCCCTGACCGCAGTATACACCGTGATATTCACCTCACCTATATAGCTAGTGGTCCATCTTTAACAATAGAGCTTGCAGTCAGTAGTGTCACTCAGGAGATAGTGCGTGCTGTGTGCCTGCTCTGTACCCAGTACATACCGCTATTATCCACCTACATAGCTGTTCTCTATTTGGGCCCGATTGACATCTGCTGGAGTTATTGGAAGTTGTGTGTGCTTCCAGCACAGCACAGTATACATCTGTATATACCCCTTTAACTCTGCTGTTTTCTGGTTATTGTCTGCGTGCCCTGACCGCAGTATACACCGTGATATTCACCTCACCTATATAGCTAGTGGTCCATCTTTAACAATAGAGCTTGCAGTCAGTAGTGTCACTCAGGAGATAGTGCGTGCTGTGTGCCTGCTCTGTACCCAGTACATACCGCTATTATCCACCTACATAGCTGTTCTCTATTTGGGCCCGATTGACATCTGCTGGAGTTATTGGAAGTTGTGTGTGCTTCCAGCACAGCACAGTATACATCTGTATATACCCCTTTAACTCTGCTGTTTTCTTGTTATTGTCTGCGTGCCCTGACCGCAGTATACACTGTGATATTCACCTCACCTATATAGCTAGTGGTCCATCTTTAACAATAGAGCTTGCAGTCAGTAGTGTCACTCAGGAGATAGTGCGTGCTGTGTGCCTGCTCTGTACCCAGTACATACCGCTATTATCCACCTACATAGCTGTTCTCTATTTGGGCCCGATTGACATCTGCTGGAGCTATTGGAAGTTGTGTGTGCTTCCAGCACAGCACAGTATACATCTGTATATACCCCTTTAACTCTGCTGTTTTCTGGTTATTGTCTGCGTGCCCTGACCGCAGTATACGCCGTGATATTCACCTCACCTACAGTGGTGTGAAAAAGTGTTTGCCCCCTTCCTCATTTCCTGTTCCTTTGCATGTTTGTCACACTTAAGTGTTTCGGAACATCAAACCAATTTAAACAATAGTCAAGGACAACACAAGTAAACACAAAATGCAATTTGTAAATGAAGGTGTTTATTATTAAAGGTGAAAAAAAATCCAAACCATCATGGCCCTGTGTGAAAAAGTGATTGCCCCCCTTGTTAAAACATACTATAACTGTGGTTGTCCACACCTGAGTTCAATTTCTCTAGCCACACCCAGGCCTGATTATTGCCACACCTGTTCACAATCAAGGCATCACTTAAATAGGAGCTGCTTGACACAGTAAGGTCCACCAGAAGATCCTTAAAAGCTACACATCATGCCGAGACCCAAAGAAATTCAGGAACAATTGAGAAAGAAAGTAATTGAGATCTATCAGTCTGGAAAGGGTTATAAAGCCATTTCCAAAGCTTTGGGAATCCAGCGAACCACAGTGAGAGCCATTATCCACAAATGGCGAAGACATGGAACAGTGGTGAACCTTCCCAGGAGTGGCCGGCCGCCTAAAATTACCCCAAGAGCGCAGCAACGACTCATCCAAGAGGTCACAAAAGACCCCACAACAACGTCCAAGGAACTGCAGGCCTCACTTGCCTCAGTTAAGGTCAGCGTTCATGCCTCCACCATCAGGAAAAGACTGGGCAAAAATGGCCTGCATGGCAGAGTTCCAAGGAGAAAACCACTGCTGAGCAAAAAGAACATCAAAGCTCGTATCAATTTCTCCACAACACATCTTGATGATCCCCAAGACTTCTGGGACAACATTCTGTGGACCGATGAGACAAAAGTGGAACTCTTTGGAAGGTGTGTGTCCAAGTATATCTGGCGTAGAAGGAACACTGCATTTCATAAAAAGAACATTATACCAATAGTAAAATATGGTGGTGGTAGTGTGATGGTCTGGGGCTGTTTTGCTGCTTCAGGACCTGGAAGACTTGCCGTGATAAAAGGAACTATGAATTCTGCTGTCTACCAAGAGATCCTGAAGGAGAATGTCCGACCATCTGTTCGTGTACTCAAGCTGAAACGAACTTGGGCTCTGCAGCAGGACAATGATCCTAAACACACCAGCAAGCCCACCACCGAATGGCTGAAGAAAAACAAAATGAAGACTTTGGAGTGGCCTAGCCAAAGTCCTACACCTGAATCCTATTGAGATGTTGTGGTATGACCTTAAAAAGGCCGTTCATGCTCGAAAACCCTCTAATGTAACTGAATTAGGACAATTCTGCAAAGATGAGTGGGCCAAAATTCCTCCAGGACTCTGTAAAAGCCTCATTGCATGTTATCGCAAACGCTTGGTTGCAGTTGTTGCTGCTAAGGGTGGCCCAACCAGTTATTAGGTTTAGGGGGCAATCACTTTTTCACACAGGGCCATGATGGTTTGGATTTTTTTTCACCTTTAATAATAAACACCTTCATTTACAAATTGCATTTTGTGTTTACTTATGTTGTCCTTGACTATTGTTTAAATTGGTTTGATGTTCCGAAACACTTAAGTGTGACAAACATGCAAAGGAACAGGAAATGAGGAAGGGGGCAAACACTTTTTCACACCACTGTATATAGCTAGTGGTCCATCTTTAACAATAGAGCTTGCAGTCAGTAGTGTCACTCAGGAGATAGTGCGTGCTGTGTGCCTGCTCTGTACCCAGTACATACCGCTATTATCCACCTACATAGCTGTTCTCTATTTGGGCCCGATTGACATCTGCTGGAGTTATTGGAAGTTGTGTGTGCTTCCAGCACAGCACAGTATACATCTGTATATACCCCTTTAACTCTGCTGTTTTCTTGTTATTGTCTGCGTGCCCTGACCGCAGTATACACTGTGATATTCACCTCACCTATATAGCTAGTGGTCCATCTTTAACAATAGAGCTTGCAGTCAGTAGTGTCACTCAGGAGATAGTGCGTGCTGTGTGCCTGCTCTGTACCCAGTACATACCGCTATTATCCACCTACATAGCTGTTCTCTATTTGGGCCCGATTGGCATCTGCTGGAGTTATTGGAAGTTGTGTGTGCTTCCAGCACAGCACAGTATACATCTGTATATACCCCTTTAACTCTGCTGTTTTCTTGTTATTGTCTGCGTGCCCTGACCGCAGTATACACTGTGATATTCACCTCACCTATATAGCTAGTGGTCCATCTTTAACAATAGAGCTTGCAGTCAGTAGTGTCACTCAGGAGATAGTGCGTGCTGTGTGCCTGCTCTGTACCCAGTACATACCGCTATTATCCACCTACATAGCTGTTCTCTATTTGGGCCCGATTGGCATCTGCTGGAGTTATTGGAAGTTGTGTGTGCTTCCAGCACAGCACAGTATACATCTGTATTAGTGATGGACGAACTTCCGACGGGACGTTTCGCGAACGCGAAACGCGAACGGACACAAACGTTCGCGAAAACGACCGTTCGCCGCGGGCTCCATTGACTTCAATGGGAGGCGAATTTCGCAAACCTTTAGGTCGAATTTGCGGCCACGGGGTAATTATTAGGGGGTAGCACGTAGTCCCACCACCTGGACAATAGCATAATACATGTATGAGGTGAATTTGGGATCGATAACTACAAGCATTTTTTTTTTATTTGGGAAATTGTTCTGACAATTCAGGACTATGGAGCTAATGAAGGCAATGGAGGAGAGGGAAGGTCAGGGACCAGGGTAGGCAAACAAGAGGGTGCAGGAGATACAGAGCACTGACAGCAGCACCGTAATACAGAGCACTGACATCAGCACCGTGACATACAGCGCTGACAGCAGCTCCGTGACATACAGCGCTGACAGCAGCTCCGTGACATACAGCGCTGACAGCAGCTCCGTGACATACAGCGCTGACAGCAGCTCCGTGACATACAGCGCTGACAGCAGCTCCGTGACATACAGCGCTGACAGCAGCACCGTGACATACAGCGCTGACAGCAGCTCCGTGACATACAGCGCTGACAGCAGCTCCGTGACATACAGCGCTGACAGCAGCTCCGTGACATACAGCACTGACAGCAGCTCCGTGACATACAGCGCTGACAGCAGCTCCGTGACATACAGCGCTGACAGCAGCACCGTGACATACAGCGCTGACAGCAGCTCCGTGACATACAGCGCTGACAGCAGCTCCGTGACATACAGCGCTGACAGCAGCTCCGTGACATACAGCGCTGACAGCAGCTCCGTGACATACAGCGCTGACAGCAGCTCCGTGACATACAGCGCTGACAGCAGCTCCGTGACATACAGCGCTGACAGCAGCTCCGTGACATACAGCGCTGACAGCAGCTCCGTGACATACAGCGCTGACAGCAGCTCCGTGACATACAGCGCTGACAGCAGCTCCGTGACATACAGCGCTGACAGCAGCACCGTAAGCAGCCCCAGGAGGAAGTCAGCACAGCACAGGGATGGTGTGATCCCCTCATAATAAGAACCCCCAGGAGGAAGTCAGCACAGCACAGGGATGGTGGGAGCCCCTCATAATAAGAACACCCAGGAGGAAGTCAGCACAGCACAGGGATGGTGGGAACCCCTCATAATAAGCAGCCCCAGTAGAAATATGACACCGCTCAACCTCTTCAAAGAGGAGGGTAGGGGCATATAGTACGGTGTGCTTTTTTGGGTCAGGGAAGTGAGCCAAATGAATTAAGAAGGTCTGTGTGCTTGATTCCAAAAATTGTTTATAGACATATACATGGTCTACTGATCACATGTGTTGAATTCCTCCGAGATCCATGCCTCATTCATTTTTAGAAATGTGAGGTAGTTAACACTGTGGTGAGCTAGGCGAGTACGCTTATCGGTCACAATCCCCCCTGCTGCGCTGAACGTCCTTTCGGACAGGACACTGGATGAGGGGCAAGCCAACAGTTCGATTGCAAATTGGGCAAGCTCTGGCCAGAGGTCAAGCCTGCCCACCCAGTAGTCTAGGGGTTCATCACTCCTCAGAGCGTCCACATCGGCCGTTAACCCAATGTAGTCGGACACCTGACGGTCTAGGCGTTCCCTGATGCTGGATCCGGATGACACCTGTCGATGGGTCGGCTGAAAGAATGACCTCATATCCGAAGTCACCAACACATCTTCAAACCGGCCTCTTCTTGCAGGCGCTGTTGGATTGGTACCCGCAAATCCTTCTCTGGGAGTGGGAATTGCTCCTCTGCCAGCGCACGCAAAAGCAGAATGCAGCATTTCTCGAAGCAAGGCCTGGAAGTGCTGCATTCTGACAGCCCTCTGCGACGGCGGTAACATTTCCGCCATTTTGTGTTTGTACCGGGGGTCTAAGTACGTTGCCACCCAGTACTGGTCCTTGACCCTCATGCTTTTTATACGGGGGTCCCTATTAAAACACTGGAGCATGAAGGCCCCCATTTGCACTAAAGTGGAAGCGGTGTGGTGGCCTGGCTCCTGCTCATCATCCAGGATAATGTCGTCCTCTTCATTCTCCTCTCCCCATCCTCGCACAACAGGGATCCCAGAAAGGTTTAAAGCATGCTCTTCTTGCTCCTGCTCATCCGCCCCGGCACCATCCTCCTCTGACTCCTCATCAGACTCCTGTTGTTGACTTGTCTCAGATAGAGTAGCCCCCCCTGGGAATTCATCCAGCATTGCGACTTCCTCATCTTCCCGCTCCTGCTCCTCCACAGCCTGATCAATGACACGACGCAATGCACGCTCCAGAAAGAAGGCATAAGGTACCATGTCACTGATGGCGCCATGGCTGCGACTGACCAGTTTGGTGATCTCCTCAAATGGCCGCAGAAGTCTGCATGTGTCGCGCATGAGCAGCCACTGGCGCGGTGAAAAAAAACCCAGCTCCCCAGAACCGTTTCTTTCGCAGAGTTCATACAGGTAGACGTTAACTGCACGTTTCTGCTGGAGCAGCCTATCAAGCATATAGAAGGTTGAGTTCCATCGCGTCGGGCAATCGCAAATAAGACGTCTGACCGGCAGATGGTGTCGCCGCTGAATGTCAGCAAGGCGAGCCATGGCCGTGTAAGATCTTCTGAAATGGGCCGAGATTTTCCTTGCCTGCCGCAAGATGTCCTGGACCCCAGGGTATTTGACAAGGAATCGCTGCACGACCAAGTTTAAGACGTGTGCCATGCACGGCACGTGCGTGATTTTGCCCTGTTTCAATGCGCTAAGCAGATTGGCACCGTTGTCACACACCACTTTACCAACTGTCAAATTGAGCGGTGTTAGCCACTCATCTGCCTGTGAACGCAAAGCTGAAAGGAGTGCCGGGCCAGTGTGGCTCTTTGCTTCCAGGCACAACAGACGCAGCACGGCATGGCAACGTCTCACCTGGCATGTGGAATAGGTTCTGGGGAGCTTGGGCGGTGCAGTGGAAGAGACGCTAGCAGCGGAAAAGGAGGAGGCAGCTGAGGAGGAGAGGGAGGAGGATGGAGTAGGAGGAGGAGAAGAAGAGTCAGGCCTGCATGCAATCCGTGGCGGTAAAACCAAATCTACACGGGTGCCACGGGTTACATGCTTGACGGCCGTCAGAAGGTTCACCCAGTGGGCAGTAAAACTGATATACCTTCCCTGCCCGTGTTTGCTAGACCACGTGTCTGTGGTCAGATGTATCTTGGCACCGACACTGTGTGCCAGAGATACATTCACTTGCCGCTGAACATGGCCATATAGCTCTGGGATGCCCTTCTCTGAGAAATACTTCCTTCCTGGGACCTTCCATTGTGGTGTTCCAATGGCCACAAATTTGCGAAAGGCCTCCGAGTCCACCAGTTTATATGGCAGTAGTTGGCGGGCTATGAGTTCTGACAAGCCAGCCGCCAACCGTTGGGCAAGAGGGTTATCCGGCGTCATCATTTTTTTACGCTCAAACATTAGGCCCACGGAAGCCTGCCTTTTTGCAGAAAAATGTGAGCTTGGCGTGATGGAAGGTGGAGTGGAGGACAATTGTGAGGAGAGAGGAGAAGGAGAAGTAGAAGACGAGGCTGGACGGTGAGAGCCTGCAGTGTGGCTTTGTGTGTTCCGTTGCTCCCACTGGGCTCGGTGATGGCTGCTCATGTGCCTTCTTAAGGCGGTCGTCCCTAGGTGAGTATTGGGCTTACCGCGACTAACGCGTTGACTGCAAAGATTGCAGATGGCAACGCTATTGTCAGCAGCGGACATGTTAAAAAAAGCCCACACTGCGGAGCCATGTGCCGGTGTCCTGGGAGCGCCAGATGTGACCGTACATGGTCGATGACTCGCTCCTGATACATTTGCAGTCTGCTTTGTCCCTGCTGTGCAATGTAAGTCATTGCTGCTTCTCCTCCCTATCTGCTGGTCCATATCTCCCTCTGAACTCCCCTCCTCTTCCTCTCTTGTGGGCACCCACGTGACATCACTAGACACGTCATCATCAACGTCACCTTCCCCACCGCTATAAGTAGAGTAGGCAGCAACACCGGGGACCAACCTCCTCCTTGGGCTGATCTGGGTACTGGCGTCAGACTGCTGAGTAGCGCTTGTTGCTACCTCCTCTTCCTGATCCAATACCAAGAGTGGCTGCGCATCAGAAATGTCCTCTTGATATGGATCGGAAAATAATTCCAGTGACTCAAGCGGAAGGTATGTGGTGGTGGTGGTGGTGGTCGTGTTGTTGGTGGTAGTGTCTTTGGGGGTGCACATAGCAGAGAGTGAAGAAGAGGGTGCAGATCGAGAGGATGAGGAGGGTGCAGAAGAGTAAGGCTGAGCGAGCCACTCAACCAAGTCTGGTGCATCCTTTAAAGTAATTGAACGCACCTTCTGCAACTTCCCACTTTGGCTCAAGCCTGTTGCTCCTGCCCTACCCCTACCACCCCTGCGGAAGGGCCTGCCTCTTCCTCTGCATGTCATTTTTTAAATGACCCTGTGACAAAACTCTTAGTCCCTATACCGCTGAAGGACTGCTGCAGTATAGGTGAGCGGTCAGCAGTGGTGCACGTCAACCCTATCTATTGTGGACCGATAGCGGTCCTTACAGAACAGCAGACTGTACCGCACTCAAGCCTATGTACCGTAGCACCCTATACCAAGTTACCAGTCCTTATAAGAACTTTTGTGGACCAAGCAGGTTGTGTATTAGTGTTTAGCAGACTGTACGTCAGTCCCTATACCGCTGAAGGACTGCTGCAGTATAGGGCAGCGGTCAGCAGTGGTGCACGTCAACCCTATCTATTGTGGACCGATAGCGGTCCTTACAGAACAGCAGACTGTACCGCACTCAAGCCTATGTACCGTAGCACCCTATACCAAGTTACCAGTCCTTATAAGAACTTTTGTGGACCAAGCAGGTTGTGTATTAGTGTTTAGCAGACTGTACGTCAGTCCCTATACCGCTGAAGGACTGCTGCAGTATAGGGCAGCGGTCAGCAGTGGTGCACGTCAACCCTATCTATTGTGGACCGATAGCGGTCCTTACAGAACAGCAGACTGTACCGCACTCAAGCCTATGTACCGTAGCACCCTATACCAAGTTACCAGTCCTTATAAGAACTTTTGTGGAACAAGCAGGTTGTGTGTTAGTGATTAGCAGACTGTACGTCAGTCCCTATACCGCTGAAGGACTGCTGCAGTATAGGTGAGCGGTCAGCAGTGGTGCACGTCAACCCTATCTATTGTGGACCGATAGCGGTCCTTACAGAACAGCAGACTGTACCGCACTCAAGCCTATGTACCGTAGCACCCTATACCAAGTTACCAGTCCTTATAAGAACTTTTGTGGACCAAGCAGGTTGTGTATTAGTGTTTAGCAGACTGTACGTCAGTCCCTATACCGCTGAAGGACTGCTGCAGTATAGGGCAGCGGTCAGCAGTGGTGCACGTCAACCCTATCTATTGTGGACCGATAGCGGTCCTTACAGAACAGCAGACTGTACCGCACTCAAGCCTATGTACCGTAGCACCCTATACCAAGTTACCAGTCCTTATAAGAACTTTTGTGGACCAAGCAGGTTGTGTGTTAGTGATTAGCAGACTGTACGTCAGTCCCTATACCAATGAAGGACTGCTGCAGTATAGGGCAGCGGTCAGCAGTAGTGCACGGCAACCCTATGTATTGTGGACCGATAGCGGTCCTTACAGAACAGCAGACTGTAACGCACTCAGGCCTATGTACCGTAGCACCCTATACCAAGTTACCAGTCCTTATAAGAACTTTTGTGGACCAAGCAGGTTGTGTGTTAGTGATTAGCAGACTGTACGTCAGTCCCTATACCAATGAAGGACTGCTGCAGTATAGGGCAGCGGTCAGCAGTAGTGCACGGCAACCCTATGTATTGTGGACCGATAGCGGTCCTTACAGAACAGCAGACTGTACTGCACTCAGGCCTATGTACCGTAGCACCCTATACCAAGTTACCAGTCCTTATAAAAACTTTTGTGGACCAAGCAGGTTGTGTGTTAGTGTTTAGCAGACTGTGCGTCAGTCCCTATACCGCTGAAGGACTGCTGCAGTATAGGGCAGCGGTCAGCAGTAGTGCACGGCAACCCTATGTATTGTGGACCGATAGCGGTCCTTACAGAACAGCAGACTGTAACGCACTCAGGCCTATGTACCGTAGCACCCTATACCAAGTTACCAGTCCTTATAAGAACTTTTGTGGACCAAGCAGGTTGTGTGTTAGTGATTAGCAGACTGTACGTCAGTCCCTATACCAATGAAGGACTGCTGCAGTATAGGGCAGCGGTCAGCAGTAGTGCACGGCAACCCTATGTATTGTGGACCGATAGCGGTCCTTACAGAACAGCAGACTGTAACGCACTCAGGCCTATGTACCGTAGCACCCTATACCAAGTTACCAGTCCTTATAAAAACTTTTGTGGACCAAGCAGGTTGTGTGTTAGTGTTTAGCAGACTGTGCGTCAGTCCCTATACCGCTGAAGGACTGCTGCAGTATAGGGCAGCGGTCAGCAGTAGTGCACGGCAACCCTATGTATTGTGGACCGATAGCGGTCCTTACAGAACAGCAGACTGTAACGCACTCAGGCCTATGTACCGTAGCACCCTATACCAAGTTACCAGTCCTTATAAGAACTTTTGTGGACCAAGCAGGTTGTGTGTTAGTGATTAGCAGACTGTACGTCAGTCCCTATACCAATGAAGGACTGCTGCAGTATAGGGCAGCGGTCAGCAGTAGTGCACGGCAACCCTATGTATTGTGGACCGATAGCGGTCCTTACAGAACAGCAGACTGTAACGCACTCAGGCCTATGTACCGTAGCACCCTATACCAAGTTACCAGTCCTTATAAGAACTTTTGTGGACCAAGCAGGTTGTGTGTTAGTGATTAGCAGACTGTACGTCAGTCCCTATACCAATGAAGGACTGCTGCAGTATAGGGCAGCGGTCAGCAGTAGTGCACGGCAACCCTATGTATTGTGGACCGATAGCGGTCCTTACAGAACAGCAGACTGTAACGCACTCAGGCCTATGTACCGTAGCACCCTATACCAAGTTACCAGTCCTTATAAGAACTTTTGTGGACCAAGCAGGTTGTGTGTTAGTGATTAGCAGACTGTACGTCAGTCCCTATACCAATGAAGGACTGCTGCAGTATAGGGCAGCGGTCAGCAGTAGTGCACGGCAACCCTATGTATTGTGGACCGATAGCGGTCCTTACAGAACAGCAGACTGTAACGCACTCAGGCCTATGTACCGTAGCACCCTATACCAAGTTACCAGTCCTTATAAGAACTTTTGTGGACCAAGCAGGTTGTGTGTTAGTGATTAGCAGACTGTACGTCAGTCCCTATACCAATGAAGGACTGCTGCAGTATAGGGCAGCGGTCAGCAGTAGTGCACGGCAACCCTATGTATTGTGGACCGATAGCGGTCCTTACAGAACAGCAGACTGTAACGCACTCAGGCCTATGTACCGTAGCACCCTATACCAAGTTACCAGTCCTTATAAGAACTTTTGTGGACCAAGCAGGTTGTGTGTTAGTGATTAGCAGACTGTACGTCAGTCCCTATACCAATGAAGGACTGCTGCAGTATAGGGCAGCGGTCAGCAGTAGTGCACGGCAACCCTATGTATTGTGGACCGATAGCGGTCCTTACAGAACAGCAGACTGTACTGCACTCAGGCCTATGTACCGTAGCACCCTATACCAAGTTACCAGTCCTTATAAAAACTTTTGTGGACCAAGCAGGTTGTGTGTTAGTGTTTAGCAGACTGTGCGTCAGTCCCTATACCGCTGAAGGACTGCTGCAGTATAGGGCAGCGGTCAGCAGTAGTGCACGGCAACCCTATGTATTGTGGACCGATAGCGGTCCTTACAGAACAGCAGACTGTAACGCACTCAGGCCTATGTACCGTAGCACCCTATACCAAGTTACCAGTCCTTATAAGAACTTTTGTGGACCAAGCAGGTTGTGTGTTAGTGATTAGCAGACTGTACGTCAGTCCCTATACCAATGAAGGACTGCTGCAGTATAGGGCAGCGGTCAGCAGTAGTGCACGGCAACCCTATGTATTGTGGACCGATAGCGGTCCTTACAGAACAGCAGACTGTACTGCACTCAGGCCTATGTACCGTAGCACCCTATACCAAGTTACCAGTCCTTATAAGAACTTTTGTGGACCAAGCAGGTTGTGTGTTAGTGATTAGCAGACTGTACGTCAGTCCCTATACCAATGAAGGACTGCTGCAGTATAGGGCAGCGGTCAGCAGTAGTGCACGGCAACCCTATGTATTGTGGACCGATAGCGGTCCTTACAGAACAGCAGACTGTACTGCACTCAGGCCTATGTACCGTAGCACCCTATACCAAGTTACCAGTCCTTATAAGAACTTTTGTGGACCAAGCAGGTTGTGTATTAGTGTTTAGCAGACTGTGCGTCAGTCCCTATACCGCTGAAGGACTGCTGCAGTATAGGGCAGCGGTCAGCAGTAGTGCACGGCAACCCTATGTATTGTGGACCGATAGCGGTCCTTACAGAACAGCAGACTGTACCGCACCCAAGCCTATGTACCGTAGCACCCTAGACAGACCAAGTTACCAGTCCTGATAAAGAGCTTTGTGGAACAAGTGAGTTGTGAATGATTAGCAGACTGCAGCAGAAGGGCAGCAGTCAAGTATAATATTCTTTCTATATTTGGAAGAAAGAATATTATACGTGTACAAGCCTATTACCGTACCACTGATACCAGTCCTGAAAAGAACCTTTGTGGAACTAATAGTAACAGCAAGTCTTTAAAATTATCCTCACTGCCTGACACACTGCTTCCTGCCTGTCCCTATACAAATTGGCAAAAAAGAGTAGGCTGGAACGATTAGCTGGAACAGCTCTTTTGTGGACCTGATAGTAACAGCTAATGATGATGATGATGATGATGATGAAGAAAGACTAATCTGGCTGAGCTGTCCCTAAAATAGCAGCATACAGCGCTCTGTCCCTTTATCTAAACTGACAAAAGAAACTCAGGCTGCTGACCTAACACCTATACCAGTCCTGAAAAGAACTTTTGTGTACCAAATAGCTAGCGTTTTCTCTGTCCCTACTCCACACAGGATCCTTTCCCTACAGTGACAGAAGAAAGAATGTAAAATGGCCACCGGATCGGGTGTATTTATAGGTTAGGGGGAATGTCCAAGTGTCCATGAGCTGTCATGTCTCAATTGGTTGTCCTGTAACACATGATAAACGTGTCACGAAAGGTTAAAGTTCTTGTATACATTAAACACGTAAGTCCGCCGGGGCGAACGACGGAAAAAGGCGTTCGAACCCGCGGACGGCGAAAGTCGGAAATTCGCCGCGAAACGACCGCCGGGCGAACCGTTCGGCCATCACTAATCTGTATATACCCCTTTAACTCTGCTGTTTTCTTGTTATTGTCTGCGTGCCCTGACCGCAGTATACACCGTGATATTCACCTCACCTATATAGCTAGTGGTCCATCTTTAACAATAGAGCTTGCAGTCAGTAGTGTCACTCAGGAGATAGTGCGTGCTGTGTGCCTGCTCTGTACCCAGTACATACCGCTATTATCCACCTACATAGCTGTTCTCTATTTGGGCCCGATTGACATCTGCTGGAGTTATTGGAAGTTGTGTGTGCTTCCAGCACAGCACAGTATACATCTGTATATACCCCTTTAACTCTGCTGTTTTCTTGTTATTGTCTGCGTGCCCTGACCGCAGTATACACCGTGATATTCACCTCACCTATATAGCTAGTGGTCCATCTTTAACAATAGAGCTTGCAGTCAGTAGTGTCACTCAGGAGATAGTGCGTGCTGTGTGCCTGCTCTGTACCCAGTACATACCGCTATTATCCACCTACATAGCTGTTCTCTATTTGGGCCCGATTGGCATCTGCTGGAGTTATTGGAAGTTGTGTGTGCTTCCAGCACAGCACAGTATACATCTGTATATACCCCTTTAAATCTGCTGTTCTATAAAAAAGGCATCTGCAGGAGTTAGTGGGTGTTGTGTGCCTCCAGCACAATATAAACTACCCAACTACTGTTTTACCCAACTCCCTTCAGGCCATTACCATGTCTGGAAGGCCAGCAAGGAGAGGCAGACAGGCGCGAGCCGATAAAAGAGGGCAAGCAGGCTCTGTGTCTAGAGACAACAGTGCTGGTCGTGGACGCGGTGCATTGTCATCAGCACGTGGCCATGGGACATGCTTGTCCTTCTTTTCTGCAGCTGGACATGTTGAACCGCAACATGCCAACGACTTGGTAGAGTGGATGACCAAGCCCTCTTCATCCTCCTCATCCTCTCTCACCCAGTCTCAGGGTAGTAGAAAAGCAGCTGCCAACACATCGTCGTCCCTCCTCTCAATGTCATCATCAGTGACTCCTTCCCTAGACCCACCACGTCCTCCTGAGGAGTCTCCTGAACTCTTTGAGCACAGTGTTGGGTACATGCTCCAGGAGGATGCCCAGTGTTTGGTGGGCTCTGATGATGACACTCAGCTAGAGGAAGGCAGTAGCGTGAGCACAGAGAGAGGGGATGCTCAAGAAGGACAGCAATCTGGCAGTCATGTTCCACAAGCTGCAGCATACTGCCAGGTTTGCTACAGCGATGAAGAGGGAGGGGATGATGAGGGCACTGACTCCACGTGGGTGCCTGGAAGGAGGGAGGAGGAGGAGGAGGAGGAGGAGGCACATGTCCAACGAGGCAGGATGCCCTCCGGGGGCCAGCTTAGGGGCAGCACACTGACTGAATCACACCGCAGAGCTCCGCCTGCGCAGAGCGCTTCCTCTGCACAGAGCGCTTCCTCTGCGCGTTATTCTAAAAGTTCTTTGGTGTGGGCCTTTTTTGAGACGAGTGCATCAGATCGCACCGCTGCTATTTGCAACATATGTCTCAAGCGTATCTCACGTGGCCAAAACATCAGCCGCTTGGGCACCACATGCTTGACCAGACATATGTTGACCTGCCATGCAGCTCATTGGCAAGCATACCTCAAAGACCCACACCAAAGAACAAAGCGGACCTCTCCTTGCTCCTCATCAGCTGGCATCTCCAACCCCACTAGACCTTCAGTCCTCTCTGAAACCTGCTCTGAGAGGAATGAAGGTGTAGAATTAGGTGTGTCACAGCCAAGTGCTTCCGGGAACTCTGCTAGTGGTACATCCACGTCCGATTATAGCAGACAAATGTCCCTGCCCCAGCTGCTGGACCGGCGGAAGAAATTTACTCCCAGCCATCCACATGCCCAGCGGTTGAATGCTAGCTTGGCTAAATTGCCAGCACTTCAACTGCTGCCTTTTCAGTTGGTAGACTCGGCCCCCTTCCGTGAGTTTGTACAATGTGCGGTTCCTCAGTGGCAGGTCCCCAAACGCCACTTTTTCTCACGGAAGGCAATTCCGGCTCTCTACCGGCATGTGGAAGGCAATGTCCTTGCCTCGCTGGACAGGGCGGTCAGTGGTAAGGTGCATATTACCGCTGACTCATGGTCCAGCAGGCATGGACAGGGACGTTACCTGTCTTTCACGGCCCATTGGGTCACTCTTCTGGCTGCTGGGAAGGATGCAGGACAAGGTGCAGTAGTATTGGAGGTTGTTCCGCCACCACGCCTCCAAAATGCTACTATTGGTTGTGACACACCTCTCTCCTCCACCCCCTCCTCTTCTTCTTCCTCCATGGCCTCTTCCAGTGCTCTGTCCTCAGAACCAGCGGTGCTCTGTAGGCGTTGCAGGGGCTACGCAAGTATGCAGGCAAAACGATGCCATGCCATGCTTGCGCTGGTTTGTTTGGGGGACAGGAGCCACACTGGGGCGGATGTTTTGTCAGCTCTGCAGGGGCAGGCCGAAAGGTGGTTGACGCCACGCCAGCTTAAGCCAGGAATGGTGGTTTGCGACAATGGCACCAACCTCCTCTCCGCCCTCCGACAGGGACAACTGACCCATGTGCCCTGTGTAGCTCACGTCCTTAACCTGGTGGTGCAGCGGTTCTTGGGCAGGTACCCCGGCTTACAGGATGTCCTGAAACAGGCCAGGAGAGTCTGTGTGCATTTCCGCCGATCATTTAATGCCTGTGCTCGGCTGGCTGAGCTCCAAAAGGAGTTGAACCTGCCCAAGAACCGCCTTATATGTGACATGCCCACCAGATGGAACTCAACATTGGCCATGCTGCAGCGGCTGCACACGCAGCAGAGGGCCATCAATGAGTACCAGTGCGACTACGGCACCAGGACAGGGTCAGGAGAGCTTGGTTTTTTCTCACCACGCCAGTGGGGCATGATCAGGGATGCATGCACTGTCCTGTCACCGTTTGAGGAGGCCACAAGGATGGTGAGCAGTGACAGTGCATGCATCAGTGACACTATACCTCTTGTCCACCTCTTGGAGCATACGCTGCGTGGAATAATGGACAGGGCACTTGAGGCAGAACAGAGGCAGGAAGAGGAGGACTTCCTTGCCTCTCAAGGCCCCCTTTATCCAGACAGTGTTCCTGCTGTGCCACCCATCACACAGGAAGAGGGTGAGGAGGAGGAAGAGGAGGAGGAGGATGATTGTGTCAGCATGGAGGTGGAGGCTGGCACTCAGCATCAGCAGCAGCAGTCTTATAGGGATGATTTACAGTCCCAAGAAACACGTGGACTTGTACGTGGCTGGGAGGAGGTAGCTGCGGATCATGTTGTCCTTAGTGACCCAGAGGACTCCGGACCGAATGCCTCAGCTAACCTACGCTGCATGGCCTCCCTGATCCTGCAAAGCCTGCGGAAGGATCCTCGTATTCTTCGGATCAAGGAGAGGGACCATTACTGGCTGGCCACTCTCCTTGATCCACGGTACAAGGGTAAGGTTGCCGACCTTATCTTGCCATCGCAGAGGGAGCAGAGGATGAGACATCTCCGGGAGGCCTTGCAGAAAGCTCTGTGCAATGCGTTCCCAGAGACTGGGAGGTCACAAACTCCTGGTCCTGGACAACGTGTTGCTGAGGCATCAGTCAGAAGGAGCGGTGGAGAAGGTGGCCGTCTGACTGATGCTTTCAGACAATTTTTTAGTCCGCAGCCCCAAGGTATGATTGGTTCCAGCACCCATCGCCAGCGTCTAATTTACATGGTGCAGGAATACCTAGGGGCAAGGTCAGACTTGGACACCTTTCCCACTGAAAATCCTCTGGCTTACTGGGTCTTGAGGATGGATCACTGCCCAGAGCTTGCACAGTATGCAATTGAGCTACTGGCCTGTCCTGCATCCAGCGTTCTTTCGGAACGCACCTTCAGTGCTGCTGGTGGCTTCGTTACCGATCACAGGGTGCGCCTGTCCACCGAATCAGTTGATCGACTGACCTTCATCAAGATGAATCAGTCTTGGATCACCCACAGCTACCAAGCACCTGAAGCTGATGTAACCGAATAATTTTTTTTGAAATACCACATCCCTTCAAGACTGCCTATGCTGATGCTGAGTGACTGTCCTGTTATGTTGATTGTCTATCCTCTTCCTCCTCCGCTGATATGTTGGAAGAACATTTTTGGTTCTGGGTGATGCCAGCAGCCCAATTTTTCTGCCCCTGTTTAACAGGGGCGTTTAAGTACAATTTTTGATGCAATGCTTTGCAGCAGGGCTAATTCCTGCAATAAAACTAGAGTGTATGGCAGAGGTTGCAGTGTGATGGCACCAGTGCCTAAGGCCCAATTTTTCTGCCCCTGTTTAACAGGGGCGTTTAAGTACAATTTTTGATGCAATGCTTTGCAGCAGGGCTAATTCCTGCAAAAAAACTAGAGTGTATGGCAGAGGTTGCAGTGTGATGGCACCAGTGCCTAAGGCCCAATTTTTCTGCCCCTGTTTAACAGGGACATGTAATTACAATTCTTGATATAATATTTCACAGGAGGGCCCGTTCCTGTGCCCACCCAGAGTAACTGTGAGGACTTATAGTGTTGTGGCACCAGCACCACAACCACCAAAGGTCAATTTTTCTACCACTGTTCAACAATGGCATGTAATTACAATTGTTGATATAATCGTTCACAGCAGGGCGCTCCAGCGCCCACTAAGAGTCACTTTGAGGGCTTACAATGTTGTTGCAAAACCAACACCTTGTTCCGCCATTTCTGCAGAGCATATAGGGCAGGCCCCTACTTTCAAACATCCAATTTACAAACATCTCCTACTTGCAAACGGAAGGAGACAACAGCAAGTGAGATGAAAAAAGATGGACGACAAAACAAATTATACAGGGGTGATAACCCTTCCCTATGTTTTCCAAAAAGCTTAAAAATATTTTTTTTGACTGGAGCTACACTTTAAAAATGTACCAGTTGAAAATTACAAACAGATTCAACTTAACACAACAAACCTACACAGTCCCAGTCTTGTTTGCACCGCCTGTATACTGCTGTTCTGAGTATATAGGGCCTGGGGGCCACACGCATTTCCTTTTTTTAATATGGGTACAGGGTTCCCCTTAATATGCGTACAAGACCCAAATAGGCTGGTAATGGGCAGGGAGGGCTACCCATGCCATTTTTCTGAATGATTTTCAACCATATTGCAGGAACCAGATATAACATTAAAACCGCAAGCAGTTTTAAATGGTGTTATTTCCGCTTAATGTCATTTTGTGCAGGGACTGTTCTAAACACGGGAAACACGTGGCACTTCACAGGCATACTACAGACACCCACCAGGCACCATATTTAAAGGAATATTTCACTTTTTTTTTTTCACTTTAATCGTCATTAAAATCAGTGCTCCCACCAAAACGGTAGTTTTTAAAACTTTTTTTTGCAGTGACCCATGTCCCCTGAGGCAGGAGGCAGGTCGCCAAACCCTTTTTAGGACACTATCTTGCATATTAGCCGTTAAAATTAGCACTTTCCAATTCGAACGTTCGAGTCCCATAGACTTCAATGGGGTTCTAACGTTCGTACCGAACGCGGGGGTCGTTCGCAAGTTCTGGTGCGAACCGAACCGGGGGGTGTTCGGCTCATCCCTAGTAGTAAACATTAAATGAGTAGTTTTCATGCAGAAAAAAATGCTTGCTTATAGCTATAAAATTCACAGTTATAAGCAATCCATAGTGTTTAAAAAATAAATAAATCCTTATCACCTCCCTAGGGTAGTACAGTGTTACTGTGGTAAAACGGTATTGCTCTTGCCACTATGTGTAAAAACGAAGTGTGTAATAAAAATATTGAAATATTTTTACATACTGTCACTAGTCAGTGTCCCTGATCACTGCTACACCAGTATTATGATGACAACTTCAAAAAACTCACCATGTCTCACTAAATACCTTGGAATGCCTACTTTCCAAAAAGGGGTAATTTCAGGGATATTTGTACTGTCCTGGCATTTTCATGCCTCAAGAACTGGATTAATTTTCATGTATATACTGTATACCATAGTTTACAGACTCTATAACTTTCCTACAGATGGAATAATATACACTGATTTGGATTATTTTCACCAAAGAAATATAGCAGTATAGATGTTGGCCTAAATTTATGAAGAAAGAGTATTTATTTGCAAAATGTTATAACAGAAACAAAGAAAAACTTGTATTTTTCAAAATTTTTGATCTTTTTTAAATTGTTTTGCAAGGAATAAAAAAAACAGTGATGATTAAATACCACCAAAAGAGAACTCTATTTGTGTGAAAAAAGAGCTAAAAGTTCCATATGGGTACAGCGTTGCATGATCACGCAACTGTCATTCAAAGGGTGACAACTCTGAAAGATGAAAATTGGCCTGATAGGAAGAGGGTAAATGTGCCAAGTATTGAAGTGGTTAAGCCACTGTTGGGATGCCAATGCTATATAGGCACATTGTTACATCTATGGTGGTCCTGCCCAAAGATTGTAACACTTAGTCAACTATATTTGATATATACGGTATGACCACATATCTGGGTCACAATTACCAGATAACCCCAAAATAGCATTATTGTCTATCATCGCTGGTTCTATGAAGGATGCTTAGAAATGTCTTTTACATTTTTTTTTTTTTTTTTTTTATGGCTGAGACAAGTGTGATAATACCAAAACATTGGAATTGAAAACATTGAATATGGGACTGAAGAAGTTCGGGAGATTTCATGTTGGGGAAGGGGCATGTGGAGGAACCATGGGAAAAAAGAGATTTTTTTTTTCTGTTCTCCTCTTTCCTTTTCCTTTACGTTAATTTCTTTCTTTTCATAATGTACTTATTTTTCTTTCATTTCTTGCAGAAGTGACGGTTGGAGGGTTCCCCTTGGTGAATAACTGATGAGCATAAGTATATCATTTTAGGATAGTAAAGGGGTTAACTGACAGTGAATCAACATATTGTAAAGAGTATGAATTGTAATTTTGTGAAGCACTATAGGTAGAGATTGTATACATTTTTTAGTATTGTTTTAAAAATGTAACAAAAAAAAAAAAAATAGAAATTAAAAAAAATAAATAAGCCACTGTTTTGGATGTTTCACTTTTTATTTGGTAACAGGGATATAAAGTTAAAGTAAATTCCCAGCAGAGACACAAATAAAAACAAAGACTAGGTTTATATGCCTGAATATATGTATAAGTATGTGACGTCACAAGGGGCAGGTTTTCTGGATGGCCACACCCCATGGCTATATAAGAACTGGCAGATAATGGCTGACACAACAGATAGAAACAGCGGAGGAACATTTTTTTTTACCTTTAGCGGGTCAGCCGTGATGGAAAAAGAAGACATCACTAGAGGGAGAAGACAGTGGAGAGAGAAGAAACCACCAGAGGGAGAAGACAGCAGAGGGAGAAGAAAACATCTGAGAGAGAAGACATCACCTTGGAGAGAAGACGGGAGGAAGAAGACATTGGTGGTGAAACTGGATAAGGAAACTACATTGGAGCTACATTGGAGCTACAATGGGTGGGGGGGGGGGGATTCTTCATTTTTAATAAATGAAGACTTGTCAAAAACAATAACACTTGACAATAAGGACTTGTCAAAACCGTCTACTGTTTTTGTTTATTTTTTACCCCTTTTTTTGTGACTGAGTAGGGGTGTAATGTACCCCATACTCATTCACATGGGGGGGGGGTGGGATCTGGAGGCTTTTTCAGATTCCAATAAGCCCTCTGCCTGCAGACCCCCACAAACACTGCCCAGGGTTGTGGGGATGAGACCCTTGTCCCCATCAACATGAGGACAAGGTGCTTTAGGGTGGGTTGCTGGCAGAACAAAAGTACACCCTCTCATATTTTTATTGTTGTCTCTGTCTTCATTAATTTCCTACCCCAGTGATTACATTCTTAGTGGAACAGGATGTTGGGTGGAATCTCCCCAACATAGCCATAGAAAGCAATAAAATCTGAAAGTTTCTATCCCTTCCTATTTCTATAAAGGGAATGTTCTGGCTAGGGAATTACTTATAGTTAAACACCAAATTATCGTCTATGATGATTGTAGTTTTGTCTATTAATAGCAAAATAACCAAAATGATCATTTAATGATCATTTAATTTCTTGAACATATGCTAGACATTTGTGAATTTTAAATCTGCACATAATCTGAAATTTATGTGCCGATAGCCTGAAAATGTTGTTAAAAAATAACAATCTACTGAACATCTGACAAATGTTAAACTGAAAAATAAAACTGTAGTATACACAGAACACACAAATTTAATGTAGATGGCTTCCCAGTAACTGAGTGTTGAACCTCAGTGCTCCAAAGCACAAACATTAGCTACCATACTGTTTATAGGGGCTCTAATATATAAGCAATAATTCTGCACTTATCTTTATGTATGTGAATTTAAGTGAATACGGCTATGAATCATGCTAGTAGGGACAGGATCATCTTATCATCCTAATCTTATCCAATTAATAATTTCAGTCCCTGTTAATTTGGCCCTGGCCCTCGTCACTTGTGCTGATATATTTGACTGTCTTGCACATGTGCAGATGTGTCAAAGGCTATTGCCAGGTATTTGCCAGCTGGAAGAGACCTGTGGCACATCTGTGCACTCGTGACATTTCCTGTGCAAGGTTGCACAATGCCAGCATCTGGAGGCCTGATACCTGCACCATCTGCACACTTATGCAGGAAACCCACGGGTATGTGCAAATGTGTCACAGGTATGTCCACCAGGTGCCAAAAATCCTGCAGTTCATCTGCACATGTGTCTGTCACAAAAACTGCTTGCTAGGATGTATTACATGGGCATCCCAGGAGGCAGTAGGGAGGTACAGAGCCATTCTTGCCTTGGCAAGAAAGAAGGAAGTGCTAAGCTGCAGCACAACATATTTAAGCTGCAGCACAACATATTTAAGCTGCAGCACAACATATTTATTTATTTATAATTTTAAAATTATTAGCTTTATTGGGTGATAGTCCACTATTAAAATATTAAAAAGTAATATAAAATTGAACAAAAACAATTTTAGGTTCTCTTTAACCACTTGCCGACCGGCTCACACTGATATACGTTGGCAGAATGGCTCTCCTGCGCATACTGACGTACCTGTACGTCAGTCCATAAAAGCAGCAAAGCAGACGCATGCATGTGACCTACGCGCATTGCAGGAGCTTGCCTGCAGGTCTCGTGGACACAATGTCTGCTGGTGGGCCGTGAACACAGGGAGGAGAAGCAGAACGGGTAACTGCCTATGTAAACAAGGCATTTCCCCGTTGTGCCTAGTGACATGACAGGGATCTACTGTTCCCGGTGATCGGGAGCAGTGATCTCTGTCATGTTTTAGTAAGCCCACCCCCCCCACAGTTAGAACACGCTGAAGGAACACACTTAACTCCTTGATCACCCCCTAGCATTAACTCCTTCCCTGACAGTGTCATTTTTACATTGATCAGTGCATTTTTATAGCACTTATCAATTTAATAATGTCACTGGTCCCCAAAAAGTGTGATTTAGGGTCAGATTTGTCCGCCGCAATGTTGCAGTCCTGCTAAAAATTGCAGACCAGTAAACAATAAAAAAACAATAAAAAAAAATAAAAGTCCCTAAATTGATCTCGTAGTTTGTAGACACAATAACTTTTGCACAAACCAATCAATATACGCCCATTGCAATTTTTTTTACCAAAAATATGTAGAAGAATATATATTGGCCTAAACTGACTAATACATTTTTTTTTTTTTTGGATATGTATTATAGCAGAATTCTTTTCAAAATTGTCACTCTTTTTTTGTTTATAGCGCAAAAAATAAAAACCGCAGAGCTGATCAAATACCACCAAAAGAAAGCTCTATTTGTGGGGGGGGGGGAAGGATGTAAATTTTGTTTGGGTACAGCATTGCACAACTGCACAATTGTCAGTTAAGGTGACGCAATGCCGTATAGCAAAAAATGCTCTGGTCATTAAGGGGGTAAAACCTTTCGGGGCTGAAGTGGTTAAGACAATCATTATTTTGTTTTACTGTATGCAAGGGGCATTAGTATACCATTCCAGTTAACCCAATGGAATCCAGTACAAATTGATCAAGTAGAGGTGCGGGTTACAAAAATACCATTGCCCCCAAAAATTTGAATTAAGTAGATGGAAACGTAAAAAAATGTACAACTATACTAATATACTAATATTTCTAATATCAGTTTTTAATACCAATAAAAAAGGGTAACTCTACTTTCTTAGGAAAAAAAATTGTAAATAAAAAAAGAAGAAATTTCATATACAGTACAATTGCTACACAAGCCATATTGTAAATGAATTTTATTAAAATTCCCTTTTTCTTTTTTTTATCTGCAGTGCTGTAATTTTCTTGTAAGATTCAATGCAATATGACAACCTGAAGGCGATCTGTAAGCCATTAGTATATGGAACATCAACAGAAATGTAATTTCCTGCTTGTGTGATTGGCTCACTGATTTTCCCAGAAGTCTAAACAAAAATGAAAGCCAGAATGCATTTTCCTCATGACAATACTGCAAGTGCATCAGCTGATTAACAATGAAAAAGTCACTCTGCAACCCAGATAGCAAGCAATTGTCCTGCAAGTTTGAAAATTACTTGCTAAGCTTTTGCTAGACTTACCAGGCTTCACAAGTTTGTTGCACATTAGCAGCAAGTCCGCATTGCATGACTCCAGATCAACTTTCTTTGCAAACATTCTTCAAGTCTGCTGTAAACTCTGGTTCAGTTAAGTTGTGCAATAGTCATCCCACCACAGAGGTCACCGGGGCTGAATTTTCATGCTGTAGACCTGCAGAGCTCTTGCTGTAGACTCACCACTGCAACTTTACTCTTGCTAGAGACTTGTCGTGCAAATTTACTACAAATTGGAAAAGTGTCAACTAGAACTTGTGCTTTAAGTGATCTACAAGTGTACAACTTGCCAGTGATAATGTGCAGCAAGTTAACAGACTTACAATTCAACACTGCCACAAATTTGTGGCAAGTTATCCTTGCTATCTGGGATACAGCTTTCTTCAAAGTAGAAACAGGTAGGAATCTGCAACATACAGTAGTTTGTTAAAAATCCATGCAATGTACATATATCACCCAGAGGGGATTGGTTGAACAAAAAACAAAATAAGGAAAGTTTAGAGGAGAGCCCTGGACACATGACCTGTCAAACACGTGATCAGCTTCTTACAGTCGTGAAGTTCTTTCTGTTGTGTTAAAGTGAAAAGAATCCCATGAATTTAACTGTTTCCCAAATGAAAGCGCAAATTTAATATTTTTAATAAATGCTTTTAATTCTGTAGTGTTTTGATATACATTTTGTCTATTAGCATATGTATGCTACATTTAAGGCATGCATTGCAATTCAAGGCATTTGAGGTAAAGATTGTAACAGTTGCTAGTGTGCATATATATAATCTCCATGGGACATTTAAGCTTTCAAATGGCTGGTGTCATAGATGATTATATGCTAAAGGCTAAGATGGTGTGGTCTTTGGCTGCTAAAGCATAGGAAGTTCTAGTTCCAGTTTAAAGTTCCTCTGCTCCCAATTACTTTGTTTCATTTTACTGCTTCATTTCACAGGAAGGGAATCCTCTGTTCACAGAAGTTCTGTGTTGGCTGGAGGCACTGCCAACTTTAATATCAAACTCCTTTTCCACTTAGTGAATGTTCTGGTTCTCAAATTTACCTACAGATTTTGTGCAATATTCTGTTTGGGGAAGTCCATTTGTGGAAATCCATTTCTCATAACTCCGCCCCCCCAGAAATATAGTGGGCTACATAGGCTTTTTAGGGGTACAGTAAAACCTTGGATTGCGAGCATAATTCATTCCGGAAACATGCTTGAAATCCAAAGCACTTGTATATGAATGCGAATTTCTCCATAAGAAATAATGGAAACTCAAATGATTTGTTCCACAGCCATTTATTCATAGGTCCTTCAGTTTATAGCCCATATAAAAATATTATAGCAATGTGATAGGTTGTGTAACCATAAAATGTCCATCCACAAACGAAAGCCTCCACAAGGGGATTAGAGGCAAAATCCAACAGGAGCCACAGAGTATAAAAGAGAAAAGATGCGCCTCTAAGTGTAGCAATATGTTGCTAAATGTTGTAACTTCATTAAAATATTGCTACACTTAGAGGCGCCTCTCTTCTCTTTTATACTCAGTTGTGAGATGGCGCTACTTGTATATCAAGATATCGCTTGTATATCAAGTCAAAATTCATTAAAAAAAATGAGCTTCTCCTGCAAAACGCTCTCAAACCAAGTTACTCTCAAATCAAGGTTTTACTGTATATTTAGATGTAAGTTCTTGTGTTTAGCTTTAGGCAGAGAGAACTCCGTGAGGTACCAATGGCTCAACAGCACAGCCTACATTTTATAAAATTCACATAAAATAAAGGCTGTATTATTAAGTATATGAAGGACAGGTATTGTTAGTATCTGCGTTTCATTATAAATCATTCCATAATTGTTGAGTGACATATAAATTAATTTTATTTAGTAGGTTCGAGCACTGCATGGCAGAACATTATAGCTGCAATGGGTGCAAGTATGGAGAATAATACCGCATACACACGACCAGACTCTTCGACGGACTAGGTCCGACGGTCTTCCCGACAGACTTTCGGCGGCGTTCCAATGGACTTTCCGAATGAATGGACTTGGCCACACGCAATCACACCAAAGTTCGATGGATTCTAACATGATGAGGTACGACCGGACTAGAATAAGGAAGTTCATAGCCACTAGCTAATAGCTGCCCTAGTGTCGGTTTTTCGTCCGTCGGACTAGCATACAAACAAACTGATTTTTCGTCTGGACTCGAGTCCGTCGGAAAGATTTGAAACATGTTTTATTTCTAGGTCCATCGAATTTTTGGGGGAAAAAAAGTCCGCTGGAGCCCATACACAATCGTAATATTCAACGGATTCATTCCGTCTGACCTAGTCCATCGAAAAGTCTGGTCGTTTGTACGTGGCATTAGATATAGGGAACACTTGCTGACAAAAAATAGTATGGAGATTTCCACTGCTGACCTCCTTCTGAAAACACTAATTGCCTGGCTGTCATGGTCATATGATGAAGGTTGGCAATTATAGCCACTGTATTTCTCTCAGTACAGCTTTTCTTTAAACTTACTTGAAATCTCTGCAGATCTTTTTTGAACTCTGATATATGTGTTCCTTTAGCAATGTAAGTCCTGTCTGATGTGACAACATGAAATACTGGTTAAGGGAATAGTGAATAATAAATTTGTATAAGGAATTGTTTAAACCACTGAACAGCAGTTGTATTGACTTTCCTTGCAAATGAAAGAGAAGCAGATATTACGCCATTGCTGTGAAAATGTTGTGTATGTGTCCCCATTGTATATTGTAGATAGCGGAAATAAGGATGAAGACTTCATTAATGTAAGTTTTGTTGTAAATTGTATAAGAAAATGATCATGGGTCTATATTAAGTGGGCATTTTATATCTAGATCATTGTTTTGTATGAACATTATGAAGATGTACTCAAACATAGCTTTCTGCTCTGACAACATACTTATTAGACGCCAGAGGGAAAAATTGCATTCTATTTTATTTGAATACCATGCCGTGTCTGAAGGAAGGCCATAACCAATGAAAGCATACTTTACCATTGTTTGACTTAAAAGCATATGCAAGGTCATCTAGATGATTTATAGCATTAGTTATGTTTAATAGAACGTTGACAAGTACTCTTGTGTTAGATATTTCTCATGAAACCACATTGTTGCTTCCACAACATGAAGAGTTGCCCATTGTTTTGCTGACAACAGAAAAGGATTTGAATCATTCATTCTTGACATCCTCTGAAACTACGACAGCTAGGATAGGGCACATTGCCTGATACGGAAGTCCTTTTTTATCACATTTCTATTTTGAATTATTAAAGCAGGGAGGTAAAATAATCAACTGTGTAGATCATGCAGGTGGGATAACGAAGCCCAGGAAACATGGTGGGGGGGGGTCCATGGGGGTGATCAGGCAGCTATACGGCCACCCGATCACTGAAAGCCACATGCATTTACTTTGAGATTTTTTCCCCAGTACTTTTTTCTGCCAATGAATGTCCTCAGTCTCGTGGCTAGCATCATTTAACCCACTTCCTCTGAGCCCAGGTGGTGCTGGACCCTCCCTCAGTCTGTGACTGGACAGTGAGAGGTGAAGCATGAGTAAAGCAATGAGTTCATCGCCCACTTTTCTCTTCATATTACCATGCTCCTTGTCAGCACACAATTGATTGGCTCCTTATACTGCTTTTTCCTGTTACACTCCATTCCTTCTGTGCAGGGACTAGAGGCTGATACCAGGTCAAATGTAGCTACTTGCGCTGCTTGTATTTAAAAAATAAATTTTTGTCATCAATTAAAGTTGTATTAAACTGCATGTGTTATAAAAAAAAAATTCCCTGCAAGGCAATGTCACAATGTGCTAGTATGTATATCATACAAAGCCCTCCAGCGCAGAGATGTCATATATGAGTGGGCTCACCTCTTTCCCCGGTCTTTTTCTGGGTTTGCAGCCTCCAGCTACATGAGTGGCCGGGGGCGCAATGATGTCACGTCCACGCATGTAGTAATACGACACTGTAAGCCAGACCTTCAGAGGGCATGCGCCGGTGAATGATGTCATCAGCTGCCTGCACTCTGAATATCTCCTATGCTGTGCAAGTTTAGGAGATATTCACAGTATCTACAGGGAAGCCTTATTATAGGCTTACCTGTAGGTACAAGTGGAGTAACAGAGTTTGCTACCACTTTAATGATTAAATACTTGTGCTAATTCATGTCTTTTATATCTACTTAAGTTCAGCTTTAGCAAACTTCCACCCCTCCCTAGCAACATGGACATACCTTTCTCTCAATCACCCACTCATGGAGCCATTTAGCACTAGTATCTAAAGGGAATACATGTTATCAGGGATGGAGGAGCATGTCATTCACTCGTCACCTAGAGATTGTATAACAACATGTAATATACGACCCCAGCAACTCATAGTTACCTTTCTACATCCTATGATAGGGGGACAACAGTGTTTGTTGTGCAGTGTTTGTACAACAGCTTTGTCACCCTGTGGACTTGTAGTTTTAAGTGGAATTTAAGTAAGAGACAAACAAATTAAAGACTTTCTCCAGATAACACTTTTTAGGTAGTTACAGGGCCCGTTTTTTTTCCCTTGGGAAAAGAAGTTTAAATCATATGAATAAGCGCTTATTCAGACAGGCACTGAAACCCGTCATCCATGCTAAGCTGCTTTTTGCTGCATGTGAATCCACCTTGGAGCTGCACAGAAGGAGCACACAGTTCCTTCATTCGGATCCATGCACCGGTTCCTGCCCGCATATCAAATTTTGACATGCGACTGTTCATGCAGACACTACGTTTGGATCTACTTCTATAGGCTACCTGCATGCTGCTCCAAGGTGGATGCACATGCAGCAATAAGCAGCTCAGCACAGTGGATGGATCTTAGCGCTCGCTTGAATGAGCCTTAAAAACTGACTGTTGTAAGCACCTCTGTCAATGTTAAATGGCTTGTCCCAACCCCTGTAACTGAAACTTATGCTGGATAGCTTGGTCTGTTACAGAAAATGACAAAACAAGGGATATACTAGCAGGCCCACAAGGTAATAAAACTATGTTACATGAAGGATCTCAAAAGAAGAAAAGTTGCTGTGACTATGCTATTAACAGGTTGCATCATATATGTTATTGTTTATTGTGCCCATAGTTTAACTTTAGGAATGTTTATTGTGCCCAATAGTTTAACTTTAGGAATGAGATCTCTGTATTTGATAAAGCTGTAAATGGACATAGAATTTTTAGACATGGCAGTTGAAAAATGCTGTCAAAAAATATGTATTTTTTAAAAATTATTACGCCATGCTTGCATCAGCGAAGTGTGTTTGTTAGTGTAGCACTACCCCCGTAGGAGTTGCTGAAGTCAGAGTTCCCCACTGCTGCACAGCCAGTCACACAGCATTTCCTTCTTTCATCCAGACACAGAAATCAGTCTTTGCTTTGTTTTGTAGTTTTATTAGGGCATAATAACTTGGATGGGGTAAGGGATTATGGGATGCCCAGTGTGACCAAAACAACATTTCAGGGACACTTCCTCGCTATTTACAGACTTCTCTTCTTCCTTCCACCTGCACAAATTGTGTTCCTCTTTGTACAGCATCTGCTGGTTCACTCCTGGGAAACTAACAGCCTGTTGTCAGTTCAGCATAGGCCCATCACAGGCAGGAACACTCAGCCCCTTAGCAAAGTAGCATATAAGGAGTGAACAGCACACCACATCACCTTCTGCTTCCCTGTTGCCACTGATCCAAGTTCCACTGCTTGCAGAAGTTGCTAGCCCACCTAGCTGCCAACAGCCACACTTGGCTGCCTCTTCTCTTACCAGTCCATGTGACTTACATGTGCATAGAGATTCCCGAGGGCAAGGTTTGATGAAGACTTAGCACTAGGGTTGCCACCTCATCCCTTTAATCCAGGATACATAGGAATTACACAGGTTCTGAGGCTGATTTAATGCAGATAATTACTACCTTAATCAACCACAGAACCTGTGTCATTAATATGTGTCCTGGATTAAAGGGATGATGTGGCAACCCTACTTAGCACGCCGCTGTCTTCAAGAGAGACCTGCTGCACCTGACAATCTCTCCCCTTGTCTGTCCCTGCACCACGCTGATCTACTCACTGTCTCTGCTTGCTCTCTCCTCTGCCTCTCTGGCTTGAATCCCTCCAACTGCCTCCTGTGGTGAGATCCTTGCAAGCTAGCCAACTGAGCTCCAGCCTGAAGTAAACACCCTCCCCGGTAAGGAGTCCCTCAAGGGCCATCAACAGCCTCACTAAGCACTGCATCTCCATCTTCCACCAGACTTCCTTTTCGGCATGCCTCATTCTTATCTATGGGTTCCTCAGTCCACTGCCAGGCCCACTCCTGGGGATTGGTTAAGGCCCCATAAATATGCAGAACAGCCCTTCTTTACTTCCACCCACTAGTTCCAGAATGTTCTCCAATTTTCCAGATACCAGAGGAAGGCACCACAGGGCTGTCTGTATGATTCCTGCTGGCCTGGTCTCTAGTAACCCTGACCTAGATTCAATGACTCAGGTTTAGCCCAGAGCCAGACTATATTTGCCTGTACTAACACTAGTAGCACGCACTAGAGAGTGCTACACTAGTATAGTATACAAACACAAGAGCAGCTAGTCAAGCGGAGCCTGCAGACATCATTCTTTCCACAGTTTTACTTAAAGTTGACTACACACCAGTGGCGGAATTACCAGGGTCGCACCAGTCGCATTGGCGACTGGGCCCTCTGGTTCCGCCACTGTAGGGGGGGCCCGCCGCCGCCTGGGAGAAAGTACAGTCATTCACGGGGACACTGCATTCACGGGGAGCTCCGCCCATCCTCTCCTGCCGATCCGCCCATCCTTACTGATCGCATTCACGGGCACACTGCAAGGCTCCGCCCATCCTCTCCACCCATCCTCTCATCCCACACTTAGGGGCACAGTCCCCGCCCACTTCGCCCATCCTTTCCACCCATACTCGCTGCCTGAACTCACGGGCACAGTCCCCGCCCACTCCGCCCATCTTCTTTGGCCCTGCCTGCACTCACAGGCCCCGCCCATCCCCTCTGCTCAGTGCTACTGCTCATCCAAGCAAGACCCAGCAAGGAAGGAGAACAGAGTGATCTGCAAGTGAGTGGCACCCATCCCTCAATATCAACACTGCCACTGATCCCCACACCACCACTAATGCACTGATACCCCCACACCACCCCCACTACTGCACTGATACCCCCACACCACCCCCACTACTGCACTGATACCCCCACACCACCCCCACTACTGCACTGATACCCCCACACCACCCCCACTACTGCGCTGATACCCCCACTACTGCGCTGATACCCCCACTACTGCGCTGATACCCCCACTACTGCGCTGATACCCCCACTACTTCACTGATACCCCCACTACTGCACTGATACCCCCACACCACCCCCACTACTGCACTGATACCCCCACACCACCCCCACTACTGCACTGATACCCCCACACCACCCCCACTACTGCACTGATACCCCCACTACTGCGCTGATACCCCCACACCACCCCCACTACTGCGCTGATACCCCCACTACTGCGCTGATACCCCCACTACTTCACTGATACCCCCACTACTGCACTGATACCCCCACACCACCCCCACTACTGCACTGATACCCCCACACCACCCCCACTACTGCGCTGATACCCCCACTACTTCGCTGATACTGCTCATCCAAGCAAGACCCAGCAAGGAAGGAGAACAGAGTGATCTGCAAGTGAGTGGCACCCATCCCTCAATATCAACACTGCCACTGATCCCCACACCACCACTAATGCACTGATACCCCCACACCACCCCCACTACTGCACTAATACCCCCACACCACCCCCACTACTGCACTGATACCCCCACACCACCCCCACTACTGCACTGATACCCCCACACCACCCCCACTACTGCGCTGATACCCCCACTACTGCGCTGATACCCCCACTACTGCGCTGATACCCCCACTACTGCGCTGATACCCCCACTACTTCACTGATACCCCCACTACTGCACTGATACCCCCACACCACCACCACTACTGCACTGATCCCCACACCATTACTGCCACTGATCCCCACACCACCACTACTGTACTAATCCCCCCGCCCCACACCACTACTGCCACTGATCCCCCCACACCACCACTACTGCCACTGATCCCCCCACACCACCACTACTGCCACTGATCCCCCCACACCACCACTACTGCCACTGATCCCCCCGCACCACCACTACTGCCACTGATCCCCCCTGCACCACCACCACCACTACTGCCACGGATACCCCCACACCACCACCACTACTGCGCTGATACCCCCACACCACCACCACTACTGCGCTGATACCCCCACACCACCACCACTACTGCGCTGATACCCCCACACCACCACCACTACTGCGCTGATACCCCCACACCACCACCACTACTGCACTGATACCCCCACACCACCCCCACTACTGCGCTGATACCCCCACTACTGCGCTGATACCCCCACTACTGCGCTGATACCCCCACTACTTCGCTGATACCCCCACTACTTCACTGATACCCCCACACCACCACTACTACTACTGCACTGATCCCCACACCATTACTGCCACTGATCCCCACACCACCACTACTGTACTAATCCCCCCGCCCCACACCACTACTGCCACTGATCCCCCCACACCACCACTACTGCCACTGATCCCCCCACACCACCACTACTGCCACTGATCCCCCCAAACCACCACTACTGCCACTGATCCCCCCACACCACCACTACTGCCACTGATCCCCCCTGCACCACCACCACCACTACTGCCACGGATACCACCACCACTACTGCGCTGATACCCCCACACCACCACCACTACTGCGCTGATACCCCCACACCACCACCACTACTGCGCTGATACCCCCACACCACCACCACTACTGCGCTGATACCCCCACACCACCACCACTACTGCGCTGATACCCCCACACCACCACCACTACTGCGCTGATACCCCCACACCACCACCACTACTGCGCTGATACCCCCACGCCACCCCCACTACTGCGCTGATACCCCCACTACTGCGCTGATACCCCCACTACTGCGCTGATACCCCCACTACTGCACTGATACCCCCGCCCCACACCACTACTGCCACTGATCCCCCCGCCCCACACCACTACTGCCACTGATCCCCCCACACCACCACTACTGCCACTGATCCCCCCACACCACCACCACCACTACTGCCACGGATACCACCACCACTACTGCCACTGATACCCTGATACCACCACCACTACTGCCACTGATACCACCACCACTACTGCCACTGATACCACCACCACTACTGCCACTGATCCCCCACACCACCACCACTACTGCCACTGATACCCTGATACCCCCCACACCACCACTACTGCCACTGCTGCCACTGATCCACCATGACCCCTACTGCCACTGACCCCATCCTTGCCACTGATACCATTCCCCTCCCCACCACTCAAACCCACCCACCGCCCCCAACCACCATCCTTGCCATGGATTTCATCCTCCCACCACCGCTGCCACTCATCCCATCCAATCCCCCCTTCCACTACCACCCATCCCACCCTCCCCCAACCATCACCCTTGGCACTGATCCCATTCCCCCACCACCTCTGCCACTCATCCCATTCAATCCCCCCTACCACTGATCCCACCCCCCCACCACAACCCTTGCCATGGATCCCATCCCCCTCACCGCTGCCACTTATCCCATCCCCCCACCACCACCGTTGTCACTGATCCCATCTCTACCCAACCACCACTGCTGCCACTGATCCCATCCCCCCCACCGCTGCCACTCATCCCATCTCTCCCTCGCCGCTGCCATGCATCCCACCCCCCACCACCGATGACACTGATCCTATCCCTCCCCAACCGCCACTGATCCCATCCCCCACCAACACCGCTGCCACCCACTCATCCCAGGGGCGCAACTACAGGGGTTATAATTGCAATAGCACACATGTTGCCCCTGACCACCTGGATGGGGGGGGCATTTAGAGAAACAAATCCCCCTCCATTTTTCTCCTGCAGCCACTAAATTTCTGCTTCTCCTCCTCTCCCTCTGATAGGCATTCAGTGGCTGCATGAGGAAAATGGAGGGGATTTGTTCCCCCTTCTATCCAGGTCCTGCTGCCCCTGAGATCAGTGGGAAGGGCCCTGGCCCGGAGGTCAGGGGGCCCTCCATCATTTTTTGCACCGGGGCCCTGAAGGTTCTAGTTACGCCACTGCTACACACTGCTCAAATCTGGGATATTTCCTGTTGGCTTGACCTTAATTCAAGCAGTGTATGGTCCTCCTGGCACAGCTCTGTTTAACAAAAGTAATTTGTTCGAATAACTTTTGTTGAAAAAGCCTTTGAGAAAAATTGCTGATTGCCCAGTCATTACAGCAGCACAGCCAATCACATGCTGTCAGTATTCTAAAAACTGCCAGCACTGGCTGTCAGAATATAATGGCCCAGTTGCCTGGTAGTACCCAGTAGTATGTTAGCGGGTATGTAGAAACCTGTTAGGTTGCATTCATTCAGCCCGCAGGTTGAACAAAGAAAACCTATGTGTGTATGGGCAGCTTTAATGTTCAAATCCAACTATACAATATGTGGCCTGAAAGAGCGACATTGAATTCATATATTTGGGTACCTTAAGGCAGATACACATGATTCTGGCTTACAATATCACATTTGTGAGTAAATGAAAGGTGGAGTGGCATTTTACCTACCAGAAAAGCTTGTTCAGTCTGTCTTCACATATAGTTATGAGACTGGGGAGCAAGAAACAAAGAGATTAAGCACAGACCTAGTCTAAGTACACAGTTCTGGGACAAATGGCTAGCGTGATACATTACTAGTTTGCATGTGCCTTTGACTAAGAAAATGTTAATTCATTGTGATTGAACCACTTTAAGAATGTCATCCCCAGGATTTCCTTTATACTGGGATCCGTTAAGGTTTTTTTTTTCTATGCCCTGCAGGCTGCAATTTCAAATGTTTCCTATAATGAAACTGCCATTTTCACTGTGAAAAATACACAGCAGGTCCCAATTTGTGAAATTGTGTGCAATACCCCGAAGTCATAACATGAAGTGGAAGTTTTCCAGACCACCTCAACCAATAGTCAAGCAGCACAACGCTCTGCACAGCTCCAACAAGCAGCCTCTGCAATGGTGCTGCTTCCAGGGTGAGACGTATGGGAAATCTTTTCAGAATAAGATCTAATCCGGGGTTTACTAGTTACTGGAGCTGCATTATGAAAGCTAAAACAAAGAATAAAGACAGTAGTTGCCTGTTACAATCAGTCAGGTTTCCACTCACAATGCTTATTTTCCAATGCATAAATTAAACTGATTCAAGCTGCTTGCTATGGGCAACACTTAAAGTGTATCTAAAGTCACATTACTTTTTTTGTTCTTCACGGAGTTGGAAAGGATTAGCAACCTTGTTCAAAGTTTGAGTTGTCACCAGAACCAGAACAAAGGAGAAATCTTCCAATGGGGACACTTGATGCAGTGACAACTGTATTAAGGAGGATTTCCCTTGTTTTGGACAGATTTTCTCTCATTTCCTTTTGTGTATGCATGACAGGAAGTGAAGGAAAGTCTAGAATGGGAAACAGAAAAAAAGGTAAAATATACATTAAAGTTTTTACTGTTCTGATTTTCTAAAACAATCCAACTGAGTTGTTCACTTATTATTTACGTAACTGCTTGCCACCCGCCCACCATCAAATAATGATCGTGGCCACGCTGTGTTGGACACAGCATGACCCCGATCTCTGTAAAGAGCTGCGGCTCTTTAACCATGTGATCGGCTGTGTCCAATCACAGTCGGTCACATGTAAACACGGAAATGCTGGTAATCGGCTCTTATCGCCTCACACTGACAGAGTGTGTGGTGAGGAGAGCCGATCAGCGGCATCTCCTCGCAGGGGACATCGAGACATGTAATAAGGGCACTGATCATCAGTGCCCTGATTACAATAAAGCACCATCAGTGCCCAGAATCAGTGCCCACCAGTGCCAGCAATCAGTGCCCACAAGTGCCACCAATCAGTGTCCATCAGTGATGCCAGTGAGTGCTGGCTATCAGTGCTGCCCATCATTGCTGCCCATCAATGCCCATTAGTGCCCATCAGTGTCGCATATCTGTGCCCACCAGTGCTGCCTATCAGTGCCCATAAGTACCGCCTCATTAGTGCCCATAAGTGGCATCTCATCAGTGCCCATCAGTGACCTCTCATCAGCACACATCAGTAAAGGAGAAAAAATTCTTATTTACAAAATTCACTGACAGAAACTAAGAAAAACTTTTTTTTTCAAGATTTTCAATTTTTTTTTCTTTCTTTTTCTAAAAAATAAAAAATCCAGCAGTGATTAAATACCATCAAAAAGAAAGCTCTATTTGTGTGAAGAAAGAGATAAACATTTCACATTGTTACAATATAGCGTGACCACGCAATCGTCATTTAAAGTGTGACAGTGCTGAAAGCTGAAAAGTGGCCTGGGTAGGAAGGGGGTGAAAGTTTCCTGTAGGTAGGGGCGTTAATAGGTCTGCAAAATATCTGGGGCTAGAGCCCATAGCAGTGGTCACTAACGGGTGGTAAGTAGGGTTGGGCGAACGGTTGGCCCGAGCATAAGTTCGGATGATCTGCGACCAGCAAACAATATGCGGTGTTTGGGGCAAATTAGAGAGCTGCCGGAACACCATTAAAGTTTATGGGACACTAACATGAAAAATCAAAGTGCTAATTTTAAAGGCTTATATGCCAGTTATTGTCATAAAAAATTTTTGGGGACCTGGGTCCTGCCCCAGGGCACATGTATCAATGCAAGAAAAAATAGCAAAAACCTGAAGGGCCTGGTATGGATTTTAGGGGGATTCCCATGCAATTTTCAATGATTTTTATCTATATTGCTGAGACCTGACAATTCATTACAGCCACGATCAGTTTTAAATTACAATTTTTCCTTTAGAAATGTCATTTTGCTGTGGTACTGTTCTAAACATGGGAAAAATGTGCCACTTTACAGGCATACTATGGACACCCCCCAGGCACGATATTTAAAGGAATATTTAATTTTTATTGTTTCACTTTAAGCATTAAAAAAAATCACTGCTCCCGAAAAACCGGTTGTTTTTTTAAAAAAATGTTTGCATTGATACATGTCCCCTGGGGCAGGACACTGGTCCCCAAACACTTTTTATGACAATAACTTGTATATGAGCCTTTAAAATGAGCACTTTTAATTTTTCATGTTTGTGTTCCATTGGCTTTGTCGATGTTCGTGTGTTCTTCCAAATTTATGTTCTTGTGCGAACAGAACCGGGGGTGGGGGGGGGGGGGGTTGTCGGCTCATAAGCAATTAAATCATCACAGCACCAAGGTTGATATGGTGTCAGGGTGATTGAAGTGCATTATTTCTATTATTAGATTGTAATATATAATACAGTTGTTCAACTCCATAATGCAAAATCATTGGGAGCCCTGGCGTGTCACTTGCCACATCTCCTGCCACCAGATGCAGGTTGTCACCAGATGCAACTTGCCACTGTGACCTGGCAGATGTGGATTGTCACTTGCCACTGTCGCCTGGCACCAGGTGCGGATCACCACTTGCCACTGTCGCCTGCCACCAGATGTGGATTGTCCCTTGCCACTATCGCCTATCACCTGATGTGGATTGTCACTTGCCACGTCACCTGCCACCAGATGTGGATTGTCACTTGCCAGTGTCGCCTGCCACCAGATGCCGATCGCCACCTGCCATGTCGCATACCCCCAGATGTGGTTTGTCACCTGCCATGTCGTCTGCCACCAGATATGCATTGTCACTTGCAACCAGATGTGGATTGTCACCTGCCATGTCACCTGCCACCAGATGTAGATGATCGCTTGCCACGTCACCTGCCACTATTTGTGGATTTTCACTTGCCATGTCAGCCAGTGCCACCAATTGTGCATTGTCACTGCATTGGTGGCAGGCTGGAAGTACTGCTCCATTTAGCACAGAGGCAGGTGCAGTTGTCGGTTCTGAGTGAGGACAGATATGCAGTGATGCGGGAGGGCAGTTGAAAGATGATGTCATCTCGCTGCTCCCTGCCACACCTCCGACATTGAAGAGGCCTCGCTGTGAGGCAGAAGAGCAGTGATGCAGGGCGGGTGGATGTGGGGATGTCATCTCTGCTCGTCTGCCCGCTTGCTTCCCTCATGTGCCTGCCTGGCTCTCTCATGCAACCCACTCGCTCGCCGCACCCACAGCCCTGCTACAGAGTGGCCACGGCTTGCTGGTTAGGCAGGGACCCCGTGGTAAGAGACACGGAGTTATGGGCCCCAAATTCGGGGCTGTAGCTCCAATAGTCACCCCCTAGCAATGCCACTGCCTGTAAGCATGTGGTTAATCAGCAAATCAATAAATCAATCAATTAATCACAATCTTAAAGTCAGTTATGTGAATCCAATTTAGCCAAATTATACAACATCTGCTGAAGTGTCTCTTTGTGTAGCATATTACTGACTGTATATTAATGAGCACTGGTAATGAAGAAAAGACAAGCTGAAGAAATAATCTGGCATGCTGCCCGATTTATCTTGTGTATGTATGTTTAGACTGGCAAGAGCCACTATTATTATGATACAGGATTTATAAAGCCCCAACGTTTTGCACAGTGCTTTAAAAGATGGAAGTAGACAGTGACACTACAGTTACAATACAATTCATTACAAGAGGGATGAGAGGGCCTGCTCATTAGAGCTCCCAATCTAAAAGGGAAGGTAGGGTAATACAAAAAGTAATAAATGTGGGGGATGAGCTGATACAGTGCACCTCCTCTTTGCTAAAGAGAGACATCGCCAAGTCCGCCTAGATGGAGATCCTGACCAGCACAGGAACTTTCGGGCGCATACAATAACTAATTTCCGGGTCAGAAGAATAAAGATTTTTACAGTACATAAATAAGTAAAAGCTGATCATTTTAAGCATCCAAACCAGTGTTAAATGATCTTTCTGGCTGGATCACTAAATGTAAATAGAAGAAATAAAGCCTAAAAAACAACCAATGCAGCCATAACATCTAAGAATCACCATACTTAGAAGTATTATTTGGTTCCGCCCCATGTTGAGAGGAAGTTTTCACTATTGTGCTGTTTTGGAGGGACTACTTCTCGAACCATCACCTATTGTTATTCCATGTGCATAACCCATGCACTGATGGTAAGGGTCAGTCTTATTGGGTGAAGGTGACGGGATTCTGTTACATCTCTCCTGTATGTTATGGTGGATGGTGACTTGTTCCTATTTGGTAGAAATTTCTCTCTTGGACTGTTCACAATTCAGATTTATTTTCATACATTTTCACTCATTTGGATGAATTGTTTTGGAACATTGTTTCTATTGTTTTATGCTACCTGTTTTTGAGCGCCACAAGACTCGGACAGTGATTGGATGTGGGGTCGAAAGGAGAGGTTAGTCCAGGATTTCACCTATCATCCCGGCATGCAGGAAGGTACTGCTAGTTGTGTATGGGTGGAGGGAGGGTGTGAGTATCTGGTCTAGCCTGAGGCACAAAGTAGTCTAGCACCGACCCTGTCCATCCTACAATCTCTAACTCACATCTTCAATCTCTACTTTTCTAATGGCATCTTCCCCAACCTCCTAAAACATACGCTGTTCCCACATACTTAAAAAGCCTTTGCTGGGCCTCACCAAAAACCTAAGACCCCTCTCATTGCTCCAGTGTACCTCCAAACTCATAGAACATCTAGTCTATAACTGCCTGAGCTACTAGCTCACTGAGAACCATCTTTTTTAAACGTTTTCAGTCTTGATTTTATTTCACTACAGTCTGAAGAAACCGTTCTCCTAAGGCTCCATGCACACTGGAGCTCAAAAAAGCTTTTTCTGGATGCCAGATTGCTGGCAGAAAACGCTGGTTAAAAAATGTGCTTTCAACAGCGTTTTTGTACTATCGTTTATGCGCATTTATGAGTGTTACTGTTTATGGGCGGTTTTTATAAAAGTACACAGAGGACATGCCAAAAATCCCACAATGCATTCCTAAGCTCGCACAATGCATTGAAAAAATAGAACTGTGAATGCTAATTAATGTGCGTTTATGTGCGTTTATGCGTGTTTATGATCGTTTATGCGCATTTACTGGCGTTTGGCGTTTTTTAGCACTTTCTGTGGTCAGAAAAACGGCACTTTGAACACGATTTTCTGGCGTTCAGAGAACAGCCCATAAACTCCACTGCTGATAAAAGCTAAACAATGTCCATGTGTGCATGGACACATAGGATAACATAGAGGGGAGTTTATGGGCTTTAAAAAAAATCGCCCAAACTCCAAAAAGACGACCGTTTATGAGCTCCAGTGTGCATGGAGCCTTAAACACACTAACAGTTTAATAATGGCTGAAACAAATAGCCACTACTCTGTACTCTTACCCTTAGACCAATCTTCTACCTTTGATACAGTTAACCACCCTCTCCTCAAAAATCCTCCAATCCCCTGGTCTTTGTGACTCTGCTCTTTGCTGGTTCTCTTCTTACCTGTCTCGACACACATTCAGTGTCACTTATAACTCTACCTCATCCTCTTATAGTAAGTACCCCTACTTATTCACCAAAAAAAAGTGTAGGGTAAGAAAAGACAATAGGCAGTTTTTGCCAAGGCCTTTAAAGAAAAATGCTCTGCTCCTAACAAAGGCTCCAGCTGTCTGCCAGCTTTGCTGTCTGACAGTTCTTAAATAACTAAGGGGAATGCCCCTGGCTGGTTATGTCACAAGAGGTTGATGTCACCCGCTCAGATAAGGGTCTGGTATGGATTTTGGGGTGGACCCATGCCATTTAAAAAGAAACAAGCTTGGTGTGGGGGTTCCTCTCAAAATCCCTACCAGACCAGGAGGGCCTGGTAAGGATTGAGGGGACCCCACAACATTTATTTTAATTTTTTTCATGCCGCATTTTTTTTTTCATTTTACATTCATCTATCAGTGGAGAAACCCACTGCCAGCTGATGACTCTTCGGGTTGTGAAGGAGGCAGCGGCCGTCCGCTCCTTAACAACCATCACAGTTACTGGTTGTTAAGGATGCTAGCTGCCACCCACGCCTTAACAACCAGCTATTTACAACCTGTGTTAAGGACGCAGGCTACCGCCGGTGATAAATTACAGCAAGCATTCGCTACTATAATACAGTATGACTTCATAGAATAACTCATACAGTATTTTAGTAGTGTTTTCTAGTGAATGCCAAAAAAATGCTGTGCGGTATGTTATGGCATACTCAGGGCCCATTGTAAGTAGTGAAGATAGCTCTGCTAAATGTGTGTGTGTGTGTTTTGGGGGGGGGGGGGGGGGTTGAGGTGACCAATACTTACTAGGACTAAGATCTACTGAATAAGCCCATATATACAGTCCTGGCAGGACTATTTCATCTAATGTCCAGCCATTCTGTAGGTTTTAAGTGATCTTTCCTTCTGGCTTAAAGCAAGGTAGCACCTGAAAATGTAAAAGCGAAAAAAGGCTTGTGTGCGATGGAATGTGCCTGCAAAAATGTAATCTTATGCATTTAAAAATAACTAGTTTGAAGAGAACTCCCCAAAGAGTGATAACATTTTTTTCCCTTGGGTTAGTAACATTTTTTTGGGCTTTGTAGAGACTCAAAGTCACCCCTTAAAATTTTTGAGAGTACCAGGTATGCTGGGTAAACATATAACTTCAATATGCACCAAATACATGAGGTTAGGTAATTGGCTCCTGTCTAAATTGGTCCTAGGTGCGTATGCATGTGAGATAGGGACCTGTGTGTATGCATGAGAGATTGTAAGATTGTAAGCTCCTTAAGACTGATGTAAATGTACAATGTAGAGCACTGAGTAAACTTACTATAAAAATATCTGTAATATTAATAATACTATATACATGTTTGCAGTAGTTTTCCAGTAATTATTTTCTTTCCCCAGCCCTCTTAGCAATAATTGCTAACCCACATTAATTTCTGATGTCTTCCTTTAAACTCTATCCTACGATTATCAGCAGGACGCCACCAACTTATGTGGGCTGGCACAACACAGTGGCAAGCTATCTTATCCTGCTGCCCACTTATTGTCTATTAGAGCTCAGCTCCAACGTCTGATGTGTCTGATACAGGCAACGGGTCCCTGATTGTCTGGAACTTCACAGAGGGCAATTACCTGTCAGAGAAATCTCAATCTTGTGTAGAAGTGGCCAGTCAGAGTGCTTGTTTAATTCCAGACATACCAGAAAAAACAGGAGAGGTTGTCCTGCCAAAGCCTGAAATTCCAGCAGCCCATAATGTAGAGGAGATGAACACTTTTAGTACCATCTAGGAGATGTCTTCCTCAACTTTATCATGCGAGGAATATAGCAAGCATGACACTTTCTGGAAAATATCAGGCAGATGAAAATGGTAATTGATATTAAGCCAGCTTATTACAGAAATGCACGGTCTTCCATCCTTTCTACTTAATCGTGGGGTTAATGCTGAGAGCAGGGCCCATAATGACTATTTCACATATAAATAATCTGATATTTAGCACAGACCTGGAAATGGATAGTTGATGAATGATATCTTTTTCTTCCTCTAATGTTTACTAAGGTCTTATCTGTAAGTATCTACTTCAACTATTTTAAATATTTGCTCTATAATAACAAACACCAGATTTAGCAGTACTTCGCTTGGGCAATGTCATCTGTGTTAAAGTGCACTTTGCTATTTATTTTTAAATCTTTTAAAAAATGTAGCATTACGTGCAAGGCGTCCAAAGTTGCTGCAAAAGTTTCTGTAAAAAGGTGGTCTTTTCATCTTCTTACAAACTTTATCATTACCGTGCGAGCTCCCATCTCCATCAACAAGGTTTTGAATAGACGGGCTGGGAAGAGTCATTTGTCTTCAGGAAGGCTGGTTTTCATGAATAAAAAAAACTACATAATTCTTCTGCACTTGATGGGATTTTGGAGGAAAACACAGATTTATTTTATCAGGAGTGAAAATTACTCCTTTTAGTCAGTCACATCCTAGGAGTCTCAAAGGTGTAGAGAAACAGAAGAAGCTGCCCAAGAATACAGAGAAGAACAACTGTTAAAAGACATAGGAGATGTTGAAATGAAAATGACTTAGGGGTCTATGCATATGAATTGCAATGGAGATCGATTCTATAGCTAAAACCTCATACACACGATCGGATTGTTGGTCAACAAAGCGTCAGACTTTTGTCTGAAGGGCGTGTGTCAGGAACTTGTCTTGCATACAAATGGTACACAATTGTCGGCCAACAAACATGAACATAGTGACGTACTACGAGGAATTTTAGCTCTTGAGCACCACCCTTTGGGCACCTTTTGGCTAATGTCGTGTTTGGTGAGCATTGAATCTGCACATGTATGTTTGTACTTTCAACTTTTGTGTGACGGACTTGTAGGACGATAGGAAAATCTGACAACAGACTGTTGTCCATCAAAAATTTACTAGCCTGCCACCCAACATTTGTTGGCGGAAAGTTGGACAATTGTCTGATGGAGCGTACTAACGGTCTGTCATCACGCAATTCCCAGGCGAAAATGTGATCGTGTTTACAAGGCTTAAGTTTACAAGACTACTTTAAGGCCCCTTTCACACTAAGGCGTTTTTTCAGGCGCTACAGCACTAAAAATAGCGCCTGTATAGCGTCTGAAAAAATCTGGCCCCTTTCACTCCAGTGTGAAAGCCGGAGAGCTTTCACACTGGAACGGTGCGCTAGCAGGACAGTGAAAAAAGTCCTGCTAGCCGCATCTTTGGAGCGGTGAAGGAGCGGTGTATTCACCGCTCCTAAACCGCTCCTACCCATTGAAATCAATGGGGCAGCTTGGCTATACTGCCGGCAAAGCGCCGCTGCAAAGCGCCGCGGTTTTAACCCTTTTTCGGCCGCTAGCGGGGTGGTTTTAACCCCCGCATACTGCCGCTAAAACGATGGTAAAGAGGCGCTAAAAATAGCACCGCTTTACTGCCGACGCCGCTCCCGCCCCAGTGTGAAAGGGGCCTAACTATCATAAGCAATGCTTTTTTAATAGCCCATTCATTTTCTGATACTTTATCACTATACAATCCTTCCTTTGCCTTTGTATTGTATAACTACATCATGCTACTTTGTTTTGTTGTGTTTATTTTTGTGATATATTTTTTAAAACTCTATAAAAAATTAAAACATTTCTTACAAATTATAAATTTTTTCTAATAAAGATTTTTAGTAAAAGAACAGCAGGTGTTTGTTTTTCAGCTGTTTATTATTTATTTTTTGACAGGTACTTATATAGCGCCCTCTATTTAAGCAACACTTTACATATACACTCCCCGGGCCACTTTGTTAGGTACACCTGTTCAATTGCTTGGTATCACAAATTGCTAATCAGACAATCTTATGGCAGTAACTTAATGCATTTAGACATGGTGAAGATGACTTGCTAAGGTTCAAACCGAGCATCATAATGGGGGAAGAAAGGAGATTTAAGTGACATGGCATGGTTGTTGGTACGAGTATTTAAAAATCTGCTAATCTACTGGGATTTTCTAGGGTTTACAGAGAATGGTCCAAAAAAGATAAAATATCCAGTGAGTGGAAGTTGTGTGGACAAAAATGCCTTGTTAAGGTCAGAGGAGAAAAGGGCTGACTGGTTCAAGATAATAGAAAGGCAACAGTAAAGCCCCGTACACACGAGCGGACTTTTCAACATCCAAAGTCTGACGGAATGATTCCGGCAGACTATTCGATCGTGTGTGGGCTGCAACAGACTTTTGATTCGCAAAAGTCTGACAGACTTTAGAAATGGAACATGCTTCAAATTTTTCCGCCAGAACACTGCCGGACCCAGTTCCTACCGAAAAATTTGCTCGTGTGTATGCTATTCCGACGGACTAAAACCGACGCTAGGGCAGCTATTGGCTACTGGCTATGAACTTCCTTATTCGAGTCCAGTCGTACGTCATCACGTTCGAATCCGTCGGAGTTTGGTGTGATTGTGTGTGGCCAAGTCTGCTCATTCGAAAAGTCCATCAGAACTCTGTCGGAACTCCGGCAGAACTCCGGCAGAACTCCTTCGAAGGTCTGCCGGATATAAGTCTGGTCGTGTGTACGCGGCATAACTCAAATAATCACTCATTACAACTAAGGTATGTAGAATACCATCTCTGAATGCATAACACATCGAACCTTGAAGCAGATGAGCTACAGCAGCAGAAGACCTCACCAGGTGCCACTCCTGTCAGCTAAGAACAGGAAACTAAGGCTACAATTCACACAGGCAAAATTGGACAATAGAAGGTCAGAAAAGTGTTGCCTGGTCTAATCAATCTCGATTTCAGCTGCGGCATTCAGATGGTAGGTTCAGAATTTGGTGTAAACAACATGAAAGCATGGATCCATCCTGCCTTGTATAAACAGTTCAAGCTGGTGGTGTAATGGTGTTGGGGATATTTTCATTGTCTATCCCTTTATGACTACAGTGTACCAATCTTCTGATGGATCCTTCCAGCAGGATAATGCCCCATGTCACAAAGCTCAGATTATCCCCCCACTGGTTTCTATAACATGACAATGAGGTCACTGTACTCCAATGGCCTCCACAGTCACCAGATCTCAATCATAGAGCACCTTTGGGATGAGGTGGAACGTGAGATCTGCAGCAGCTGTGTGATGCCATCATGTCAATATGGACCAAAATCTCAGAGGAATGTTTGCAACACCTTGTTGAATCTATGCTACTAAGAATTAAGGCAGTTGTGAAGGCAAAAGGGGGTCCAACCCGGTACTAGCAAGGTGCACCTAATAAAGTCCCTGCCCTCAAGAAGCCTACAATCTAAGGTCCCTAACTCACATTCATACATACACATATTTGGGCCAATTTAGACAGAAGCCAATTAACCTAGCAGCATGTTTTTGGAGCGTGGGAGGAAACCAGAGTAACCTACGCATGCACAGGGAGAACATGCAAACTCCTTGCTGGTAGTGTTGTGGTTGGGATTTGAACCAATGGCCCTAGTGCTGCTAGGTGGAAGTGCTAAACACTTAGCCACTGTGCTGCCCAGATGTTTTTGTGACTTTTTTTTTTTTTTATTGAAATTCTTGATTTACATTTTTTCAACCTGACATAGTGGAGACTCTGGAGAGTTTTCCTCAAAACCCAAGCACATAGACCTTGAGGAGGCCAGATACGCGAACAAATATTTGTGTAGACAATACATCTCAAGTATATATGGTACCAATCCCACCTTGCCTTGAGAATCGCCATGAGCAGGTTAGTTGGCTATCAGACTGCCACCCAGTTCGAAAGTAAAACAGAAAAAGAAGTTGAATGAGAGGAGAAAACAGGCATGTAGGGAAAAAAGAATAGGAAAAAGCAGAAAGAAGAAAAAGAAGAGGAAAGATTGGACAAAAGGAAGGGGGAAGGGAAGCCATACCACTCAATCCTCAGTTGGGCATGTACAAAGGTAGGCCTACTGATTATATTCATTGCCAGAAAGCATTGTCTCATATTGTAGAGAGCATGTGTACATGGTCCAATAGAACCATGTATGCCTGAACTTTTCTTCTTTTCCTTGAAGTGTATTGGTAATGTTTTCCATCTGGTGTATTTTGGTGATCTTGGAGAACCACAGTGTGTGTGATTGGGGTGGGGGTCCCCTGTTTCCAGAGGGCAGGAATGTACACCTTAGCTGCATTCACAAGATGAATCGGCATCATATTCTTGTGTCTGTGTCTAGACAAATGTAAGAAATGTAACATGTATTTTGCTGGATAAGTCCCCAGGTCAAAGTCTGTCAATTGTCTATTGATAGTCCTCATCTGGGACCAAAAGCTCTAGAGTTTGTCTCATGACCAGAAGCTATAAAGAAGAGTGCCCGCATCTTTTCTGCAGTGCCAGCATCTGTTAGATGTCTGGGAGTACATTTTGTGGAGACTTTATACCACCTGGTCAGGACCTTATACCCCCGTTCCTGTTATTTGTTTGCTATAGAGGAGTATTGTGCAAAGTATAGGATATCCTTCCTTTGGTTAGGAGAAATTATAGTCTTGAGGTTTCTTTCCCATTTGATGGCTATATCAGGAGTTTGTATGTGGCTGAGACCATGTGGGAAGATGGTCTGGAGTCCAAGCAGAAGGGCGGTTCCAAGCATAATGAGTAATCCCTACTGGAGACTGAAGACAAATAGTGTTGCAATTGTTGGAGGGCACCATTTCTGTATTCGCTGAAAATTTAAAAAATTAAAACTAAAGCAACCATCACACCTAAAGACTGGTAGGATGCAATATATGACTTTTTTTGTTTTTGGATTTAGAAATGCTTTAACTTCTATGACTCCCAGAGGTGAGTTAGTTGCTGTCCATGTTGTTTGCTTCACTATGAGATTCACATAAGTTATTGCACAGTCAATTGGCATTAAATCAAAACCATCTTTGACATTTGCTATGTACCAATAAAGCACATCTAATGATGGGTGAGTCATGTGTAGATGCTGCAGCTAAAGGTAAATCCCATACTTTCATTCATCCTCACAGCTACTGTAATCGCCAAATCTCTGGCACTGCAAATCACAGTTCTGATGAGCGTCACTCACTCTCCCCTCCCTTCATTTGTTAAATGTCTTGTATTCTCTGTACAGTATACAAGAGGTTCTGTGATTGATAAAGGAGCGAGGGGGTGCTAACATCAAGACTGCCTTTTGTCCAATCACAGAACGATTTGTATTCTGTAAAAAAATATATATTTTATTTATTTATTTATTAAAGGGACTTCTATAGTGCTGTCAATTTACACAGAGCTTTACATATACACTCACTGGCCTCTTTATTAGGTACACCTTACTAGTACTTTTGCTTTCAGAACTGCCTTAATTCTTCATGGCATAGATTCAACTAGGTGTTGGAAACATTACTCAGAGATTTTGGTCCATATTGACATGATAGCATCATGCAGCTGCTGCACATCCATGATGCGAATCTCTAGTCCACCACATCCCAAATGTTCTCTCTTGGATTGAGATCTGGTGACTGTGGAGGCCATTGGAGTGCAGTGACCTCATTGTCATGTTATAGAAACCAGTGGTGAGATGATTTGATCTTTGTGACATGGGGCATTATCCTGCTGGAAGTAGCCATCAGAAGATGGGTACACTGTATTCATAAAGGGATGGACATGGTCAGCAACAATATTCAGGTAGGCCGTGGCATTTAAACAATGCTTAATTGGTACTAAGGGGCCCAAAGTGTGCCAAGAAAATATCCCCCACACCATTATACCACCACCACCAGTCTGAACTGTTGATACAAGGCATGGATCCAGGCTTTCATGTTGTTGTCAAATTCTGACCCTACCATCTGACTGTCACAGCTGAAATCGAGATTGATCAGACCAGGCAATGTTTTTCCAATCTTCTATTTCCAATTTTGGTGAGCCTGTGCCGATTGTAGCTTCAGTTTCCTGTTCTTAGCTGACAGGAGTGGCACCCGGTGTGGTCTTCTGCAGCTGTAGCCCATCTGCTTCAAGGTTCGATGTGTTATGCGTTCAGAGATTATTATTATTATTATTATTCAGGATTTATATAGCGCCAGCAATTTACTCAGCACTTTACAATATAAAAGGGAGACAATACAGTTACAATACAATAAAATAAAAGAGGATTAAGAGGGCCCTGCTCAGAAGAGCTTACAATCTAAAAGGGTGGGGCAGGTGATGGTATTCTGCATACCTTGGTTGTAACAAGTGGTTATTTGAGTTAGTGTTGCCTTTCTATCATCTTGAACCAGTCTCCCTCCTCTGACCTCTGACATCAACCAGGCATTTTCATCCACACGGTCGCCATTCACTGGATATTTTCTCTTTTTTGGACCATTGTTTGTAAACCCTAGAGATGGTTGTGTATGAAAATCCCAGTAGATCAGCAGTTTTTTTAAATACTCAGATCAGTCTGGCACCAACAATCATGTCACTTTCAAAGTAGGGATGCACTGATAACGGTATTGGTGCCGATACCAGGTATTTAACCAAGTATCAGTACTCACCCAAATGCATCTGATACCAAAACTAATACTTTGCAGTGCAATTTGCGTCAATAAAAAATGAATGGGCCACAAATCACACTGCAAGAAATTGAATGCAATTTGAATAGGAACATGGTGCGATTCCTGCCTGAATTGCATGTGATTTATGTAATTTCCCCCACTGCTCCTATATGTGTGTGTGTGTGTGTGTGTGTGTGTGTGTGTGTGTGTGTGTGTGTGTGTATAGAAGCACCATCTAGTGCACAGTTTACAACTCACCAAATTCAGCAGAGGGAGCGCTGTTCCCGTGTGTAGGTAGGAACAGATTATAAGTTTAAAGCAGCAATCCTTTATTGGAAAACTGGAGCTCCTGGGAGCGGGCGCTAAGCCCAATGGACGGCTGATCGATGGACGTCCTCATTGGTTGCCTGCACAATACTGTCTCCATAGAGGAGCACTTCTGCCTGCTCCTGGCATTTCCCCCGGCCAGTGGTGACGAGCCCTGACTGCTGTTATTTCTGGCTGCGCCAGCCGTTGCCAGCTCCGTCCTTTGATCTGGCATCAATTGGGCTTAACACCTGCCCCCCAGGAGCTCCAGGGTTGGAAACAGCCATTCATTCCACCAGGCTCAGCAGAGTAAACTACAGAATCCGTGAGTCACAGTGCCTCACTGGCACATTACCATCTCTTTATATAGGCTTGTGATCTATTCATCTAATGTCATCAGTCAGTTTTCCAATAAATGATTGCTGCTTTGAATGTCTATCTGTCTCTACCCACTTACTGGAACAGCACTCCCTCTGCTGAATTTTGTGAGTTCTAAACTGCCCACTAGATGGCGCTTCTATACACGCACACACACACACACACACAGAAATGTGATTCTCTGCAGTTTTTTTGGGCGTAAATCGCACCAGAAAGTATCGGAAGTCGGTATCGGCAAGTACTTGACCAATAGTTTTGGTACTTTTACTGGCCGCTAAAAAATGTATCGGTGCAACTCTAATTCAAAGTCACTTAAAATCCATTTCTTCCAAATTCTGATGCTTGGTTTTAACTTCAGCAAGTAGTCTTAACCACGTCTAGATGCCTAAATGCATTGCTGCCATATGATTTGGCTGATTAGCAATTTGTGTTACCAAGCAATCGAACCGGTGTACCTTATAAAGTGGCCAGTGAGTGTATATTGTACATTCACATCAGTTTTGCTTTAGGAAGGGTTAAAGCCCCTGTTCGGTTATTCTTGTTTTCTGTGTCTCTCCCTGGGGAGATTTCCACTCACTATCTGTCAGAACAGGAAGTGGTGGAAAATCTCTCCAATGGGGACATTGACAAATAAAATGTTTGATTAAACTGAAGAAGGGTTAGGACTTGTGACAATGTTTACATTTTTGTTATTATCGGTCCTGTTGTCAGACTCTCCTTTCCTGTACAAGTGTCATAGGCACAGGAATTCAGGAAATGAGGAAACATCTTTTGATGAGGCACAAAGATAAAAAAAAAGAAAAAAAAATACAAAAATCTAAACTAAAAATAATTCTTTGACAAAAATTCAACTCTAAGAAAAGTCATAAAGAAACTAACAATAAACAAGTAAAATAATTTCCTATTAACTATTTTCTAAGTTTAATTTGACATCAGTGATTTGCTCACAATAGTTGTCCCTTATTATAAGAGAAAAACGATTTTAGTGACAAGTGACATCAGAGTAGACCATCCAGTGTGACTGACACATCCCCTCTGGTTAAATCTATTACAAGGAGTCTCCTGTATTGTGACATGAACCTTCAGAAAGAGTTCATATCTTTAAGGGTTTTATGATTCATTACATTCAAACAACCGTCATGATCAGTATTCTGTTACAACATTTCTAGACAAGAGGAAGTTCCCGAAAATTTTGCCTGGGGATCTAGACTCTTTAAACTGGGAATTACAGGAACTGAACTTTCAGAAGTGTGTTATTTTGTGACAATGCCTGCCAATATAACAGAAAATAACTGAACACAACATTTTTCGAATTAACTTTTATTGACATTTTAAGGCCTCTATTTATATTTTAATAAAGCGATACAACAAACCGTACAAAAAAAAAAAAAAGAAAAAAGAAAAAGACAAACAAAGCTAGCTCTGATGGCAAATCAAAGGCATGCTAAGAAAAAAGAAACAATTTAAGTCCCAAGGGCAGAAAAACAGGTTTTTAATGAGACTGTCCAGTGGGTGATCAGATTTTATCATTTATTGACATTTTTGTAAGTAAACAGTACTAAACTAAACCATGGAATGGAATTCACTGACAAGACAAGGTCCACATAACACATCACATTTACTGCTGTGCTTTCCGTCAACCTTCAGGCTTTAATTGGGTTATATAAGAAGACTTGCTGTCTGTTGCATATTAACTTCAAATAGTAATACACAGAAACAGCATAGATACATCATTTTCGTAGGTTTATATGTGTCAATTACTACTGGTGGCCTTACACTTATTTTTAAACAATTGCAGTCTATATTCATACTCTAAAACAAGGGAATAAAAACAGACGTGCAAGGGAATGCTGAGATTCTTATCTCTTACTATATTTGGTGACTATGTCATTGTCAAGCTGGATGGAGCAGTCAGACCAGAAAATAGGGATGAGTGTTTCTGCCCGGGATTGATACATAAACAGAGTCATAAAACGTCCTTAAAATTCAGAAAATCCAAACTTTTCCCATTAACGCTGGGTTCACACATGCAAATTGGATGTGGGTTTCTTGATCTTCATGGCACTGACATTGGAGACTTGTACCAATAGCAAACAAACAAAAAAAAAACTAATAAAAAAAAAAAAAACAATTATGGTACAGCAGAAAGAGGGCCTTTGTATGCAACTTTTAGGGCTATATTGAAGATGCACAAATCCTTCAAATTAGAGGTTGGGGGGATGTGTTGAAGCTGTTTGTGGTATAACAGAACATCACAATGTTAACAAACAGCCTTATAGAGGTAGAGGGCATATTGAAGTACTGGTCACATGGATCAAATTTGGGACCATATACACAGACAGATGCCTCACCTGGCTGAGCTAATGTTGAGAGATCTATACTTTGCCGATACAATTGTCAAGCACTGTAAACAAATGTTACCTATCCACTATTTGGTATTTCACTGGTTTCAGGAAAGAAAATCACTTGATTCCCTCAACAGCACAGTCGGTATTTATGGGGGAATCTCTCCTACGAAGCTATTGTGTTATTCTGGCCAGGAGAACACAGTGATTATTGCCAGCAGCTATAGCCACTGGCAATAATTGCATTCTAAAAATCTGACATGCTGATTATATCTAAGTCAATCAATGGATCAACTTGGGCACAATCAGCTTGTCCATACATGGTTGGAATGGTCTATGGCAAGCCTTTAGCCGGCCATAGACTGTTCGAACCTTGGCCAAGATTCAAAACGTCTATGGAAGGCTTAAAGCTGGCCATATTCCATTCGAATTTTGAGCCATGGGTGGTCTTGCAAGCACTACCCAACTACTTGACAAAAGTCGATTTATAAAATTGATCAAGGCAGGTGGAAAATTATCAGTCAAACAGTGACTGCAACTTGTCTGATACAGTCACTTTTCAGCAGTGCTACTGTACTTAAAGTGGTTGTAAACCCTCAAGGACAACTTTCACCTACAGGTTAGCCTAGATTAAGGCTTAGCTGTAGGTGCTTGCAATATCTATGTGCTTGCAATATCTATGCTATGCATACTAGCTCATTATGCCTTTGTCTTACAGGGTGTGTTTTTTCTTTAAGCCCTGTGCACATGGGTCAAATATCGGGAGACAACAGCTGGTTAAAAAAAAATGGCAGACATTCAGCTCGTGTGTAAGTCAGTCTGTCTGACAGAAGCTTGCTTCTGTCAGACATGCATGCTGAAAAACCAGCAGTCAACTGAGTCCCGATCAGCATTCTCAGTCAATGGCGGGGAAGATCGTTGAACTAACCACGCATGGCTATTACATAGGCTCCGACTGGGCTGCCTGTTCTCAGCGGGTTGCACAAAAAAGAACTGTTAGCTCTTGTACACACGGTCGGAGATTCCGACAACCAAATCCGTCGGATTTTGTCCGACGGATTTTGTCCGAAACTGTTGTATACACACGGTCGGACGAAGTTGTCGGAAAATCCGACGTGATGACGTTATTTCGTTACGACAGGACTATGTTCACGCTAGTAGCCAATAGCTTTGGTGTAGGAATTTGATCTGAGCATGTGTGGCACTTTGTCCGATCGGAATTCTCTACACATGATCGGAGTATGTCCGGCAAGTTGGAAAAGTTGGTCTGACGGATATTCCGACGGAAGCAGTCCGATGCAGACCACACACAGTCGGAATATCCGACAAAACGCTCCGATCGGACACATTCCGATGGAATCTCCGACCGTGTGTACAAAGGCTTAGTGTGTACCAGGCTTTAGGCAGCTGTGAGTGTTGCAGCTGCTAAATACAGTTGTTGCCAGTGGAGATTCCTCCATCCATACCTTTTAGCATAGATGGGGGGAAATTGACTGATTTCTCTTGTTTAGTCTGCGGGAGAAAACCCAGCCATGTATAGCTAGTCTAAGTAGTAAAGCAAGGTAATAACCCTAGCAGCTGCACCTTTAAAAACAATTTGGCAAATACAGCTATCTCAGATTTCTATTCTGAGAGGTTTGCCTTTAAATTAAAATTTTCAATTCAGGCATAATTGTAATTTCTCAAACAAAAAGCACCTACACTGTTAGAAAAATTAGTTCATCCAAGAAAAAAATTCCATCCTGTTCCTTTGAATTTTCTCACCACTATGGTTAACCACGAATTTCAATTTGACCCAACTAACCATTATAAAATTGAACATTCCGAAGACAAGTATTTTCAAACTCAATTCTACTTGGGCATCTTTATAATACAGTGTAAATTAGGAATCCTGGGCCTCTGATAAATTGGAGATTGAGTACTGCCCTGATATTCCTTTTCTTTTACAGTTCTTCCACTTAGAAGAGCATTACGCTTGCAAATAGAACTCTCTCCCTAGAAAACCTTGCCCCCCCCAGGTAGTTTACCTACTGGAAGCATGCAAAAAAATAATTCCCTGAACTTAAAGGTTGAAGAAATGAGGATGCGCAGTAACATTCTAGGGCTTCTAGAGGTTCTCTGGCTGGCAGGTGCTGCATAGGTCTTACCATCTAGGAGCACACAGTTACCACTGGAACCATGTAACCACAAAACAGTCAGCAATTTGACTCTAGAAAAAGACCATTACTTCAGGTACACAACCTTCAGGCACACAACCAACAAAAGTGTCACACCCTGTAGACCCAGGCTCAAACCCCAAAAAACTAATTTCTCCTAACAGGAGGACTGAAGGACTTTTTGTTAGAACCCTGTCCAACCCATTACTGTGGGAGTAAACTCTCATGCATGACTTTTACCTATAGATAAGCCTATTGTAAGGCTATAGGTACAGTAAATATCTCCTAAACGTGCACCGTTTAGGAGATATTTTGCTTTTGATGCAGCTGGTGATGTCACGGGAGCATGCGCTCTGAAGGAATGGCATACCGTGCCTCTCCCTCGGAGTCCTGTGCCAGAAACGCATGGGAGTCATAGTGGCTCCGGTCACTCACACAGCTACAGACTCAGAGAAAGACCGGGTGAAGATGGAAGTGCCTTCAGCTGTGACAGCACATCGCTAGAGGCCTTCCCTTTAAAGGATATCTAAAAGTTCGTGTTTTTAAATAAAAGAAAAAAGAAACGTGTCATACTTACCTTCTCTGTACAGGTGGTCTTGCACAGAGTGGCCCCGTTCCTGCGCTTCTGGGGTCTCTCAGTGGTGCTCCTGGCTCCTCCTCTTCTCGAGTGCCCCATTGAAAAGCCACTCTCCCTTGAGGCACTCGTGCGGGCACCTTCACATGTCCTGCTGCTGCGTCCATTGACAAAGACAGCAGGACTCAGCCCCGCCCCTGCCCCCCGACTCCTGCATTTGTGGATTTGATTGAAAGCAGTGATAGCCAATGGCTGCGCTGCTATAAATCTATCCAATCAGGACCTGAGACACTGGCTGGAGCTGGTATGCTCATCCCCGTTGCTGAAAAGACTGGGTTCAGTTAAATAAAAGGGGGGCTGCTGCATCACAGGCGGTTTTTCACCTTAATGCATATGCATTAAGGGGAAAAACCTTGAGGGTTTACAACCCCTTTAAGGTAGGTTTCACACAATGTGCTAGTATTCGATGCATACTAGCATATTGTGGCATTGCCCTGCAGGATTAAAAAACAAAACAAAAAAATGCAGTTTATAACCGCTTTAATGACAAACTCACTTAGAATTGGCCAGCAAAGAAGAGAGAGAGAACTCTTTGTAGCATACCTCAGTCACAAAACTGTGGAAAAGTCATCAGTCTAGCAGATTATATAGCACACAGAAAGTCCATAAGCACCATAATCTTGAAAAAGCCTTGTAATAATAAAAAAAATAACAAAAACACAAACACTGCAAGGCTGTTACGGAACATCCCTACATTGGTATACAGATCTAATACAGATTACCTCCAACCATCTCTCAAAGTTACAATGTACAGTCTGAATGATCACAGGGGCAGAGGAGAAATTATTTCATATCTTGGAGCAGACTGATGACATTATTTTCCCAGAAAGCTCTTTGCAACCTATCCATAATCACTTGCCAAGAGCTCAAGGACTATTTTTTAATGATAAAAAGTTAAGCTTTTTTACAGTGTAAAAAAAAAATATATATATATACTATTTCCGTATGTAGATTTTTAAAGTGCTGATAGATCTAATTTAAAGAAAAGCTTCAGTCGGATAACAACCCATTATTTGATTTGTAAAGTTATATGTGGATGGTTGTTTTTATTTCATCTGCATTTCATTTTTGCTTCAAAACCAGAGCCTGTGTCTCTCATCTGGTTGGGAAACAAATGCAAATGTATATGTAAATAATCATTAAAATAGCTGAAGTAAGAGCTTACTTTCTCTGCATTCTGAGCAGAGAGGTAAAGAGAACATTTCCATTTCCTATGGAGAACAAAGTCAAAAGTTAACTTAACTCCCCCTCTACCTAGCAGCATATACGTACTTGGCCGACACGAAGCTTATACTCATAATTACAAATTCGCAAAGATCAAATTCACTGCATTGGACCAGGTACCTATTCCCCAAAGAAGGGGAGATTGGAACAAATCTCTTCTTCAATTAGAACAGAAATGGATTCATAAACTTAAAGCAACCTTCCCTCCGGGGTTAAATGATAACATCAAATTTAAACCTTTTTTAAAAGGTTTCTCTTCAGGCAAAACAGATATATTTTTTGCTCAAATACTGGATTGTATACATACATATATATGCCTTTCTCTGTCTTGATTAGTCTTTGTTTTTTCCATCCAGTCTCAGCTCATTGTTTATTACATTTTTGGCAATGTATAATTGTGAATGTATTTTACTATCATTGGCATACAAATTGTTCAAAGGACACAGCGCCAGATGCACACCTGGAAGGGTGCAGGTTTTTGGGAGGATGCCCATAGACCCCCTCCCAAAACTGGATTACCACTCTGTATCTCTCTTACAGGCAATAAGTTGCATAGGTGCAGTGTAAAATTTGTATTGAAGAAATGCAGCAACAGTTCACAACATCCCCGGTGGGCAAACTACCCAACCACCAATGTGACAAGAGCAGATTGCAGACTGACAGCATTTGTTGAGATGGCCAGGATGCAGCCTGGCTGTCTTGTGCCAATCAGGAAGGTATCCAGAAGAGTTGTGACCCTATGCTTTCCCTCCTCATCAGGAACCTTTCCCTATCACTAGTGCTGTCCCTAGCAACCAGGGTACCTTTCTCTACGCTACCCACTCACATAAAGCACACCAGGAGTCTGGGCCTGAAATAGGCTCTGCCTGACCCAAGATGGCCACCAGAGTCATATGGGATGACAGCATCCAACCAGCCCTGTTTCCCATTACTTCCTCTCCAGCTGCAGAACTGCTAGGTTAGTCACGACCTGCAGTGGAGAAAACAGGCTGCACCTGCCTACATAATTATTCACACAACCCCACTCTGTAGTATGAGGCTCGTGGGTAATTGAAATTCTCCTAAAAGTTGGAAGACCTATAAATTGATTGAAACAATTTTCTTCATTTTAAATTCCTTATATAAAAAAATTTATATATACATATGCATGTATTCAAAAAGGTATAATTGTGGGATACACCTCCTTGTAAAATATATGAAACAGATAGATGAATATTTTCTCTATGTGAAACCATACTGGCACAATATGGACTTTTATTGCATGCCTTTAGGTATTTCTATTTCTAACAATAGTGATTTCCAATATTTAATAACACACAGACAATGTATTTGAATGGAAAAATGGAAAAGCTGGGTGAATTATGACAATCTGTTCTAGATTAAGCAAGACCCAAGAGTATTTGCACTGTTGTTTTGAAAAAATGCCTTCCTCTACATTGTGGTTAGTTAAAGCATGCACCTAGTCCTATTTCTCTGAAGATATGTTTGTTCTTTAATAAAGCCGACAAGCTTTAAATAAAATATCAGGGCTGATTTAGAAAAATTCGAGCTAAGGAAAATTAGGAAATTTGCTCTTAACAACCAGGGTTTAGCTTCACTATTCTTTTCTGCCTTTGAGATATTAAAAAAGGAGTATGAACTGGTGCTATGTGGAATGACTGCTTTGTGTATAATTTTTGTATTACAGGATTTACATAGCACTAACAGTTGGCACGGCTCTTTACAAGATACGTTTTAATAGGTGTAATGCAGGCCCCCCCCCCCCCCTAGCGCGATCCAGTGCTTTCCGCCGCTTACCGGAGCTGTCGGCAGCAGCGGAGGCGATCGCATCCTGATGCTTGTTCAGTATGGAGACGAGTGAATGGAAGCTGGCCCCCACCTGTCTCAATACAATTGGTGTCAAAACGTCACTTCCGCCCATAGCTCTTAAAGGGACAATTTTTTTTAACGATTTTTTAAAATTACAATTTTTTAAGTTTTTTTTTATTGCATTTTAGTCTAAATATGAGATCTGAGGACTTTTTGACCTCATATCTCATATTTAAGAGGACCTGCCATATTTTTCTCTATTACAAGGGATGTTTGCATTCCTTGTAATAGGAATAAAAGTGAAATTTTTTTTTAAACAGTGTAAAAATAAAAATTAAAAGGTAAAATAAATAATAATAATAAAAAAAATGTTTTAAACGCGCTCTGTCCCGCCGAGCTCACGTGCAGAAGTGAACGCATACGTGAGTACGCATACGTGAGAACGCATATGAAAACGGTGTTCAAACTACAGATGTGAGGTATGCGCAATTTTGAAGCATGACAATATAAAAAAAAAAATAATTGGACTCATTTTACTGCTGTCTTATTTATTTTTTGGGAAAAAGTGATTTTTTCCCCAAAAAAATGCGCTTGTAAGACCGCTGCGCGAATACGGTGAAAAAAAGTATTGCAACAACTGCCATTTTATTCTCTAGGGTGTTAGAAAAAAACTAATATATAAAATGTTTGAGGGTTCTAAGTAATTTTCTAGCAAAAAAAAACTGTTTTAAACATGTAAACACCTAAATCTCAAAACGAGGCTGGTCCTTATTTGGTTATTATCACTTAAAACTAAGTAACTAAGTAATAGAGCAACACAGTGGTGTAGTGGTAGCACTTTCACCTAGCAGCAAGAGGGTTACTGGTTCAAAATCCCAATCAAGATACTACCTGCCTGGAGTTTGCATGTTCTACCCTATGCCCTAGTAGGTTTCCTCCCACCCTCCAAAGACAGGCTGGTAGGGTAATTGGCTTCTGTGTAAATTAGACTTAGCATGTGTATTGTGAGTAAGGGATCTTAGATTGAAAGCTCCTGGGGGGCAGGAACTGTGAATGTATATGTAAAGTGCTGCATAAATTGGTGGTGCTATATAAGTACTTGAAATAAATAAGTTAATGTGTGTGTTCCTAACTTAAACTTTTCTATAAACTGGAAAAATTGAGTTGGCTTTACTTGAACCTAGGGTCTATAAACTGGTCTTTACCTAAAACAACAAAGTCGAAAACATGAAAAGTCTAATGAGTCAGACAAAAATAAGTTTAGTTGACAATACTTAAAAAGCTGATTTAAATAGTTGCCTCAATTTTTTTGAGTAGACCCAGCACAATATTTTTTACAGTGTACTTTGGTGTGATTCCAGCACGATTTTGGCCCCATAGAATATGTAAACCATTTCTAAGTAGCATCCAAGTTAGTAAAGCTGTACATATCATTGCGACTACTTAGACTCCTTTCACACTGGAGGGTGTTTTTCAGGCGCTTTAGCGCTAAAAGTGGCGCCTGTAAAACGCCAGAAAAAAGCCTCATCTGCAATCCCAGTGTGAAAGTCTGAGTGTATTCACACTGGGGCACTGCACTGGCAGGACGTCAACAAAATTCCTGCAAGCAGATTCTTTGAGGTGCTTTATGGGCGATGTATACACCGCTCCTAAAGCACCCTGCAGTGCCACCAAAGTGCCTGAAAACGCCGTGGCAGCAGCGATTTGTGGGTGCTTTTAACCCTTTATTTGGCTGCTAGCGGTGATTAAAAGCCCCCCGCTACTCCTGAAAAGTGCCACAAAAATTACGGTAAAGTGGCACTAAAACTAGTGATGCTTTACCGCCGTTGCCCTTCTGCGCTGGCAGTGCTGGCTCTTAGTGTATCCATGTGGAATATACCTTGGTTTTTATTTCAGGACAAATTGGGCTTTAATTTGGTGGTAAATTTTAATGGCTATCTCCTGATTTTTTATTATCAAAATATAACTGGCACCAAATAGTAAATAAATAAAAAAAAAATATATATATATATATATATATATATATATATATATATATATATATATATATATATATTTTTTTTTTTGTTATTTAGTTGCATGATTCTTGTTGTTACCATAACCTATCTAACCTAAAAAATAAGGCAAAATAAATTTTCTTTCTCCTGACAGTCACAGAGAAATCACATACTGAAGTTCCCGTCCTGCTGCCAGATCACTACACTATGCTGAAGCCACATACAGTTTATACAATGTTCCCAGCTGCTGCACACGTTAGTGAAGTAAATAGCCATTAGGTCAGCTTGGTCAAAACAAACTAAAACATGGAGTTAGGCTTTAAAGCTGAACTCTAGGCAGATATAAAGATGCAAATGGATTCTGCTCTGTAATCATTAATACAGCAATAACTATATTTTTTTAAATGCAAGCAGTCTAGGTACCTAAATTTGTCTGGGTGTCAGCCTCTTGCATTTCCTGTACAGCAGGGCTGGAGTGTGAGGGCAAGAAGCAGTACAAGGAGCCAATCAAACCATGTGCTGATGAGAGGCATGCTTATAGGAGGAGAAAACAGAGTGACAGAATGATGAGCTCTCATTGTGCTACTTCTCCTTTCACTGATCAGTCCCAAGTTGAGGTAGGTCCAGGATGACCTAGGTTTTGCAAATAGAAATATTTATTGAATAAAAGATACAATGCAAGTAGTACACAATTTGACTGTGGTAAGGATGACCTAGGTTTAGAGGAAACGGTTGGATGGAACTGAACATGGATGGAACATCTGGAAGCATAAAAAGGATTGTGGGGAAATCACTGAAGGCGATTGAAGGTATATATTGCAGAAAAATCTGTTTTTCCTATTTATTTTTTGTTTTGTTTTGTTTTATTAAACTATTCATTTTTATCCAAGAGTGTAGTTTTGCTATCAGCTTAGTAATACTTTAGATCTTGAAGGGAACATTATTTTAAACCAGGGCCAATATATATCGGGTGATTGGAAACATAAATATCTCTGCTGCAGATATGGGGACTGATCAACATTCTTATTAAAAAATACAGTTATTTCTTCACCATTAATCAGGTTCAAAGCCTCTCTGAGGATAAGGTTTGGAATCTATGTGGTAGCTATGTGTAATTTCCCAGATTCTTTGTAAGAACATGTTGATACATAAAGCCCGGTGTGGCTAAGAAGGCTACAGTAGTATGATGGGTTTGGCATCTGTGTGTACTGTACACAGCTTCTTGGCAATACGAGTATAGGGTCTAGTTTTAGAGCAGGAGATGTAGGGAGATATAGCAGTTATAATTACACGAAGATATTGTGATTCATAACAAATCTCTTAATTTGCTAATTTACCTGTACATGTTTTGTAACCATTGTCATGCACTTGCAGTTTAAGTAATAATTGGGAAGTATGTAGGGTACAATATTATCCTTTAAGCTGCTTCAAAAAAATTGTTAACAATGGAAGATCTTTGACTGAAATGCTTGGCTGATTGTCTTTTTATTTTGTCACTCGGATACTTCAGATTACAGTCATCCTTGCCATATAGAGGCCTACATACTGTAGGTGTCTGTGTTAGGAGGAGATATGAGATTTGGCAGGTCGGATTCATTCTTAAAATCTGACTACCATCTACTGTATGGTTTTGACTACCTTCTCACTTATAGTTTTGACTGCCATCTCCTTCATGGTTTTGACTTTATGTGCAATCCAACTCTTTCACTGAAGACAAAGACAATAATATCTAAAGACATTACAGACTAATATCTAAAGACCTTTAAAAATGATGTTCACATGCCAAAGTGAAATAATATGATAATGTGAAAGATATCGAAAAATGTGTGCAAATTTGTTTAATAAATCACTGCATTCATCTGCAAAGCATGCAATGCAAAATACTCAAATTCCAACCATGGGATTCTTATATAAGAAAGGTATTTAAAGAAGATGAAAGAGATTGATACAGAAAAAAGGCAAAAACATTCTCAAAAGTAGACAGATCTTTTCTTAAAAATATTTGCTGTATCCTTCTCTAGGGGGTGCTGATTGTTGAAGAGCATTCAACTATATGGTACAGACAATACAATTCCATGAGGACAATTAAGTATTTTACATCAGGTGTCGGTCTTTTGTATCTTGTTATCAACCCTCCCCATTGCTTCTTCACGTGAAATCTTTATATCCTCTTTTTGCCCCCTTAAATCACGTTATGGTGGGAGCACTGTAAAAGCACGTCAGTGCTCTTAGAATATACTCATGCTAAGATGCAATAATAAGTACCATGATGAAAAGGAAGGAGAAGAGAAATGGAGAAGTACAGAGTATTTTAATGTAATAGCAAGGGTAAAGAAAAGGAATAAAAATAAAAATGTCAACCATTTCTTTCACTTATAAGTATTACACAGTGCTAGAAAGGCATCTAGAAACATTTATATTCATCCCTGCCTCAGAAAGGGCTTAGGCCGCGTACACACGCGGGGACTGTTCGCCCAACTTTGTCCGCTGAACAGTGTTTCGGCAAACAGTCCGCTCGTGTGTGGGCTTTCAGCGGACAGTTTCAGCGAACAGTCCGCTGAACAAGGTTTTTCGGAAATTCCGAAAAACTGTCCGCTGAAACCTTGTTTCAGCGAACAGTCCCCTCGTGTGTAGGCTTGTTCGTCAAACTAAGTTCCGCGCATGCTCAGAAAGGATTTACACGCCGAAAGTTATAATGCAGTGTATAGGACGTCGTATTTTTCGTCCCGTCGTACGTGCCGTTCACGTCATCGCGCACGGTTTCAGCAAACTGTTCGTCCGTCGTGTGTGGCCATGTCCGTCCATGCTAATTTTGAGCGGACTGTTTGCCGAAACTGTTTGACGGACAAAGTTGGGCGAACAGTCCCCGCGTGTGTACGCGGCCTTACAGTTTTCACTCTTACCACGCTCATACAAGTAAATGCACTCACGCAACTTGGTCAGATAAAAGCTAAGGTATATTTCCACTTTTCCAGCCAAATTGGGATAACACTGACTTTACATTCGTTACATGTTCATATTCATATAGAACAACTTAAAAAAAAAGTAAAATTGCTCATTACATTTTACTGAAGTTTTGATCTGCCATGCAAAGAGGGCTGGGAAGTTAAACATTAATCCTTGCCTGGACTGCTCTGGCATTATCAGTGGTAAACTATTTTGAACTCTGTCTGTCCTAACAAAGGGTTAAATATATAAATGCTGAGCTTCTGTATTGTATGGTAAAGGTGAACTCAATAAGGGAAACTAAAACTAAAACAAAAAAATTATGTCACTATTCTGGTGGTATGGCTTCTTTAACCACTTGCCTACAAATCACGAACCTTGTACGTTTATTTGACTTCAAGTGGTTTTACCAGGGTGATGCCTGTACTATTTTTTAGAGCCGTCAGTCAGTTAGCTATTACAAGTAGTGGAAGGGGAAAGGGAAGCCTCCCCCTCCCTCTTCTGAGGCTCTCTTGGGCTCTCCCGTCCCACCAAGAGACCCAAGCTACAACCTGGCATGTCCACCGGCTGGCCGGAGAGACCCATGCAAAGCCAGAATTTGCTTTGATCGGGTCTCCACTGTGGTAACAACATCACTTTGGCTTACCTGGCTGTCATCTGTGGCGTTTTTTGAAAATTACAAGTTTTCAAAAACCCAGATTGAAGTGCAAAGCAGGGATTTGGGGTCTTATTGACCCCAGATCCCTCGATAAAATGTACCTGTCGCATACCCATTGCTGTCACAAGAATGTTTGCATTCCTTGTGGCAGCAATAAAAGTGATAAAAAAAAAAATTTAAAGCAACAGTGTAAAAAAGAAAATAAAACCAATAAAAGTTAATAAAATTAATTTTTTTTAAAGTGCCCCCCCATGCTAATGTGCAAAGGCGAATGCACGTGCTTCGGTCCCAGACACATACAAACAGCGATTGTATCACACCTGTAAGGTATCCCCGCAAACTTCAGATCATGGGCAGTAATTATAGTACTAGACTTCCTCTGTAGATAGATAAAGTAGTAACCTGTAAAGCAGGGGTAAGCAACCTTGGGCCCTCCAGCTGTTGTGGAACTACATTTCCCATGAGGTATTGCAAGGCTGGCAGTTACAATTACTCCCAGAGGCATGATGGGACTGCATGGGACTGCAACAGTTGGAGGGTCCCAGGTTGTCTACCCCTGCTGTAAAGGCTTTTAAAGTGGCGCTTATGGATAGTAAAATTTAGCTCATTTGTCACTGCTTGCGCAGTTTTACGGCATTACATGTTTGGTATCTATTTACTAGGTGAGATATCATATTTTATATTTTACAAAATAATTGGGTAATGTATTGTGCTTTTTTGCAATAAAATTTTAAAAAGTGTATTTTTTCACCAAAACTTGTATTTGAAAAACCACTGCACAAATACCATGTGACATAAAAAATGCAATTTATTATCTAGGATCTATGCTAAAAACTATATAATGTTAGGGGGTCCTAAGTAATTTTCTGGTGAAACATATTGATTTTTACTTGTCAGAAACAACAAATGTCAGAAAAAGGCTGGGTCCTAAAGTGGTTAAAATGTGCTGCTCCTCCTAACTCAGGAATGTATTGGAACCGCTTTGTTCCAGGTTCCGACTCACACAGATTCAGGTAGTTCTTGTTTGCGCCACTTTAAAAATCCGTCACTATGGCTGAGACAGATTCTTAAAGAATTACTGAAAATTAACATATTGGGAAACTGGTGGTATTTAATACCAAGTGTGAGTTGGTGGGCATACAGAGAGGGCTGTATACAATCTTTATGTATTCCCTCTCTTTCACCAAAGACAGATGAAGTTTTCTTTCCTTTCAAATTGTTCAGAGTAGCTTACAGTCTACCAGAGGCCTGTTCCAAACAAACATTTTTCTAAAATAACTTTTAGGCATGCATTGTGAATGGGAACACATAACAAACATACAATAGCGTTTTGTCAAATTTGACTGCAAAAGTGGTAATATACTTTAAGTTATCTGTTTGTATTTGGGCTGCAAGAGAACATTGGAATGCCTGCAGGAAACACATAAACACGGAAGACACACAAACTTTATGTGATAGTGTTCCAGGTGAAGGTGATTAGTGCACCTGCAAAAAGACAGGGTTAAAAGAGAAGTGCAGGAATTAAAATAAATAAACATTTATACTCACCTTGGTGGATGCAGAAATAGCCTCTAATGCCGTGAACCAAGAGATTAAAGACCCCTGATTGCTTGGTTCTCGGTCTTCAGTAAGCAGAGAGCTGGTGATTGTTAGTCTGCGGCTCACTGCTCTGCCCCTCCAGCACTCACTGGAGTGCCAGGCTGTGGAGGGGGTGAGAGAGTCTGGCTCAGGCTCTCAGCGGCACACAGAGTGGCTGAGCCAGCTGCCGATCAGCCATCTGGGCGGATCCTGATCAGTCGGGATCACTCCTTTCCCTGTCGATGCCTAGTACGGAGAAGCCCCGCTTCGGGTGGAGTCTTAGGAACTGACATCACCACAAATCAGCTTGCTAGCTTAAGCCACAACTGTGCCTTTTCGTTTGAATTGTCTGCCAGTGCTTTTTAGGATATCTGTTGTCCAGGTTATAGAATAAAGGATTTTTTTTTAAATCTGCTGTTATGAAGTCCTTTCTCTGCTTTTTATAAACACACCCCATGAGTGCACCTTCTCTGATACAGACTGTGTGGAGTATATTACAGTATTTGAATTTGCCGGTGGAGGAGAGGATCCAGACGGATGTGTGAATCAATCGCCCTGCTTGAATGACCTTTCTTATATGATCTCCGTAATAGAGATCCTACAGTTTTGGTAAGCGGCCATCTGGCATTTTATTTTTCCTTGGCTGTCTCGTGGGAATATATTGTGGAAAGAACCATTTGCCTTCCTATTGAAGCACTTTCTGTTAAAGGAAATTATATTGAATGGCATATAATATGGACGTTTCTAATTCCCTTTCTATATTATCACATGTTGATGATAGATTCTTCTTTTTTGCACATACTTGCTTACTTTGAAATACATTTGTTTGCATATTTTTGTTTACATATGTTTATCTGCACAATTTGGTTGCGCATCTAACCCTATGTTGTACACGTTTTTGAGCTGAATATTCCAGTTTTTGTAGTTACAGCACCATCATATACACTGTGTTTGAGTATATATCATATATTTTTATATATTTATATTTTTATGTAATTACTTGGGGGTAGCGCGGATTACCTATGTTACACAGGATCACTCCAGAGCCTGGACCAGTTGAGTGACGGATTTTGGCCATTGTTGGCTGAATACAGGTCACAGGAGTGCAGAACTAAGTGCACCCCTGTGAGCCACAGAAGTGAGGCAAAAGAGCTCTGGTCCTTCTTCTCTTTTAGGTACTGTCTGTGCTACTTTTCTTTTATTTGCAATACATCTTTTGGAGCAAGCTTTCGGGGGTTACCCCCATGTTCTCAGTACTGATACATATAGGTTTAACAAAATGTTGCTTAGAACAACAAGACGGGGGTAGACCCCTGAAAGCCTGTCCCGACAAAATGAACTGCTACCTTTAATAAAAAAAGAAATATCACAGACAGTACTCAACTCTGTGTTTTTGCAGGTGCACTAATCACCTCTACCTAGGACACATGATGTTTGTCTGTCTTCTGTGTTTGTGTGAGTTTCCTGCAGGCATTCCAATATCCTCCCACAACAACTGAAATCAGGTGCACCTGTGTTAGGAATGGAGTCATTTACAATTACATATGACACTTGAAGAATCCTCAGACTAAAAGCTTCAGAAGTGCTCTTTGGCTTAGTGTGATTTTAGAATACTGTAATTTTTCATTCCAAAAGGCACATCGCTGAAGGGCCACGCTGACCCCACCCTAGCTCCCCAAAGTCCTAATAACTGCTAAATATGAGTCAAATAAACAAAGCACTTGAAGAGAGGAAGTGAAACATTCTAACAGTAAAGAAGGATGACCATTATTTAGTTTTCTAAACCCATGCACAGACAAAGTGCTGCAAACAAAGAGTAATGTGGCTCTGAACAAGCTGAACACTTCATTCCACTGGCTCAGCGCTCATGTGGTTTTCATTATACCTTTAATATGGCTTGTTTAAGGTTATTTGCACTATTTATTTGTGTATGAATGCCTTTAGCTTTGTACTTTATATTGCTAATATACAGTATAAATGCATTTGTTTGTTTATATCTACTTTCAATTATAACACTATCTTTTGCGTATTTTGTAAACGTAGCTTTAATCATCTTTTGTAACAATTAAACTTTTCTAACTAAAAGAACTTTGCTACACTTCCTAAAAGCATAAAGAAGTCTTGAGGAAGAATAATTGAACTTTTGGGGATGAACTGTATTTTTTTTAGATTTTCGGTTTTAAAATAGATTGATTTACAAGAATCTTACAACAATCAATGTTCATCATGGTTTAAAGTACATTTTATTACATACAATCGTTTTGGAATTAAGGAAACTATTATGTATTATTGTATTTGTAAAGTAAAACTGTGTTGAAGAAATCCTAAATGGGCTGTTTTTGAAAATTATACTGCACAGAACAAAGTAACCTGATCAGTTAGTACAACCTTGTCTTCTGTGTAAATAGCCCAAGGCTATCAGCACAATATATGTACATATTTATCAAAGTCCTGATGTCTCTATGATGAAAGAAGAATGCTGAATATTTTCCATATATATTTAATTACTGGGTGCCCTTGCTCACTGCTGTTGAATCTTCAAAGATTATCCATTATGGTACCTTTTTCTACTAATGCTAGAAACCCTATGCACTAACGAAATTACTTAGAAAAAGAACAGTTTCCTCCATAAAACGTTAAGCGTAAGCCATTCTATAGCTTATGTTCTTATGGAGATTTCCAGAACTACTTCAGGGAATGCTTGGCTGTATTTGGTTAAAGTAACTTAAATTAATTGTATTAGAAATAGTACACACAGACTGCCAAATTATATATTTCCCCAGCCTATATTTTCCTATTGCACTGAGCACACATCTAATGCTGAGTGTATGATCAGTGAGTGTTCATTTGAGGTTCATATAGTAGGTAGTACTGCGCCATTTTCTGTAAATGATGAAATTTTATAATAAAGAAATATAAGGAAAAAAAAAAAGTACTGCGCCATTGTGAGCTTCTTCAGCTCAGCATATAAAATGCATTCAAATTACCAGTCAAGCTTTTCTTTTTCAGTGATAAAGCTTCACGAATGCTCATCTGATCTTAGTCTAACTAAGTAGTACATGTGCTAATATTTCTCCAGCAATAAAAAAGAATTAAGAGAAGCTTGTGGTAACTGGGCAGTGTATGAGTCACAAGCCATTACAAAAAGGATTGTGTACCAAATAAAATCTACAGAAATCTTCCAAAAGCTGAAAAGTGTATATAGTTCAATTGTAAAAAATTATTTACAAAAGGAAGCAACTGGCCAAGTCATACAAAGGAACCCATTCACATAAGAGTTGTTTGTTACATCATTTCCCAGGCTTTTCTATTTGGAAAAAAAAAGGAATATATGTGCACCATGCTGTTCTATTATTCCATCAAATAGTATATCCTCAAATTTAATACACAAAGAGAAAACAAAAAATGGCTTCAACAATAAATCTTATGTAAAACAGAAATATGTGCCTAATGTAATCAAAATCAGAGATCCTAGTAATCTGCATTTAAATAAATGCTACATTTACCAAAAACTAATATTTCATCCTTGTGTGTATGTTGGCAGGAGAGGGCTGGGTGGGTCCTGGACCAGGCAGTGTTGTGTAAAGGCCAACTCTAGCCCAAAAAAAAAAAATTTGGTTTTAGATAGAATATGGAAGAGTAAATATTTATTTCAAGTTTTTTATTACTGGTGATCACACAGGGGAGATTTCACTTCACTTTCTGTCCCTGTCACAGCAGGACAAGACATGAGGGAAGTAGCTGTCACTAGGAAAAGAAAAGACAGACAGTAAAAAAATAGGTTCTATCCTTCTTATGAAAATAAATTGTAATGGTGACGCATAGTAGTAGCTCTGTTATTTTTTACAAAGCATGTTTACTTTAGGATGCAGAAAATGAAATCACTCTTAAAAGAGTTATACTCTCCTGGACAGGGTATGTCCAGAAAAAAAAGATTTGTTCTGGCTGTCTGAAAATAGTTTTCTTTTCTTTTATAGATGTGGGAAAAGCAGAACTTTTCTTCAGTTTTGTCTGTAACACTTTTGAGAAGATTTCACTTCATCTCTTGTACAATAAAGTAGGCTGGATATATAAAGCAAAATCAAATATTTTATTTGTTTTGGCAGGTAGGAAGTTATCCAATGTCCCTTGGCTACAAGCTACCGTCAGAGGTCTTTTCCAAAGTAAACCCTCTTAGCAATTAAAATCTCTACGCATATAGGCATTTTTATCAAAGGCAATTCACGTCCAATTACTATTTTAGCTTGTATTAACTGGTTACTAATTCATTATCCGAGATCAAGAGCTAGATTTCATCAGACAATGATACATTTTCTAGGTTACTATGAAGAAAGCCAAACTTGTGGCAAATCAAGAATTATTTTAAAGCCAAACTCACAGCTATTTGCTTTTTAAATATCCCTCTGCCCCCCCCCCCCAAAAAAAATACTCAATTGCAATCTAGAGCTGCTCCCCACAATACACATGGGATATCCTTAGTCTTATGGGTTGAATGACATCCAGTATTACTCAACTGTTGTAGAAAACTAAAGGGAGACTGGCAGTGTAGGGCACTTTGGTTCTGCCCCTGAGAAGAGCACCCTGCATTCACAGTGTGTTGAAGCAAACAGAGGTGATGATGTTATCATGTCAGTGATGATCTCTGCATCAACTTGTACTGCCATTACTGTTTAAGAGGTACTAAACCCACTGACTTTTTTTACACCTGTAAAGGAAAAGGCATAATGAGCTAGTATGCACTGCATACTAGCTCATTATGCAATACTTACCTTAGAACGAGGCTCCGGCATCTCACTTGGTCCACGCAGAGGGAGCTGACATTATCCCTTGGCGTGTCTTCTGGGTATCACGGTTCCAACGCTGTGAGTGGCCAGAGCCCTGGTGCCATCACTCCTGCACATGCACGTGGGTGTTATCTTCCTGGCAGGGTCTAGCGTCTGCTGGACTTTCAGCCAAGAATCACCTGTGCCCATGCGCCGCTGAAGTCAGTGGCTCATTGCGAGGTTTAGGAGATATTCTTTTTACCTACAGGTAAGCCTTATTATAGGCTTACCTGTAGGTAAAAGTTACAAAAATGACTATACAACAGCTTTAAAGACCAATCTGATTTTAATGAAAGCATAGACCAATTTGTTCTTCTTAAAAGAAAAGCTTTACTGTAGAGATGTGACCTGCAAATATCTCTTGTAAAGTCTTGATTGATGTTCTGTAAAGTCATAATGTAGACTCCTGGACTTAACTTACCCCATTCCCATACTTTTCTTTTTCTTTGGAAAAATTCCATGACCTGATAGCAAAGGAACATCTACATGTTCAGATAATTTACATAGTGTTCAATTGAGTCATTTCTCAACAGCTTCTGAAAGGATTCAGCTGGCTCTTATGTTTGCCACACTAACTCTTAAATTTCATATGATATTGTTTAACCTGTACCTTTCTGCCAGGAACATGGGATATTTCAACAACAAAAAAATTATCATACCTGTCTATCCTGGTCTGTCTGTTCTGATAATCTCTCTGTGCTTTGACGTTCAGAATGCAGACATGGAGGAGAAGACTCATCTTCACCAACCTCCTTGTTACTGCAAATTAAATCAAAGGTATTGTATCCTGATCACTTTCAGGTTCATGCTCAGTGCTTTGAGAACCTGAATACATAAAAGAAAAATAATTAAACACATTTTAACAATACACATTATGGCAGGTATATACTACCGTATATACTCGAGTATAAGCCGAGATTTTCAGCCTCTTTTTTGAGGCTGAAAGTGCCCCCCTCGGCTTATACTCGAGTCATCGCCGTCTGACTGCTCGATCAGCGTATCGAGCAGACAGACGGCGGACATACTACAATTTGAAAGCCGCGCCTCCGCCTCCGCCTCCGCCTGTGATAGGCGGAACACTGAATTTCCCAGCAGCCTGTGTTCCGCCTATCACTGACATCGTCTCATCCTCGTCCGTAGTACGAGGATGAGACGATGTCCGTGATAGGCGGAACACAGGCTGCTGGGAAATTCAGTGTTCCGCCTATCACAGGCGAAGGCGGAGGCGGAGGCGCGGCTTTCGAATTGTAGTATGTCCGCCGAGGCGCCGACGAAGAGCGGCGATCCTGGCAAGGCACGGGACGGAGGCAAGGCAAGGCACGGCACGGGACGGGACGGAGGCAAGGCACGACACGGGACGGAGGCAAGGAGGCAAGGCACGGCACGGGACGGAGGCAAGGAGGCAAGGCACGGGACGGAGGCTCGGGACACAGGTAGGCTGGACACACACACACACACACACACACACACACACACACACACACACACACATGGACACACACACACAGGGATGGATGGATGGAGACACACACACACACAGGGATGGATGGATGGATGGAGACACACACACACAGGGATGGATGGATGGATGGAGACACACACACACAGGGATGGATGGATGGATGGAGACACACACACACAGGGATGGATGGATGGATGGACACACACACACACAGGGATGGATGGATGGATGGACACACACACACACAGGGATGGATGGATGGATGGACACACACACACACACACAGGGATGGATGGATGGATGGATGGATGGACACACACACACACAGGGATGGATGGATGGATGGACACACACACACACAGGGATGGATGGATGGATGGACACACACACACACACACAGGGATGGACGGACACACAGGGATGGACGGACACACAGGGACGGACACACACACAGGGATGGACAGGCATGTCTCACCCTCGGCTTATACACGAGTCAATAAGTTTGCCAGTTTTTTTGGGGGTAAATTGGGGGCCTCGGCTTATATTCGGGTCGGCCTATACTCGAGTATATACGGTAGTTCCCTATTGCATAGCACATATTGGATATCTACTATATGTACATGTCAGAAAATTAAGAATGATAAGGGACTATTTTTTTTATATAACCCTATGGCCCCTTTCACCCTGTCGGACCATTCTGGACCGATCTGGTCTGCCAGAGATCTCCAGCTGAGCTAGCGTACAGAGGCGGAATCAGTGGCAGCGGATCCGCCTCGTGGACATGAAGCCTAAAGGGTTTATCAATCTTTTCATCTAAGATTCACACAGCTTCAATCAAAGGTTCGCCCATTTTCACATAATATTTACATAGGAAAATGGGTGAGTCCTAGTTGAAAGTTGTGCTAATCTTGATTGAAAACATTGTAAATAGATCCTTAATAGACAGTCATTTGAGTTTGTAGCATACATTTCTTTTATACAGTTTTGACGACCACTGTTTCACAAGAAAATGCACAGTTTTCAAATTCACACATGTGTGTTATTGATTACTGTAACACAGTTTTAGGCCTCATGTACACTGGTTTATTGAAAACGCTGTTTCTCCTGACAGCTTTTTCAAACCAGTTTAGGTGAATTTAGCCGAGTTTAGTAGTGTTTGGTGTTTGGGCATTTATTTATTTCATTGCCTAAAATTTTAATTTATTCTAGCCTTTGAAATTAATAAACGCTGTAATGCTAAACATACCTAGTGCTTAGGTGCGTTTAGCTGCGTTTGCTGTTTTTATACCAAAAAGTTCTTCTCCTGAACATGATTCTTCTTCTGCATTCAGGACAAGGAGCTTTAACTCCCTCTAATATCTGCTGCTCTTAAACTTGTCTATAAACCTTTGTGTGCATGGACACATAAGCTTTTATTAAGGGGAGTTCAGGCGCTTAGGCAAAAAAATGCCATAAGGCCCACAAAATTAAATTTTAGGAGCAGCAGTCTGCATGAGGCCTTACTCTTTATATTTAGTAGGCATTTGATTGTGTTTGCATGTATTAATATTACATTTTAGAGAAAAAAATGTTTTCAGAAGCTCTTCTACAACTACAATGCAACATACAAAATCAGAAATACCATCTTTTAATTCAATAAGTCTTGCATTTTTACAAAATGTCAGGGTGTTTTAAAAATTCTTGGGGCTGCAAGTTGCTTGAGAAAAAAAAGCAAAATTGGATTAACCACCTAAGGTTGAAAATGGGGGCAGGTACAAACCAATCCTGCTACAGCCTTATTAAACCTAAAACCAGATGGGATCACACAGAATAAAATTTGCCTTCTTTTACAGCTCCTAACAGCCGCAAAACAAACCATTACTGAGGCATGGAAAACAAAATATTTAATTCAAGCTGACTCCATACACAGAACTAAGCCCCTGTACACACGGTCAGAGATTTCCACAACCAAATCCGTCGGATTTTGCCCGTCGGATTTTGTCCGTCGGATCTTGTCCGAAACTGTTGCATACGCACGGTCGGACTAAGTTGTCGAAAAATCTGATCTTTCAGAACGTGATGACGTCATTTCGTTATGATGGGACTACGTTCAGGCTAGTAGCCAATAGCTTTGATGTAGGAATTTGATCTGAGCAGTCGTGGCACTTGGTCCGATCAAAATTCTCTACACATGATCGGAGTATGTCCGATCGAACCAGTTGGTCGGGAAATATTTCCAACATGTTGGAAAATTGGGTCCGACGAATATTCAGATGGAATCAGTCCGATGCATACCACATACAGTCGGATTATCCGACAACACGGTCCGATAGGACACATTCCGACGGATTCTCCGACCGTGTGTACAAGGGCTAAGAAAGCTCTTATTCATGCGAAAATGGAAGCAATCGAAAGAGATCGAATCAGTCAATTTGAGAAACTCTGGCGTCCGTGGGTTAAGCATTGTTTACCTCCAGACTTTGATGACACACTATTATTGCCTTGGTAATTTTACTCTATTTGCCTTTACTATAATTTCTATTAATTTGGGATTGCATCACCACTCAGTCTTAGCCCTTGTACACATGGTCGGAAATTCAGACGGAAAATGTCCAATCGGACCGTGTTGTCGGATAATCCGACCATGTGTGGGCTCCATCTGACTTTTTCCTTCGGAACGTCCGATCAACAAAGTTTGAGAGCTGGATATAACATTTTCCAACAACATGATCCGATGTTTGTAGAGAATTCTGATCGGACAAAGTGCCACGCATGCTCAGATCAAATTACGAGACCAAAGCTATTGGCTACTAGTCTGAACTTAGTCCCGTTGTTTCGAACGAACGCCATCACGTTTCAAGCAATCGGATTTTCCGACAACTTTGTCCGACCATGGGTATGCAACACCAGTTTCGGACAAAATCCGTTGGAAAAAATCAGACGGATTTTGTGGTCGGAATGTCCGACCGTGTGTACAAGGGCTAAGATTTGAATTCCAATGAATTTAGGAGATTTCCTCTAACTTTCTTTTGCATCTCTGGAACAGTAAAAGGATTTTTTTCCTAACAGTACATAAACTGCAAAAAAAAAAAATGGACAAGAGTTTTAACCCTTACCTACTGTTCCTATACTTATATAAAGAGTTTTTGACTGAACATATACTTTTTGGGACTTAAAACACTCTGATTATTCCAGTAGGAATGATTAGAATATTTAAACATTTTCCCATATCCAATGTAATTTTCCAATTGGACTAATCAAAGTACCAGCAATTAAAGAGTATCTGATTTATTTTGCAGCTTTTTGGTTTCTTTCACTTCACATCACAACCTGTGGGTCAGGCTCCATGCCCACTGCGCTTAAAAAATGGCAGTTCCCTTGACAGAAAAAAACTTTCACATAGAGTGTTTTTTGGACATAGTTTAGATGAGTTTAGGAGAGTTGAGTTTTGCGTTTTTTTCTGCCAGAAAGCTCCAATCTGAAACAAAAAAACTGAAGTTTTTTTTCCTGCCTCTAAACACTAAACCTAAAATATGCCTCTAATTGTCTGCTAAAACATTGGATAACATTGAGCTGCTTCTACCTGCAAAACACATAACTCTTGTAGAAGCAGCATTCCTTAAATGAGTGTGCATGGAGCCATATAGAGCATTTTTTGTACATAGTTTAGGCAAGTTTAGGAGAGTTCAGCATTTTTTCTGCCAGAAAGCTCCAAATAGATAGGCAAACCAGAAGGCTCCATGCACACTGGGCTTAAAAAAAGTCTGTTCTCTTGGGAGTGAAAAATGCTCATATAGAGCATTTTTTGTACAAAGTCTAGATGAGTTTAGAAGAGTTTTACGTTTTTTCTGCCAGCGAGCTCCATTCAGAAACACGAACCAAAGGGTTTTTTTTCCTGCTTCTAAACGTTGAACTCAAAATATGCCTGTAAATGTCCTAATGTGCATGAACACATAGGATAACATTGAGCTGCTTCTACAGGCAGAACTCAAAACTCCTGTAGAACAATATTTTTAAGCCAGTGTGCATGGAGCCGAAAGGTTTTTCTTCCTGCCATTAAACATTAAAGTCAAAATATGCCTGTAATCGTCTTAATGTGCATTAAGACCTAGGACAACATTGAGTTGCTTCTACAGGCAAAATACAAAACTCCTGTAGAAGCAGCGATTTTCAAGCCAGTGTCCATACAAGCTATCCACTGAACTGACGATGACTAACATGCCTGAAACAGTTGTATGCAGTTGGAAATTAATGGCTCTATAATGGTGTGTCTGTATTATACTATCAATTCTGGATGCAAAGCTAGCCCAAGGGTAAAAAGGAGTGACAGTTCACTATCCTAAAAAAGACAATTAAGCCTTTTATTTTTTCGGATTTGTGATGGAAGTGGAGATCATTTGTGTTTTAGGAAGATCCTAATGTTTTTTACAATGCTTTAGGGGAGGACTTCATGGTGCCTTTTAGCTAGACATGTGCGCTTCCTTTCGTTACGAATTAATATTCAGACACATTTTTTGTTATTCAGAGATTCAGATATTTCCAAATACCTGAATTACAATATAAATGAATTTTACCGAATGCTCCAAATAATGTAAATGAAATTCGTCTGAAATTCGGACTTAAATTCGAATTGAATTTTTTATTGAACTCCAGTCTAATTCTAACTACACATATTGCTGAAATCAAGGACTGTGTGTGTTATTAAAGTACTTCAAAATAATTGCTGTTTTTGTTAAGCCAAAGGTGATTTAACCACTTGACCACTGGGCATTTAAACCCCCTTAATAACCAGACCAATTTTCAGCTTTCGGTGCTCTCACATTTTGAATGACAATTACTCACTGTACCTATATGAAATTGTTGTCATTTTTTCACACTAATAGAGATTTCTTTTGGTGGTATTTAATCACCGCTGGGTTTTTAATTTTTTTGTGCTATAAAAGAAAAAAGACTGAAAATTCTGTAAAAAAATTATTTTTTCTTCGTTTCTGTTATAAAATTTAGCAGATTAGTAATTTCTCTTCATAAATTTTGGCCAAAATTTATACTACTACATATCTTTGGTAAAAATAAGTACAAATTGATGGATATTATTTGGTCTGTGTGAAAATTATAGAGTCCACAAGCTATGGTGCCAACATCTGAAAATTGATCACACCCGATGTACTGACGGCCTATTTCATTTCTTGAGACTCTCTAGTCTTGAGACCCTAACATGCCAGAAAAGTACAATTATTGCCCCCCCCCCAAATGACCCCTTTTTGGAAAGAAGACATTCCAAGGTAATTAGTAAGAGGCATGATGAGTTTTTTGAAGTTGTAATTTTTTCTCACAATTCTTTGCAAATTTTCCTTTTTTTTCACAAAATTGTCATATTATCAGGTTATTTCTCACACACAGCATATGCATACCACAAATTACACCCCAAAATACATTTTGCTATTACTCCTGAGTATGGCGATACCGCATGTGTGAGACTTTTACACAGCGTGGCCACATACAGGGGTCCAACATGCAGGGAGCACCATCAGGTGTTCTGGAGCACCCAGGCCAATTCTGACATTTCTCTCCTACATGTAAAAATCATAATTTATTTGCTAGAAAATTACATAGAACCCCAAAACATTATATATTTTTTTTAGCAAAGACCCTAGAGAATACAATGGTGGTCATTACAACTTTTTATCTTGCACGGTATTTGCGCAGCAATTTTTCTAACGTGTTTTTTTGGAAAAAAAACTGTTTTGTGCTTTAAAAAAAACAAAGCAGGAAAGTTAGTCCAATGTTTTTGCATAATCTGAAAGATGACGTTACGCCGAGTAAATAGATACCTAACATGTCACCCTTCCAAATTGCACATGCTCGTGGAATGGTGCCAAACGTCACTACTTAAAAATCCCCATAGGTGACGGTTTACATTTTTTTACTGGTTACAGGTTTTGAGTTACAGAGGTCTAGGGCCAAAATTATTGCTCTCACTCATTTGCAGTGATACCACACATGTGTGGTTTGAACATCTTTTTCATATGTGGGCGGGACTTACGTATGTGTTTGTTTCTGCATGCGAGCACATGGGGACAGGGGCGATTAAATTTTTTTTTTATTGTTCATTTTACTTTATTTATTTTAGTTTGACACTTTTTTCCCCAAAAATAAATTATTTGATCACTTTTATTCCTATTACAAGGAATGTAAACATCCCTTTTAATAGGAATATGGGATGACAGGTCCTCTTTACAGTGAGATATGGGGTCAATAAGACCCCGCATCTCACCTCTAGACTGGGAAGCCTGATATAATAAAAAAAAAAATTCTGACTTTGATGGTATTGGCGAGTCGGTAGAAGCCCCGGAGGGCCGTGGGAGGGGGGGATGTCCCCTCTCGCCTCCCGTAAGAACGATCAAGCAGTGGAACAGCCACTGTGATTGTTTTTGTGGTGTAGGGAAGCGCCGGCTGAAAAAGCTGATACCCGAATGATGCCTGTAGCTACATCCTCCCAGACATCATAGTACATCCTCCCAGAGTTAAGCAACCGTCCTGCAGCCGTCATTCGGCTATGAGCCGGTTTTGTTAAGTGGTTAAAGAGCCATTGTAATCATTTTATGAAAATTTTTCTTTTGTTTGTTCACTTTTCTGCATTCGAAAACAATATAAAAAAAATTTGATTTGAAAAAATCTGTAAATTCTGAGAAAAATTTAGAATTGCGAATACGAATTACGAATATTAATTGAATGAATCAGCCAACTTAAACAAAAAAAATAACTTGATTAACAAATCAAAATGAAACAAAACAAAATAATTTTCTTCATCATGCACATGTCTACTCTTAGCCCACATCATCATAACTTGTCTGGTTATACTGATCATTTTGTAGCCAAAGACAACTTCTTAAATAGACTCTGAAAACATAAAATACAATTATGATAACTTGTGTCTTCTTTAAGGCCTTGTACAGATGGATGCCGCCACCCATATTGCATGGAGGAAGTGTTTATTTTGGCGTTTGAATCCACACCGAGCTGCCTATAGAAGTGGATTGCAGAGCGAGAGATGCAGTGGCTATATGCACAGAGGGGCTATATGCACGGAGTCATGTCAAAATTTGACAGCCATGCAGTATTGCAGGGCCCTGAATGCAGACAATGTATGTTCAGGGCTGAGAACCTAATCCTGCACAGCTGTCAAATCTTGGCATGCAGCTGTGTTCTTGCAGGCACTGCAGTTGTGTTTACTTCCATAGCCTACATACATGGGATAGCACAAAGGAGTTAAATAGCAAATAACACACAGCACACGGTAATTAATTAACTTTACACACTTTACACACTTTATTGGAATTTATTTTGGCCACAATGCTATTTATGGGGTAACCTTAATTAAACCAATCAATAAACATATTTATTTATACAATATATAGCCGTCTTTGGCTAAACCATCAACAACAAACAAAATTAGTCACAATGTCCGTCCAGATCAACTGGCTAGGCAACACCGGCCAGAAACTGGATGGCCAAGGCCCCCCAACACCGTGGTTAAATCAATCAGGTTTTTGCAGACCAATGTTGAATAAATCGAGGCCAATGTCTGATAGATGCACAAGGTTGTGCCTAAATAGACCAGGCAATAAAAAACCAAGTTCAACATGTCGATATGATAGTCCACCAAAGGAAACTAAAAATGTATGGACTGTCCTAAAAAAAAAGGAATGGGCGGCTCCAGTGGTTTTACTTAAAGTGGATGTAAACCCAATTTTTTTTTTTTAATTAAGGCTTGCACCTTGTACAGTATAGGATTTCATCTGTGCCCATTATTCCAACAAAGAGTTAATCTAGCTCTGAGCAATCCTCTTATCTTTTTTCAGTGAGATAAAAATGGACAGACAGAGAAATAGGAGTCTGTTTCTCCCCTTTGCTATGAGTGACAGATGGTTTACATATCTCATGCACAAGCTTGCAAGAGACATTCTTTGTACTTCAGATCCCCTCCTCCTTTCTTCTCCAGCTTTCCCAGGATTGACTGCTCCACACCTCAGCATGATTGGGCATGCTGAAGTCATGTCGTGACTTTCCTGGGTTTTGGCTAGCTATTAGTTATCATAGCAGAAGTTCAGTGTAAGAAATACACAGGAGAAAAATGTTTGTTGACAAAGGTATTGTAGAGGTGGCCAGGGATCTATTGACATCACGACTCCACCCACCGAGCTCCCAACAACAGACCCACCCACAGAATCTGCAGTTTTTTCAGGTCTCATGACAGACAGAGGGGAGACATTTGACAGGTAAGGATACATGCAGGAGGCATGTATATCCTTATAGATAACCACTATGGCAGTACCGTATATACTCGAGTATAAGCCGAGATTTTCAGCCTCTTTTTTGAGGCTGAAAGTGCCCCCCTCGGCTTATACTCGAGTCATCGCTGTCTGCCTGCTCGATCAGCGTATCGAGCAGACAGGCAGCGGCCATTCTAACATTCAAACGCCGCGCCTCCGCCTCCGCCTTCGCCTGTGATAGGCGGAACACTGAATTTCCCAGCAGCCTGTGTTCCGCCTATCACGGACATCGTCTCATCCTCGTACTACGGACAAGGATGAGACGATGTCCGTGATAGGCGGAACACAGGCTGCTGGGAAATTCAGTGTTCCGCCTATCACGGACATCCGATAGGCGGAACACTCAATTTCCCAGCAGTCAGTGGGAAATTGAGTGTTCCGCCTATCACCGACGGAGGCGCGGCTTTTGAATCCTAGAATGGCCGCCGACGAAGAGCTGAAGGACGGAGGCTCGGCTCGGGACGGGACGGGACGGGCCGGGCCGGGACGGGCCGGGCCGGGACGGGACGCAGGCTGGACGGGACGCAGGCTGGACGGGACGCAGGCTGGATGGGACGCAGGCTGGACGGACACAGGCTGGATGGACACAGGCAGGCTGGACACAGGTAGGCTGCACGGACACACACACACACACACACACACACACACACACAGATGCATGGACACACACACACACACACACACAGATGCATGGACACACACACACACACACACACACGGATGCATGGACACACACACACACACACACACACACACACACGGATGCATGGACACACACACACACACACACGGATGCATGGACACACACACACACACACACACACACGGATGCATGGACACACACACACACACACACACACACACACACACACACACGGATGGATGGACACACACACAGGGATGGATGGACCCACAGGGATGGACGGACACACAGGGATGGACAGGCATGTCTCACCCTCGGCTTATACACGAGTCAATAATTTTTTCCAGTTTTTTGGGGGTAAATTGGGGGCCTCGGCTTATATTCGGGTCGGCCTATACTCGAGTATATACGGTAGTTTAGAAAGGATGAGAGTGGGTTTACATCCACTTTAAACTATTCTTTAAAGTATGTGCGGATGAGATCCATCCCCATTTGAATTGTCTGATATTATTTTCATGTAGTTTTTTTGTGGTTTTACCGTAAGTCTATAATTATTGGATATGATGTATGCTTTACAATTGGACACACTGTTGCCTGTATAATATGGTTGTAATATCCATGGACCTGCCTTTTCCTGATTTAAAGAGGAAGTAAACCCTGATGGGTTTACTTCTTCTTTTTCTCCCTGCAAAGGTAAAGCATAATGGGCTACTATGCATTGCATAGTAGCCCATTATGTGTCACTTACCTAACACAGTAGTCAGCGATTTCACTGCTGTCCCCTGTAGTCCGCAGCGTCCATCTTCTTCTGGGTATCGCTGCTCCGGCCACTCACAGCGCCGGAGCAGCAATGACGTCACTCCCGCACATGCGCATGGGAGCCGCCACTAACGGCATATCGCCATTAGCGGCGGCATACCGCTAACACCGATAGTGCGCCTGCACGCTGCTGTCTATGGCACATGCTGTGACTGTCTTTTTGTAAATATCTCCCAAACAACCACTTTAAATAAAATATTTTAAAAAAAATGTATGGGCCATCCTATTCAGGCATCTCTGTATCTTATCAATGTAGTGCAAATTACCTTGTGGAGACCATATAAGCCTTGGAATCATCTCAGAATAGGCCAGGACAGTGTGAGGGAATAACAGTTTAAAAGAACACAAGTTTCTTTTCATCTCACAGAGAAGATCCTATGTCTTTATTTTGCCAACATCATTAACCCCGGCGTGAATAATTAAAACGTTGGGCGGAGGGCAAATACTTGAAAAATAGATCAGTTGGTCTCTAACATTCCTCCATCGGAGGCCTCTAATGCCCCACCAAAGAGCTTGGAATACATTAGAGTTCACACCTAAATTGGTAGAATATGTCCTGGTGTAAGCTCAATTCTTGGCCCAAAAAAAATGTGTGAAGTTTGTGTGGAGTGACCAACTATCCAAAACTGTTCGCTTAGAGGAACATGAAAAAAGAACAAAATTAATGAACCAGCAAGTTAGAACGGATATACATTTCATACCTATCACTATCCCAACGCCCCATCCTAAGATCAGCAGGGGAGAAAGATAAATGATTGGCAGTTGTGTCAGCAACAATTCTAAAGGAATGGGAAGTAAAGTGGAAACCAGAAAGATTTAATTTCTTGAGACATGAAGAAAAATTGGTATCTTGTGAGCGGGGAAAAATTTACATGAATGAAAGAGGAACCATGGCATAAAGGCCTAACTGACACATAGCGGGATGCATTGGAAACAGGACATATAGACAAGTTTGAAGCACAGAATAAAGTAAAAATGTCTGCCCAGACCCAGTGAGTCTGTTTTAGATCTACAGATGAATATTTTAATAGAATTATCATCAAGAGACATGAGAATATAATAGAAAGCTGGATGACGATTTATTTAGAGCGGTAAATTCGCCCAGTCCTAATGCTCCAAAGAAGGCTAAAGTAAAGGCAGATCAAAACAGCAGAACCTTGAAGGGAGAAAAACAGACAATCTCAAGAACAGAGACTAGAAATCAAAATCAAAAATCAAAAATCAAAAAATCAAAAATCAAAAAATCAAAAATCAAAAAATCAAAAATCAAAAAATCAAAAATCAAAAAATCAAAGAATATAGGACATCTGGTGTCCAAACTTGGGCGAGATTTCTTGAAACCCTTCAGAACCTGCAAAACTTGATAAAAGGATTTTAGGTTGGGAAGACCAGCAAATTTCAAGAAAGGGATATTCCTGCTAGTATTTTATTATTTTATATATTGAGGCCGGACTGAAATTAGAATGCATTAAAAAGGACACAAAAGATAATGCCACATACGCATCTACTTCTAATGGATTTATATTCATATTAGAACAAAAGAAGTCCATTTGTACCCGGCATTCATGTAATCCTCCCAGGTCTTGATTGAAACAGAGTTCTTGACGGTGACAGAGATCAATCCCAGATCAAATCCCAGAGGAAATCCGGGCAAAGGAAACCAATCGGATCTGCCTCTGGAGCCAGCTCTCAGAACCTGCAAAACTGAAAATGGGATAAAGAATCTGCTATGTTATTCTCAACTCTGGTAATGAATTTTGCCTTTGAAAATATTTAAAACCTCATGCAATGTAGCACAAGAAAACTGAGTGATTTAACAACAATTCTAATCTAGAGAATAACTGATTAATTAACTATAATACACCCTTATTATCTGTGTGCAAGAGAATGCACTTATTCTTGAACATATCACACCAGATAACCACTGAAACTACCACTGGAAATAGTTCTAGTAAAATGAAATTATGTAGAATTTCTGGAGTCCTCCAACTTTTGTGCCATTCAGTAGCACACCAGTGCAGAAATGCACCAAAGCCTACAGAGGCGGGGAATCAGTGAAAAACTTTAAGCTGAAGTCATCAGTCAATTCTTTCTGCCATATGGTAGAACCATTAAAACTGCTCAGGAAAATATCCCTTAAGTCTTCCTTAACTTGTTTAGAAATAGTAATATGGGGATTTTTAATGCCCCTTGTAGCGAGAGCCAAACAACGAGAAAATATTATAGCCACTGCTATCACCTTTGGATTTCCTTTAGCAAAGCTTTACATCTGGACAGGAAGGAAGTAATTATAAACTTCATATGGATCAATTTATTCATAGTTGGCCTGAAGTCCATATTACAGGAATCAATAGTAGTTCCAAGGAATTCAATAACGGTAGTTGGGAACACTGTCTTTTCCTGTGCCAGCGGGACCCCTAATGATTTGCAGATAATAAAGAAACAGGATAATGAATCATAACAGAAACTTCAATCAAGGGGGGGTCAACAAATAAAAAAGTTATCTAAATAGTGAAGGAATCCACATACTGGTCTATTTTCAGAAAGAACCCATTGTAAAAAGGTAGAGAAGGCTTCAAAGTAGAAGCATGACAACAAAAATGCCATAGGCATACATTTGTCGCAGTAAAATGAGCCATTAAACTGACAACCCAGAGAACTGAAACCCATAGGGTGTACACGAAGTAGGCGGAAAGCCAATTTTATGTCTGCTTTGGCTAAGAGGGCTAATTTACCAAAGCATCTTAATAAAACCAAAGCCTCGTCAAAATTTGTATAGAATACAAATGCCTCAACATCTCCAACCTCCTCGTTAAGGGACCTATCAGGGAGATAGGATAAATGGTGGATTAAACAAAAAGCCCCTTTTTGGGACTAGAACTAAAGGAGAAAGTCTAAAATCTGAAAAGAGGCGGGGTGGAGAAAAAGGACTGGCTATTCTACCCTCTTCATTTTATTTTTCAATATTATCTTTCACAACATTGTGGTGAAGCAAGATTGAACACAAATCTTTAACAGGTTAACCATCCTTACCATTAAAGAAAGGAACCAGAAATCCTTCACTGAAACCTTTCCACAACAGATCTGGCATCTGGGTTTTTAGATAGCGATCGAGCTATGGTAGTTTTTTTGGTAGCATCACTGGCGTCCTGGCTTTTGATAACTGAGTAGTGGCTTTGCAGGTGAAGTGATGAAGCAGAGGCTTTTTTAAATCTAACAACTGGGTGTGCCCCGATGCAGTACAAACACCCATGTTTGTAACTGCAGTTGGATAAGAACCGACACTGGTCTACATTGAATGCAAAGCAAAAAACTTTGAAAAATACTGCAGTACAAACACCCATGTTTGTAACTGCAGTTGGATAAGAACCGACACTGGCCTACATTGAATGCAAAGCAAAAAACTTTGCAAAATAAAAAATAAATGGATTTTTGTGGAATGAAGGGTTTATGTGATAACATCAGATTCAACCACAGTCCCACATCTTTAACTCCCCAGCATAAAGAAGGGGTGGGCCGACAGCTTTTGTCTAAAGTTTTCGGCAGTACCCCCCAAAATTATGAAACAATTCTGCTACAATATCTAGCTGCTGGATAAGCCTGAACACTTTTCAGGAAACCGTTCGCCCAAAACCACAGTATAAATACAGAAGGCTTAATGTCAATTCTTCTCAGTTTTTTCTTCCCCTTTTTTATCAGTTTGAATCTATCTGTAGGGGCCGGTATATAATTTTTTACTGTGTAAGGGAGATGCTCTCCCCTTTTTAAAGCAGGGTTCCAACCTAAAGTGGAACTTCCGCTCATCAGAACCCTCCCCCCCCTCCGGTGTCACATTTGGCACCTTTCATGGGGGAGGGGGGTGCAGATACCCGTCTAAGACAGATATTTGCACCCACTTCCGGGCATAGACTCTCACGGGAGTCTATGCCGTTTCCTGTCCCGCCACGCTGTCTGCTGGGACACACACGGGCCCCAGAGACAGCGCGCACCACTCCTAGTGTGCTGCACGACTCGCGCATGCGCAGTAGGGAATCGGGATGTAAAGCCGCAAAACGCTTCACTTCCTGATTCCCTCACCTAGAATGGTAGAGGCAGCAGCCGAGACAAAAGCGATCGATCGGTCTTGGCTGCCGACATCGCTGGACTCTGGGACAGGTGAGTGTTTATTTATTAAAAGTCAGCAGCTGTAGTATTTATGGCTGGCTTTTAATATTTGTTTTGCAGGTGGAATCCCTCTTTAACCATTTAATCCTGAATAAATGTGTTGGATATTACACTATGTGGAGCATCTTTTTTCCAAGTGGGACATCCATGAGTCTTTCAAAACGAGAAGTACAGGAGAGAGAGTGTCTACGGGATCCCAGTGTGCCAAGTAGACTGCAGCCCAAAGGCCCTGGCGGGGTAATACAGCCACAGGCGTTTTTGACCTTTTGCAGGTCAGATCTTTCTGGTAAGCAGACATCCTTCTTTGGTGATGGTCACATGCGATGTTGATGTCATATGGGACCTGGAACAACTGGAATATTTTATGAACTGTGATTTAGGAATCTAAGTGTGTGAGGCTTCCATGCTTTCACCACCTCAGTCCTGCATTTGCCTCTTTTTACCGCAAAAAATTGTGTATATTTGGATGCTCATCCTCCTTTGTGAAATCTTCTGTTGAATGAGGACCTTTTAAAGTGTTTTTATCAATATTTTGCTGACATGCTTATGAATAGTATACTTTACTAAATGTTAAGCGCAACTCTGTTTTTATATTTACTGATCTTTTTGTGATATCACACATGAGAGTTACTGTTTTTAATAAGCGTGTTTTTTTTTCCCCTTACATATTTAACATTTTTTGATTTATAATCCCTTGCTGGGGCAAAAAAGAACCTGTACATTTCTGAGCATCTACATTTTTTAAAGAGATACATACCAGAAGCAGAAGGCCCACTAGAGCCTCTGGAGTGGCATCCTGAGCCATATGTGAAGACGTGACTCTGTACGAGCCAGAAGGAGCACAGACACCGTTGAGTGAAGGAGAAGCAACATCCTTCCTCTGCCTTTTCCTGCCAGGCTGCCTGCCTGTACCACATATGCCTGAAGTGCCTTTAGCCATACTTTCAGAGCTGACTTGCATCTCTTCAGGAGGTGGGGGGGGGGCTCTTCTTCTAGGCAACGTCTCAGCCATTCTTCCCCGCCTGAGCTTTCTGCTTTCTCTATGAGGTGACCTAGGAGGTCCTCCATACTGCAGGTATCCCATCTTCCGTGAGTTGTGGCTTTTAAGGGAGCAGGGAGCGCGGGCTGCAACTGCTCACCAAATTAGACCATTCCACCTCCAGTTGCCACACAGATCCTCTGCTGGGATTGCCAATAACAACCTTAAAGAGGTGGGAAAGGGGGTCCCACTGAAGGTTAGGGGCTCTGTCAGGTGGAGGCAGATGCAAAAATCAAAACAAATGCCTCCTGCATGCAGTACAGATGCCAGCACCCACCCCAACAATTCAAATATTGCATAATATACCTTGCTTTTTTCATTATTTTCTAGATGGGGTTTTAAGTAGTAATGAAGGCTAAGTGCTTCTTGCAGTAGTGCATTCATAGGCACCTCCCTGGCAGCATTCCCGAGTGTGGCTCGGGTTGAATTTTCAGTATCAAAAGCGGTAATCCCCGAGCCACACTCAGGATCGCATCACAGGATCCGGGCAAAGTTACTTACCTTGTCCCCAGGATCCTGCAATGTCTCCCCCGCTGTGTGTGCGAGCCATGTCTTCGCTCAAGCGTTAAAACGCACGGGGATGGAGCAAAGAGCAAAATTCTAAAAGTTAAAAACACATTACACATACAGTACACTGTAATCTTACAGATTACATTACTATATCACATTATTTCACTTCCCTTTTGTCCCTAGTGGTCTGCCCAGTACCCTGCATGCAGTTTTATATTATATAAACTGTTCTTTCTGCCTGGAAACTGCAGATTGTCCATGGCAACCAAAAAATGTCCCTTTACAAGCGGTTTTAGACCAGCTAGAAAACAGTGATAATAAATTAGAATCACTTCCAGAATTGGGAGATAGTGATTCGTGGGGAAATTCGTCATCAAACACGGAAATTAATGACAGCGACAATTCTGCAACTGAGCAAATTTCAGTGTTTTTGATTTGATTACATTATTGAATAATTTTTATTATTATTATATTATTATTTGTTATAATTATTTATAGATATTTATTATATTATAATTTATGATTTGGTGTTTCAAACTTTATCATACCTGGGATGTTTACTAGAGTCTTATTTGGACAGATTTAAGTGAGTTATTCCTAAGAATTACAGGCCTACAATATAAAACACCAAAATTCCATGCAAAACATTGTACCACTTTGAGCATCAAAAATATTACATAATCATACCGCCGAGAAGGTTAAGGTAAAAAACACTCCTGTACGTTCTCATCCCCCCATCCCAAAACACCTACTGTCCCTGGTCACTGCTGCTGGGACATTCCACGTTGTTCCCCAAACTTCCATTTTGTAGAGGAGAAATTAGGGTAGCGATAGACACCTGCAGTTATCTATCAGCTGGGATCAGATTTGTGCCTTGCCGTGTGTTTTAATGGAAGCACACAGCCCCAGGTAGGAGCACACATGTAGCAGCCGCCTCACTAAAGGTGACATCCGCAAATAAAAATGGGGGAATTGGAGGGGGGGAGGGGTGGCAGTTTGGGGACTGACTGGAAAACCAAAAAATTCATTTATTTCAAAGAAAATGGACTATATATTAAGTTAAAGTTAAACTAAACTATTTTTTATTTATTTATTTCATGAATTAAATAATAAAAGGGGTTTAGTATCACTTTAACTTCATTTTTACCATTTTGTTTACATGAGAACATTTATTCTAAACCAAACAAGCAAGAAGATTAAGACAAAAGCAGTTCACTATAATCGCAAGAGTAGCAGGAAGAAGGAAAAAAGGAATGACTACTATTTAGCTTTAGCTTTAGTGCAGGCGCTTTAATAATGTTTAATCATTAAAAATGCATGCTGATGCACCGATCATTAAAATCAAGCATCAAAGCCAGGTTAGGGTATAACTTTGATAGCTTTTCTACTGCATTTACTTGGAATGTTAAGCCCAAAAAGACTGCAAGAGATGGAAAGAGTTACTATAATGCAATAATAATAAAATAAGTTGTCTGGCACATAATAAGAAACACTCTGTACTCTACCACGGTAAATTCACAAGGAATAAAACAAAAAGGCTTCACTGCAAAGGTAATGGACCTTGTAGTACTTTCCTTTCAGGAAGACTGAGAATAATGGTCATATAAAGCTTTGGGGTTGTGCAATGTGCTAGTGCTACATACGATATTTATTATTCACATGACTGCAAAGCCCTAAAATGTTATGTGACTGTTTTTCTGCATGATTCTAAAATGCAAAGACCTAGAGTTTGCACCTGTTTAAAGGAGAACTATGCAAGAAAGGTCAAGTCACACAACGAGCTTTGTCTCCATCACTTCTGTGTCTTAGATATCTTAAAGTAGAAGGAAAGGCTAAACAAAACTTTAAAATGTTGCCTCTCAATTGCTTTCAATTGCCCTACTTCCTAACATAAATCACAATGGGGTTGATTTACTAAACCTGGAGAATGCAAAATCTGGTGCAGCTGTGCATGGTGGCTAATCAGCTTCTAACTTCAGCTTGCTCAAAGTGGTTGTAAAGCCTTAAGGTTTTTCTGGATTAAGGTGAAAAACCTTCTGTGCTGCAGCCCCCCCCCCCTTTTCTTAACTGAGCTGTCAATGGACGCAGCAGCGGGACTCAGGAGCGAGCTTGCATGGGTGCCCCCAGGGAAAGTAGCTTTCTGTGGTGGGCAAGTGATGATGAGGAGGAGACAGGAGCACTGGTGTGACACTCCAGAAGAAGAGGATCAGGGCTGCTCTATGCAAAACCATTGCACAGAGCAGGTAAGTAAACACGTTTGTTATTTTTATTTAAAATAATCAAAGGTTTGCAATCACTTTAAGCTTAGACAATAAAACTTAGAAGCTAATTGGTTTCTATGCACAGCTGCACCAGATTTTGCACTTTCCAGTTTTAGTAAATCAACCCCTATGCAACTACTTTTTTTTTTTCAAGTTTTCTATGTGGTCTTGCCAGAAACAGCTATAGTGATGCACGCTGGTAGGTAAACTTGCTACTCTATGAATTCAGTCCCGTTGTCAGCCCTTCACATTATGCAGAGTTGTTGGAGCTTTGCAGTCACATGACCACATAGCAAAACTTCCAACAAAGTTTTTTTTTATTATAGTTTGTACTAAGGACCGAGCAACAAAGGAAATACATTTTCACATTTTCAGTCATGGAATTGTACAGTTGCAACCAACTGCAGTTGGTCACTGTAATGTAATGGCCTTTAATTTTACATTGGTAGAATGTCAAATCACAGTGTTACATGTTTCATATGAAATATATGATACCTTTGTCAGGTTTTTATTGCTGCCTTGTCCCCATCACATGGCTGAAGACAGGGTCTTGCACACAACAATGTGATCTTCTAATAAGAGAGTTTTACCCATTTGGGAGATTTTCTTTTACATCCTGTTCCCCTGCCACCGCAACAGGAATCAGGAGAAATCTTTCCAGTGTGGTCACAACTGTCATAAAAACTGATTTTTATACTGTGTTCAAGTGACAATCTTTGTTAGGTAACTATTGAAGTCTGTGTCCTAATTGGATGATTTTCCTCTTACCTTCTGTCCCAGTGACACCTATGTGTGTAAGGTTGAAGGGTGTCACTGGGACCGGAAATCAGGGGAATTTCCTAGCAAAGACTCACAGCAATTATTACCTGAAAGAGGTACCACTCCTTCTTCCCTCTATTCAAAACTGCAAAGAGAAAAGGTTTTAGCTGAAGTTTGGCATTGAGCAGTTCCATTAACATAAGTGGTCTTGAAATGTAGTTTTGTTTTCTCTATGCCTCTGGAGGATTAACCTTGTTAGAAAAATCTTAAGAGTTACCAACAGTTATCTTTTAACCACTGTTGACTGATGAGTTGTGTGTTTAAACTTTCACTTGTAACTTTCCCTAATGCTAATGATCCACAAACAGGTATTAGTAACTATCGTAGTTTCTGAGACAACTACTGTACAGGCATACCCTGCTTTTAAGTACACAATGGGGTTTATTTACTAAATTATTTACTAAAGCTGGAAAGTGCAAAATAAGGCTCACTGCTGCATAGAAACCAATGAGCTTCTAATAATAAAACCTGGAAGCTCATTGGTTTCTATGCAGAAGTGAGCCTGATTTTGCACTCCCCATCTTTAGTAAATAAACCCCATTGTGTACTTAAAATTGGGGAATGCCTGTATATGAAATTAATGATGCATTGAAAAAATTTAAAATTAGACAATAAAGTGGTTCCAAAGGCAGAAGGTTTTTCTTTTCTGAATGCATTCTATGTGCCCCCCCCCCCCCTTATACTTACCTGTGCCCAATCGTGATCCAGCGATGTGCATGAGAGTAGTGGCTCTCCTGGGTCTCTCTCCTCATTGGCTCACACAGCAGTGGGGCCAATGAGGCAAGAGTGGGGGCAGGGCCAAGCCATGCTCTGTGTGTGAATGGACAATGTCTATTCACAGGAGCGTGGCTCAGGAGCGAGCCTGCTTGACTGCCCCATAGCAAGAGGCATGCTATTGAGGGCACTCAGCAGGGGAGGAGCCAGGACCACTGGTGGGGGGACAAAAAATAAGAGGATCAGGGCTGCTCTGTGCAAAACTATTACAAAGAGCATGTAAGTATAGCATGTTTGTTTGTTTGTTCTTTATTTTAACCTTCAGAACCAATTTATTAAAAAAATCATGGTGATTTACTCCATAGAGTACCATATCCCTGAATATATCTAGAAATGGATAGCCCCCTAGGGGTGGACACAAGTCATATGTAAATAGGTAAAAGAATGATTTTATTAAACACATATAGACTAAAAATATTTTCATGGAATGTACAAAGCAAAAGCGACTTTGAATACACAAATTGGTAGATAAAAAAGATAACATAAGGTGATATTCTCTACCCAACGCGTTTCAGAGTTAATTACAGCTCCTTCATCAGGGCTAAGGGAGATATCAAATGTTTATAATATAAACACAAGAGTCAATGACAACAGTCATAGACAAAATATAAGTATGGTAAGTAATAAATCTGACTTACAGCCGCTTTCAAGGTGTGCATATAGTCATTCCATGTTGCAATAAAAGAAAGACATGGTCTCAAGACCTCCTGCTTGCTCTGTCCTCATCATAAGTATCATGGATTATATACTAAATTAATTAAGATGCTATAGTTTTAATGGCGCATCACCACATGCTTACCTCAACAGAGGACACCAGAAACCACTGAGGCCTGAAAGGTGAAATCCTATAATTGGGACATGGTGTTACCACATATCCATATATGGAAAATATGTATGGTTCTTTTAGAACCACTTTAAGACATGGAAGATCTAGGCTAGTAATGATCACAGATATATTGGAATAATTGCCTTGGAACCCCAACTGTCATTTTTTAATTGTTCTCTGGTTCTAAAAAATGTAGTTCCCAACACACGATAACTGCAATAAAAGCACCTAAATGCGGTCCGGTTTTGCTGCGATTGTAAAACCACATTGCGCAAAGCTTGTCGCTCAAAACGGAGCAGGAGCTTGTTTTAGTGCACAAGCTTCACACAATGCGATTTATTGTGATTTTGACAATTGCAGCAAAACGGCACCTTGTTTATCAATTTTTAATAGCACCTGAACAAGTGTGCTGCGTTTTGCCAGCATTGCAGTTTTATTCGGAATCACTATCTTACCACATGTATTTTTTTGTAAGCCTATGATATGCATAAAACATGTATGTTTTATTTCCTGCATCTTATTTTTTTCTTTAAGTAGAAGTTATATGGAATTGTAACCCAATAGGCAGTTATGGTTATAGGAGGTGACACAGAAAAAGTCATCTCCAAGCTGCACATACACTAATAGATTTCTAGCCTACAAGTCAAGCTGGCATAGCCACCCATTGCTCTGAATTGGCTGAATTTCTAGCAGTGTATGGCCAGTATGATACTAATCATGAGTAAGTGACTTAAAGACTTTATGGTCATCATTTTTCCTGGTCCAGCCTACACAACTTTAAAGTATGATCCACATATACAGAACTTATTCTTTCACCTTAAATGCCTGAATAATCAAACGCTATATAGAAATACAAAAACAGCCGAGCCAGCATCATAATAATTTAATGTTTTTCTTGGAAAATATGTTTCAGCCTATAGGTTAATAGGTTCAACCTTCCCTAAACCACTAAGTGGTTTTAGAACACAGTTATTGTTCGGGCATTTACTTTGTGCAGGGAAATATTACTTATTTATAAAGAAATAAATGTGGTCAAAGTCTGAAGTCCAGGCTGATTGCCCTCTGTAGCATTCCTTTCCCTCCCATACACCTCCAGCTGTGCACACGCACACTGCAACCAAACAGACCATAAATTCAAGAGCACAAATTACAAAAACATGTAACTTGGAATACCAGGAAACAGACATAATAACTCCATCACAATCCACAGTCACCATTTGTTATTTCATTTGCTTTCTACTCAGAGAACAAAACATAATGTAGCGTTCAATTTACTGGAAAACCAGTAATTTTGTGGTACATTGTTCTAAGGTTCCATATCTGGCATACTGATTTTTCATTGGTTCAGTCTAGACTAAAATGCCCCCATTGATGACAACAGACCTGGGTGAAGACACCAATGAATTTTTTTTAAGGTTAAAGTAGTACTCATGGGGAACAGGAGGCATAGGAAGGCATAGAGTCTGAGCCCAGAGATGGTTTTTAGTATTGGAGTAGGGAGGTAAGTGCTAAGGGTTCAAGCAATGGAGAGGTTAAGGGATGCTTTTGTGAGGACACAGTACTGAGCTCTCTCTCTCTCTCTCTCTCTGTGTATATATATATATATATATATATATATATATATATATATATATATATATATCAGTAACTTACTGGGAAATGAAAAAGGTCACACCGCCCAAAACATATATTTTAGTGTTTGGTGTGTGCTGACAAATGAAGTACCTTATATATTAGGATCTATGGTAAAATAGGCTGTCATGTGCTGCAACAATTATGGCCTTATTCTTATAATTTTGTTTAATTTACTTTCGGCTCTTTTTGCTGCACCAGGGAGCTTACACGCTAAGGATATATATATATATATATATATATATATATATATATATATATACATATATATAATATGTGTGTATATATATATATATATCCTTAGCGTGTAAGCTCCCTGGTGCAGCAAAAAGAGCCCAAAGTAAATTAAACAAAATTATAAGAATAAGGCCGTAATTGTTGCAGCACGTGACAGACTATTTTACCATAGATCCTAATATATAAGGCACTTCATTTGTCAGCACACACCAAACACTAAAATATATGTTTTGGGCGGTGTGACCTTTTTCATTTCCCAGTAAGTTACTGATATCTTTTTTGAGCATTGGCAAGCATGTGCAGAGTTAATCAGTCCTTTTCTGCCAGAGAGAATTATCAAAAACAGAAAAACATGCATTTCATTTTCAGTAATTATATATTAGTAGTTCGCAGATTGGTCTTGAAGCCTGTGAACAGCAGGATGAATTAATTTTTTTTGGAAAATGAAGGACCACAATCAAATGCACCATGTTCTTATACATTTTTTAAATGTATTATAGACAGGACTAAAGATAAAATGTTAAAAAATAAGTAAGAGCTCTTACTTTCTTTTCAATTCCCTTCTTGTCACTCCTTACCACCTGTTGTAAAACTCTGTTGTTTGCAGAGCTCAGTAGTTCAAGCTGAAATTTACACATACATGTGTAGCGCTGGCTCCTGATGAGTAGGAGCTATGGTTTTTCAAAGTTAAATTTTCCTGAAACCACAGTTGGGTTTTGGGGCTAATTTTCAAAATTTCTGGTTTCAGTACCAGTCTAGCTGGGTTGCACTGGGTTCTCCTTGACCGCAGGTGTCGCTGTCACCGCCGGCAAGAGTTGAGAATGCAGTCTAGCTGGGTGTATTGAATGCCACTGTTTTTTTGGAACCAGCCGAGTGGGAGTGTTCTCCTGCTGTGCATTTTGGGAGGTGGTATTTAAGGTATGGACACCGCATGCTTCAGGGGTTCTGTTCCAGAGAATAGTTTCTGTCTGTTTGGTTCTGGTCCTCCTGACCAGCCTTGTGGCCCTCCTGGCCTGGGGTGCGGAACCATGCATTTCAAGTCTCGGGACTGGCTAGTCCGAGGCAATGCAACGGTAGGGACAGGCCTGAATGGATTTTGGGGCCTATTGATCCAAAAGTGGTTCGGTGCCATCTCACCTAAGGGAAAGGCCCAGCAACTGGAGAAACCCCCGGGGGAGGATTCTTCAGGAGAAAGCCATGTGCGAGGCTGGCTTCTCTGAAGGAGCCTGGAGGCTTAGTTGAAGGACACTACATGGATCTACACTCATGCCGGATCGGCTGAGAGATACTGGTACCGTATGATAGCTCTTTAAATTTGTCTATGTCCCTCAGCAATGCTCAAGTCTGTGGCAGAGACTTTCTCAAATATCCTATACTCAAGACTGTGGCAGAGACTTTCTCAAATATTCTACACTCAAGTCTGTGGCAGAGACTTTGCTTAACACCCTCCTGGCTGCTAGGCCTAGTGACAGGAGGTCTATCCGGGGGTTGTAAAATCCAGCTGTGAAACGGTTGCTATTCTCTGGATTTTTCCTATAAGAGACTTTCCAGTTTTGCAGTCTAAAGTACATGAGCTTAATCCTAACCCTCTACCCTAAAGTGAGAGACTCTGTTTCTGGTTCAAATAAATAACCCAAAAGAAGATTCAGTGTCAGTTTCCACATTTCTTTGGGCCATTTTCCACGGGAACCCCTAGACGGAGAAGAGGTCAAGAAGGTAAAGGTAAGCCCAATAAAACCAGTAGCTCCTTCGGGGGTCAGTGCTACACAAGTAAATGAGTTAGATCGGTGATTCATTTCTTAATGGACTCTTCTCTATCTGTAGTAAAAATGTGTAAAATTAGTACTGCTTGGACCTTGAAGAAGGGGACATACACCGAAAGCTTGTCCTGAAAAATTGTATGTTAGTGCAAATAAAAAAGTATCACAGACAGTACTCAATTTTCTCTGTAGTTTCAAAGGCAAACAAAGTGACTCAAAGAAAGTATTTGTCTTGTGTTGTCTCTTTAGGTAACCCTGCATTAAGAATCATTTATCATGTTTTAAAAGAATATTTGTAAAACAAAAACATACAGAATTAAATATTTTAATTTAATTTACCCAAAACCATCATGTTTACTTCCCTTCATGTGGTTGTGTATTTCCAAACACATACATTAAGTGTACAGGTAAATCAACCAAGATGAACAAACTTTAATCAGTTTCATCCATTTTGACAGTGCAAGTACTGTACTGAAAATCCAACCAAGAGTATCAACATATACGATTGTGGAAACTGCTAGAAAAAGCTTTTCGCTTGTGCTGAAAAATACACTACTAAGCTGTCTATGAAAAGAAGAAGTTGGAGATAAGCTGGGAGAATAGCCTGTTATTAAGATATTTTATTAAACATTTTACATAAGGACCATATTGAAAGGCTTTTCTTATAAGAATTGGTTTTCATTCATTTTTTTTTTCTTTTAAAATTTAGCTTGGAGTAGGAAGGCGTTAAGTCCTCTGTCAGCTTTTAATTGCTGTCTGTGTCCCCACTGGGAAGATTCACCTCTTTATGTGTCCTAGAGACCATTGACACCAGTACAGAAAGTGGAAATTCTACATTTTAGAGTTGTTAATGAAGGAAGAGATGAGGGGAGATCTTCCAGTGATGACTAATGTTCTGGTGATAATGGCATACAGTGGGAATTCCCTGCACTTAGGGGAGGATTCTTTTCACTTACTGTTGCATCCTCAAGACAGGAAGTTAAGAAAAGTCTCTCCAGAAGGATACAGACTGTAAAAAATAACCTGATATTGGTGTAACTGCCCTACTTCATTGAAATAAAAAATGCTGGGACTGCAGTTTACAGAGGGGTCTTGATGAGGGTATGTGGCTTCCACATATTTGCAAATGTTTTGCAACTAAAACATCTGTTTTTACATTTATTGTTTGATAGTGTAATTTTATTTTTTGCTTGATAGCTAGTAATTGTGCTTAGAAATCTGTTGTGTTGTTTGTGTTGTTCAAAGCCCTTTCATGTGCACCTTACTTTAATAGCTAGTTATAAATTGGGGTGGTAGCTAATTTTGTTTAGGTGACTGGAATTGGCCTTAAGCTTTGCTTGGCCTCTGGTGTGTCCCTGCACCTTTAAAGAAGAATGGGCTGGCTCCAGGCATACCTGCCCTTAATTTGTCCATTGTTTATATACTGTATGTTCTAACACAGAGGCTCCCATAGACTAGAGTTAGGACTGCACTCTGCAGAGGGGGCTTGACGAGGCAGTGCATCCGCCATATATTTGAAAATGTTGTGCAACTAAAACCTCTGTTTGAGTTGCACACATCCCCTCTCCCTCTGCAATCCTCTTGTCTCAGGAAATTTTGAGATTAGACAACCTGTAATCACATTGGATCCATCTTCTTCCAAGTCATTGTTAGATTTGCCGCATGGGCAGGTGAGGAGTTCAGTACGGTCTTCAAACTTCATTTACTACACCTAGCTACATGGGACAAAGTACCTCATGTACTCTGTCCCATGGGTGGAAGAACAGTGTAAAAAAGTGTAATGATGGATTTTCTTTAAATATCTTTTACTGTTAGTCAAGATAATGTAAATTATGTAATGTCTATAGTCTGAGCACAGAAACATTTTAAACATGTCCACTGTTCTTTGGCATAAAGCACCAGTACTACAAGGACCAGGATTCTGGCAGAACAATAAAAGCAGTGATGTGAAAATTGAATGATACTTGTATCTGTCTTTATGTGCCCAACCAGCCTCTATGTGAGGATATAGGTGTTATCATACACAGATGCACATTCAGTAGTGTATGACTACATGATAACAGAAGTTTGAAGTGCTGGTAAGTTGTCACCAGTGTAAGCGTGCATGTGTCCATAAACGTGAAAAAGCACTATAGAGTGCTATTAACTCTTCTTATCATGTAAAATTTACTCGTGAGACTGTGCGGGTGTACGTGAACAAGGATATCAGTGCAATTGGGTCCACGTTTCAATGAGTGTATGGAAATGTAAAGACAGTAAGCCCGACACGTTATCTTTAAAAAAAACAAAAAAAAACAAATGCAAGTATTATATAAAAAAAATGCCAAAAAATAAATTAGGCTATGTACATAAAAACTCTAGAAAAAAATGTAAAATAAATTATTACACTACTTCAAAACCTATGAATTATTCACAGATATTTCCATTGCCATAGGCCTTCTACTTCTGGGAGCATAAAATAATTATCAAAAATGTGATGGCACAGGTTTACCACTACTAATATTTCATTGCATCTGCTCTAGCTGATGTCCCAAGGAGTTGAAAGCATCTCTCTGTCTCTCATAATTATGCAGTACATAGGTTACCTTGACAACCAAGATTAATATCTTGTGCTCTTTTGGTTGGTGGGATGCAGTACGTGCCATTTTTGTACACCTATCCTGAATATACATTCTTTATACTACTTTATGTTTAATTTAAAAAAGGTAATTAAAGACAATTTTCTTAGTTCTGAGACCTCACTGTAAACAAGGTGCTGCACATACATACGGAGCAGATGTGCTTCTGTTATTGCTAGAACATCATATTCTTAAATTCAAGGAAATGGTTATCGTATGTGTCCCAGAAGTTCGAGAAAATGTTAGACTCTTGGTGCAGACATGCAATACATTACACACAAACGTAAAGACATCTGCAACTGTAAGCATAACTGAGAAGTTTTATGATAATAACAGGTACTCCCATTGGCATTTGTATTTCAATGTACTTGTCATCTATTGCACAGATGCAACTGGGGATAGTGCGCTGGCTGCAGAGCAGGTGATCTGTCTCTTCGAACTTGGCCCAGTTTAGGTTTGGAATCATTGTCCTCTCTAACACTTTTTAACATCCCTGGTGGAATGATTATGTCTGATTTCTGAATGTCAAAGCGGTACATTGTTTTGCATGGAAATTTGTTGTTTTTTATTGTAGGCCTGTAATTCTCAGGAATAACTCACTTAAATCTGTCCAAACAAGAGTCTAGTAGACATCCGTGTATGATAAAGTTTGAAACACAAAATCATTAATTATAATATAATAAATAACTATAAATAATGATAAAAAATAATAATATAATAATAATACATTTTATTCAATAATGTAATCAAATCAAAAACACTTAACCACCTCAGTACAGTGCAGTTACACCCCCTTCCTGACCAGACCAATTTTCAGCTTTCAGCGCTCTCACAGTTTGAATGACAATTACTCAGTCATCCTACACTGTATCCATATGAAACTTGCGTCCTTTTTTCCACACAAATAGAGATTTCTTTTAGTGGTATTTAATCACTAGTGGGTTTTTTATTTTTTGTGCTATAAATAAAATAAAACGTAAATTTTGTGAAAAAAATGCCTTTTTCTTCGTTTCTGTCATAAATTTTTGCTAATTAGTAATTTTTCTTCATAAATTTTGGCCAAAATTTATACTGCTACATATCTTTGGTACAAATAACCCACATTAGTATATATTATTTGGTCTTTGTGAAAGTTATAGAGTCTACAAACTATGGTGCCAATCACTGAAAATTGATCACTTCTGATCAGGCCTTCAGTACATCAGGTGTACCTCATTTCTTGAGACACTAACAAGTCAGGAAAGTACAAATACCCCCCAAATGACCCCTTTTTACAAAGTAGACATCCCAAGGTATTAAGTAAGTAGCATGGTGAGTTTTTTTAAGTTGTCATTTTTTCCCACAATTCTTTGCAAAATGAAGATTTTTCATTTTTTTTTATTTTTTTTTACTAAATTGTCATATTATCAGGTTATTTCTCACACACAGCATATGCATACAACAAATTACCCCCCAAAATACATTCTGCTACTCTTCCCGAGTACGGCGATACCACATGTGTAGGACTTTTACACAGCCTGGCCACATACAGAGCACTAACATTGATGTAGTACCTTCAGACGTTCTACGAGCAAAAATTACGCATCTCATTTCTCAACCACCTATTACACTTTTGAAGGCCCTGGAGTACCAGGACAATGGAATTTCCCATAAAATTACCCCATTTTGGAAAGCAAACACCCCAACGTATAATCTGTGAGGCATAATGAGTCTTTTGAACGGTTCATTTTTTTCCAGAAGTTTTTGGAATATGTGGAAAAAAATTTAAACGCATTTTTTTTTTACACAAAATTGTCAATTTATAAGATATTTCTAACACATAGCATGTATATAGCAAAAATTACACCCCAAAATACATTCTGCTACTCCTCCCGAGTATGGCGATACCACATGTGTAGGACTTTTACACAGCCTGGCCACATAGAGAGGCCGAACATTGAAGTAGTACGTTCAGGCGTTCTAGGAGCATAAATGACACATCTCATTTCATTCCTACCCATCACACTTTTGAAGGTCCTGGACCACCAGGACAGTGAAATTACCCACAAAATGACCCCATTTTGGAAAGCAAACACCCCAACGTATATTCTATGAGACATGGGCTGGAGATAGGTACTCGGGTACTCTGATGGCCTGGTGACAGGTACTCTGGTACTCTGATGGCCTGGTGACAGGTACTCGGGTACTCTGATGGTCTGGTGACAGGTACTCGGGTACTCTGATGGTCTGGTGACAGGTACTTGGGTACTCTAATGGTCTGGTGACAGGTACTCGGGTACTCTGATGGCCTGGTGACAGGTACTCGGGTACTCTGATGGCCTGGTGACAGGTACTCGGGTACTCTGATGGCCTGGTGACAGGTACTCGGGTACTCTGATGGCCTGGTGACAGGTACTCGGGTACTCTGATGGCCTGGTGACAGGTACTCGGGTACTCTGATGGTTTGGTGACTGGTATTTGGGTACTCTGAAGGGCGGTGACAGGTACTCATATGGACTGTGACAGGTACTCGGGTACTCAGATGGACTGTGACAGGTACTCTGGTACACAGATGGACTGGAACAGGTACTCGGGTACTCAGATGGGCTGTGACAGGTACTCGGGTACTCAGATGGGCTGTGACAGGTACTCGGGTACCCTGATGGACTGTGACAGGTACTCGGTACTCTAATGGACTGTGACAGGTACTCGGTACTCTAATGGACTGTGACAGGTACTCGGGTACTCTAATGGACTGTGACAGGTACTCGGTACTCTAATGGACTGTGACAGGTACTCGGGTACCCTGATGGACTGTGACAGGTACTCGGTACTCTAATGGACTGTGACAGGTACTCGGTACTCTAATGGACTGTGACAGGTACTCGGGTACCCTGATGGGCCGTGACAGGTACTCGGGTACCCTGATGGGCCGTGACAGGTACTCGGGTACCCTGATGGGCCGTGACAGGTACTCGGGCACCCTGATGGGCCGTGACAGGTACTCGGGTACCCTGATGGGCCGTGACAGGTACTCGGGTACCCTGATGGGCCGTGACAGGTACTCGGGTACTCTGATGTGCCGTGACAGGTACTCGGGTACTCTGATGTGCCGTGACAGGTACTCGGGTACTCTGATGTGCCGTGACAGGTACTCGGGTACTCTGATGGGCCGTGACAGGTACTCGGGTACTCTGATGGGCTGTGACAGGTACTCGGGTACTCAGATGAACTGTGACAGGTACTCGGGTACTCAGATGGGCTGTGACAGGTACTCGGGTACTCAGATGGGCTGACAGGTACTCTGATGGGCTGTGACAGGTACTCGGGTACTCTGATGTGCTGTGACAGGTACTCAAATACTCTGATGGACTGTGACAGGTACTCTGATGGACTGTGATTGACAGGTACTATGAGGGGTGGTGACAGGTCCTCTTTATTGGGGGGGGGGCAATCAGTATGATTGGTGTACACTGTATGCGGTAACGAGATGTTACCGCAATCTCCTCCTCACACACGATCGGTGTGTGAGGAGGAGAACCCGGTAACATCCCGTTACCGCAGTTTGTTTACATTTTTGTGATCGGCTGTGAAAGGATCACAGCCGATCATGTGGGTAAACAGCCGGCCAATGGCTGTTTACCAGCGTCGGTGACGAGCAGTGTTCCCGGGGAACACGCCGCCACCGACGTGCACGCGCAGCGCGCTCGCGATCGCGCGCATGCGCCGTGCACGTTCGGGGTGTGACCATCTGTGATCGGCCGTGACTTCATCACGGCCGATCACGTGGTAAACAGCCATAACGAATGGCTGTTCACCCCCTTCGGTGGCGAGCGGTGTCTCCGTGACACGCCGCCACCGAAGAAACAGGGATGTGCGCGCACGATCGCGCGCATTCCCTGTTTAAACGGGAGGCCGTCATATGACGGCCTCCCGCCACAATAGGTGCGCCGCCTGGCCGTCATTTGACGGCCGGCGGTCAGCAACTAGTTAAATTTGTCCAAACAAGGGTGCAATATTACTAGTGACTGTAATACTAGACACTTCATACTGGTTTAGAAAACATCCCGGGTATGAAAAATTTTAAAACATGGAACTGCACAAAGTCCGACATCACAATCAGGACAATGGAACGCACTCCTCTATGTCAAAAATGGTTTTAGACCAGCTAGAAAACAGCGATAGTGAATTATAATCACTTGCAGAATTGAGCGATATTGATTCGCTGGGAAATTCGTCATCAAACACTGAAAGTGATGACAGCGACGATTCTGCGACCGAGCTCAGTGCTGCGTGATCCGTACCACACTCAATAGAGCACCAATTTTGCACATTCCTGAGCTCAGTCACAGAATCGTTGCTATCGTCACTTTCAGTGTCTGATGACGAATTTCTCCACTAATCACTATCGGTCAATTTTGCAAGTGATTCTAATTAACAATCGCTGTTTTCTAACTGGTCTAAAACTGCTTTTGACCTAGAGGGATGCTTTTTGGATGCTAGGCAGAAAGAATGGTAAAAGTGCAGGCAGGGCACTGGACAAAGCACTAGGGACAAAACTGAGGCTGAATGATTTGATACAGTAATGTAATCTACAGATTGCAATGTATTGTGTGCGTTATGTTTTTTGTACTTTTTTTAATTTGCAGCCGGGCTTCGCAGGGAATGGAGCCTGGAACAGTAAAACATTGGGCGGGGGATCCGACGGAGGACACAGCGGGAGGACATCGCAGGATCCTAGGGACAAGGTAAGTACCTGGATACTGCGGTGTAATCCCGAGTGTGGCTCAGGGTTAATGCTTTTGGTACTGAAAATTAACCCCAAGCCACACTTGGGATTACCGCTAGGGAGGTTAAAGGGTTGGCCAGTATTTTTTTGTAATAATTATGCTGATCATTGGTTTTCCAAAGCAGAATGGATATGCATAGAAGAATATGAGTGTCCTGTATTGAAAGACATGTAACGACAAAAGAAAAATAAATTATGCCTGGAATATTGAATTAACATTTTTTTCTTTTTTCTAGTCAACACTTTGAAGATTAGCAAAAGAAAAGAAAAAGACAACTTTTACCGTCAAGTCTGGAAAGTGAAAACATCAAAGAGTTCAGCTGGAGGGTTGGTGCATGTATGCATACATGACTTGCAATCTCTGCTGCTAACAACTGAGGGTGGCAGTTATGTTTTTTCCTTCCCTTTTTTTAATTGGTACAGTAACTACATTTTCCTTGTTAATTTATAGAAATGAGAGAATGATTCTTAAATCGATCGTCATCAAATGGTAAACACTAAGGTGGAAGAAAACAACATCTTGAAGTTGGGGGAATAGTAGAGAGCTCCTAGGGCTGTACTTCCTGAAGTAAAAATTCAGTAGGACAATCATCTAAAACAAATAGACAGGAAAATCAGAGAAGAGTTTGGAAATCCAGGGAAGACTGTTTCAGTCATTTAAAAAAATGGTAAGAAAATGCATAGGGGGGTTGTCTACACTGAAAACTGCATGTTAAAATGAGCTATGGCTCCAGCAATTTAGGCAACTAAAGTTCCTCACCAAAATCTTGATTTTTTTCCCCTTAAAAATTAAACCTATCCCTAAGTTTCCACTTTTTAAAGCCTAGTACACATGGGCCAAATGTCGAACGACATTGGCTAGTTCAATAAATATAGGCCGACATATGTGTATGGCAGTCGGTTCAACAGAAGCCAGCTATTTGGCTGGCTTCTGTTAGACGAGCATGCTGGAAAACCAGCAGCCAATTGCCTCAGGATCAGGATTGTTCTGGTGGGGGGGGGGGGCATTCCCCCGTCAGAACACAAAAGAACAGAAGTAGTTTTTTTTAAACCAATGGTGTATACCAGGCTTAATCCTCCCATTTGGTCCTATCTGAGCATTGGTAAAGCCTAGGAGACAGAAGGGAATGAGGACCAGCTCAGTTTGTACAGGTGATATAAAAATTACGTCAGGTATCTGTATCTAGGGAATCATCTCCTACAATACTTTCAGATATGCAAGGAAAGGTTTAAAAAGGGTTCATAGATTCCTGACAAATGGGAGTGGTACACTCATGCCTGGATTAAAAACGGAATCCCTGGGGAAATAGTGCTCCCTGTGTGCAATTCATGGCTAAATTTTCTATTTTGACTGGAATGTACATATAATCTCATGAGCTCATTTACCTATCAATCCATCAGTCCTTCTCTTTACTCTACTGCAGCAATGCACCCACCACTAATTCTTGTCTAGTCATTCAGTAAAATCGGACTCTTTGGAACATCATAGACATTAGCTCATTAGATATATCTGTCAGCATCTGCATATCTGATCTCAGGCAGGTTGAGGATTACATCTTCAGAATTAGCCATTTTAGCTTGGCATCCAATTTTATTGTGGCTTCATTCTTTCCCAGCATTAGTATTTTCTCTACCTACGTCTCCTCAATATGTGGCCATAGAATTTTCACTGTTGACTTTTCTAGTGAGCAGTCTGCTTTTATTTTCTGGAGCAGTGACTCGTGTGAACATTGGGAAGTTCAGAAAATGCTCTAAAAACTCACAGTCCAAATTCATCAATTCTTGGGAACTCAGCTTTAGGGATGATTTCATCAGGAGAATCGGCAATTCATCACTTTTTGATTAACTTGAATATTTCTGTGTAGATCTATTTGATCAGTGAAGAATCATCTATCTGAGGAATTCAGGCAACAGTGATAAATTCATTGTAAAATATTTGCTATTTGTTGATCTACTGACCAGATTCATTTTAAACATTTACTACATTTCTTATGTTCCAATCAACACGCCACCCAACAGGAAGACCATTCATGGTTTATCTTTTAATTATCATTCATTTATCTGGGAGCCCACTGACCCCGACCCCAAAAAAAAATACAGTAAAAGCTGAAATACTTACCTCTGATCCTGGCTTCCTGAAAGGCCTGCTCAAGATGCAGGAGCTCATTCTTGCAGGTTTTGAAGTACTCAGTATTATCTAGAGCAGTGGTTAGACACAGTGTGCAAGAAGCACAGAAATGCTGGGACCCAATGTATTTTTTGGGGGTTTTTACTTTAATTTTTTGTTTTATTTAAAATATGTTTTTATTTGAAGGATAAGGAGGAGTTCCAGGTAAGCAAACTTTGACTTTCCATGTAAGTGAATCATCCTGTCTAGAAAAACATAATTCACTATGTTCTACTATTATATATTACTGTAAAACTATTAATACTTTGGTGAGTCATATATTTTTCACATTAATGCTAATTATTTCAGCAAGAATGACCATAACAACTCATGGAGAAAAGCACATAAAGGTGTTTGTACTTGCCTGTAAAAAAAGCGTGCCTTAATATGCAAAACCACAGAATTAAGGTAAATTAGAATTGTCTCCCCCAATTATCACAGAAAGAAAAGAAAATAGACAAACTGAAAACACAATTTGAAAAAATGAATCCCTCCTCTATGTGTTCTATCATGCAGCATCACAGTGTCAGTTTAGCCTGAACATATAATATAGGTCAATAGAAGCAAGAGTTTGCTTAGGAATATTTGTCAGAGATATTGTAGCAGCTAAATGGCACATTTAAAGCGGTCTGCTACATTGAGTTATTTATGCATGTTCTCATGTCTGAAAGCTGAACACTCAGCTAGTTTCGTTTAACACATTTTTTTTTTTTTTAACAGACTCTCTTACCTAGTCACCACATAGCATTCACACTATGGAAACATACATATGTAAGTTGGATCAACTTTCACGAGAGTGCAGTCTATAAATTCATTAGGAATGACATAACTTCCTAGTGAATATTAATGTGTCTCAAAATGGTTTCCTTCGCTATATGTAGGTAAAAAGCCATTATTAATTATTATTATTTATTTATAAATCACCATCCTTTTAACTCCTTAATGAACGACTTGAGGTCTTTTAGACCTTTAAAACGCATGATTAGCATACTTACTTAAAGGAGGGCATTGTTTTCTTTCAAGGTAGTTAAGTATTTATTTAAAAAAAAATTTTGTTAGCTAACATTCCTTAAGATTTATAGCATAAATTGTGAGAAAATAATAAAAATAATCTACTATGTATTTTTCACAGTAATAATAAAAGTAATATTTTACAATGACAATATATTCCTTGTGTTCTAATGTTGTATGCTTTATTTATGTAAGTTTTATGGAAAGGTACTGTGAATTATGGTTAGGGAGTGCAGTTCACTTTCTTTAGTGTTGTTTGTGAAATTACATTCAATCCAAAATCAAATGTTAAAAGCAAATGAAATTTTGAAGTCCTTTTGAATGATATTTGTTCAGCCATCGAATGCATAAAGAATTTTTGTACAAATGTTTGTACGAACGTTCATTCCAAAAACTCTAGTACTGTGTAGCCAGCTTAAAGTGGTTGTTAAGCCACTTTCACATCTTCATACCATCCCCTCTGTGTTCTAATCCTGTGTGCCACTATGTGAGCGATTTATAAAAAATAAAAAAAAAGCCTGCTATACCTCATTTTATAGCTCTTCTGAGTGATCACGTGATCGGCTGGCTTTCTTCTCTCTTTCAAGATTCCACCGCTGATGTCACTCGGGAGAAGAGAGGAGAGAGAGAGCCAGTCGATCATGTGATCTATAGTTCCCAACTGTCCCTGATTTGGAGGGACTGTCCCTGATTTGGAGCAATGTCCCTCTGTCCCTCATTCCACCTCATTTGTCCCTCATTTGGTCTGATAGTTGTATATAAAATGCACTTTTTATCTTTCAAAAAGTGTTTCCCAGTGCTAATCCTTTCATACAATTTCTAAATTGCTGCATTTTTACATTGTAAAGGGCAATATAAAAGAATAGTAGTGGTAAAAAAGTCCTTGTGCATTTAATTAAACTTTTTCTGGTTAATTCTCCTTTAAGGGGGTGTGGCAGGGGGCGTGTCCTATGCCATCATACATTTGTTAGTAGATGTCCCTCATTCCCATCTCAAAATGTTGGGAGGTAGGTGTGATCGCTGAAATGAGCTGTGAAATGAGGTATAGCAGACTTTTTTTTTTTCTAAATCACTCACACAGGGGCACACAGGATTAGAACACAGAGGGGATGGTATGAAGATGTGAAAGTTATTCGAGCAGCAGGAGTTGAGGGGACAGGCACTGTCACAAGCTAACAGGCAGAGAGGGGAAGGAGAGAGAGCACAGAGACACATAGCAGGCTGCATATGACGGAGGCACGTATGGATGACTCCGGTGTCAGGGCTTAGCAGCCCTGATATATCGGAGTCAGCGTACAGGCAGGAGGGTATGGCCAGGCAGAATCAGCCAGGTATTACAGGTGTTACAGGGGGCCAAATGACACAGCATAAGCACTGTGCTGTATAAAATGCTTTAAAGGAACATGATCTTTTTTGGGGTTAACAAACGCTTTAACTACTTTCACTCAAAGCCATATTATGGTATTCTAGAGCACGGTTATCATCTGAACTCTGTTAAATATAGGTTGTAAGTGCTAACGAGCAAGACTTTCTGATTCCTCTTATACCAAATTGTATTGCAAAGACAATGTCTGCCTTCATTTTGGAAAGCACTGTGAAAACTCCTGTATGAATATAATAAATAATAATAATAATAATAAAGCACCCAAGTACTGTCAATGAGGCTGTACAAGCCAAGTAGTAGTTAGTCAAGAGGGACTAAATGTAAAACCTGCTTCTAAAATCACAATGAAAGCAGCGGTTTCAGCAACTATAAACTATGAATGTACCAACATTGAAGCAGATATACAAAAGACCGTAATGATAGCAAGACTTATCAAAAGATTAACAAACCTCCAGAAAGGTCATGTGACCTATGGCCAGAGTTAACCCATTCAGGACAGATGTAGACCTTTATACTGCTAAGGTAAGAAACACAATAACAATTGTATTACTCGTTTATAGCCTGGAAAATGTGTATTAGAGATGAACAATTTACTACAATATACAAAGAAATTCCCCATTGCATATTTTTTTTTCTGATGAAAGCCTTGTTTTGTGTGTGTGTGTGTGCCTGTGTACATGTGTGTGTCTGTGTACATGTGTGTGTGTCTGTGTACATGTGTGTGCATGTGTGTGTGCCTGTGTACATGTGTGTGTGTGTGCCTGTGTACATGTGTGTGTGCCTGTGTATGCGTGTGTGCCTGTGTATACGTGTGTATGTCTGTGTACGTGTGTGTCTGTGTACAGGTTTGTACGTGTGTGTGCCTGTGTGTGTCTGTGTACATGTGTGCATGTCTGTGTACATGTGTGTATGTCATATATACACATGTGAGGGGGGCAGAGATCGTACAGGTGTGAGGGGGGCTGAGAGCATACAGGTGTAAGGGGGCTGAGAGCGTATAGGTGTGAGGGGTTGGCCCACCCTTTGCAGCTATAACAGCTGCAACTCTTCTAGGAAGGCTGTCCACAAGGTTTAAGAGTGTGCCTATGAGAATGTTTGACCATTCTTCCAGAAGCGCATTTGTGAGGTCAGACACTGATATGTACGAGAAGGTCTGGCTTACAGTCTCCGCTCAAATTCATCCCAAAGGTGTTCTATCGGGTTGAGGTCAGGACAGACCAGTCAAGTTCCTCCACCCCAAACTCACTCATCCATGTCTTTATGTACCTTGCTTTGTGCACTGGTCCAAATCATTTGGTGGAGGGGGATTATGGTGTGGGGTTGTTTTTTAGGGGTTGGGCTTGGCGCCTTAGTTCCAGTGAAGGGAACTGTTAAGGCTTCAGCATACCAAGACATTTTGGACAATTTTGTACTCCCAACTTTGTGGAAACAGTTTGGGATAGCCCCTTCCTGTTCCAACATGACTGTGCACCAGTACACAAAGCAAGTTCCATAAAGACATGAATGAGTGAGTTTGGGGTGGAGGAGCTTGACTGGTCGGCACAGAGGACTGACCTCATCCCGATAGAACACCTTTGGGATGAATTAGAGCAGAGACTGCAAACTAGACCTTCTCATTCACATCAGTGCCTGACCTCACAAATGAGCTTCTGGAAGAATGATCAAACATTCCCATAGACACACTCCTAAACCTTGTGGACAGCCTTCACAGAAGAGTTGAATCTGTTATAGCTGCAAAGGGTGGGCCAACTCAATATTGTACCCTATGGACTAAGACTAGGATACCAATAAAGTTAATATGCGTGTAAAGGCAGGCATCCCAATACTTTTAGTAATACAGTATATGTGTAATACAATATAACCATATGCAGAAAAACCTAAATTACAAACAATGCATTCCAGGGTGGAATCAGAGCTCTCAATCCTCAATGCTAGATCATAACTGTTTCTGTAGAGTCATACTGGCTTATTCAATAAAACAGATTTAAGAATAATGAGATTAAGAAAACATAGCAGTCAGTTGGAGCATATCTTTTGAATGATCTGACTATAGTAAACTGAAATCTGATTGGTTCAAACAAAAAAAAAACTAAAATATTCTTCCATTCACACAAACAAAGAGGATGGAAGAATTCTACCCCAGCTTGGAAGTTGCATTGTGACAGTGTTTTGCTCTGCTGTCAGAATACACTGATCGGTGGCTCCAGAAAGATTTTACAACAAATCTGTTTTTGGAGGGCCAAAAACTGATTTATATTCATGTGTCTATGCTCAGTTTAAAGCGGTAGTAAATCGCTGAAAAAAAACCCCAAAAACTAAAAACCTGCAAGACAATGGCGTAATGTGCTAGAATGTATCACATACTAGCACATTATGAAACCTTAGAACGAAGCCCTCGCAGCCATGTCCGGTCACTGCTGCGGGGGCTGACATGTTCCCTCTTTGTTTCTTCCAGGTTTGCGGGCTCTGCCGCTGTGAGTGGCCACAGCCGCAATGACATCACTGCCACACATGCACATGAGCACCCTCCATTCTGGCAGGAAACTCTGAAGTTCCGACACGATACGCCAGACTTTCAGAGCACATGCGCCACTGATGTTAGCGGCTGCATGCAGGGTGAATATCTCCTAAACCGTGCAGATTTAGGAGATATTTATTTTACCTAAAGGTTAGCCTTATTATAGGCTTTATTGTAGGCTTACCTGTAGGTAAAAATCACCATGCGGGATATACAACCGCTTTAAGGGTTGCTTTTTAGGCTTATTTATTTATTCTATTTATTCATTACAGGTACTTATGTAGTACCATAAATTTACACAGCGCTTTGCATATTTATTATACATTCACACCAGTCCCTGCCTGCAAGTTTCTTACAATCTAAGGTCCCTAAATCACATTTATTTATTTATTATTTTATTACAGCTATGTGTATATCAACATCAATTTACACAGCACTTTACATACAGCATATATCGTACATTTGCATCGGTCCCTGCCCTCAAGGATCTTACAATCTAAAGTCCCAAACTCACATTTATACATACACATACTAGGGTCAATTTAGATAAGAGCCAATTAACCTACCAGAATGTCTTTGGAGTGTGGGAGGAAAGCGGAGTACCCGAAGAAAACCCACGCAGGCAGAACATGCAAACTTTAGGCAGTTAGTGCTGTGGGTGGGTTTTGAACTGACGAACCTAGTGCTGCTATGTAGAAGTTCTAACCACTTAGTTACTTAAGCCTCTGTTTTCCCCTACAGAGCAACAATAGGAGTTTTTTTTTTATTTTGGGGGAGGGCTGTTTTTTTTCTGGTGACCCCCAAACTCCGCTGTCATTCTGGACTTGACCAGAATGATGTATCTTGTTCCCTGGGAAATTCCCTTCACATATCCCAGGAGGTAGTGGGAGCCCATTCACAGAATGGCCAGGAGGAAGGCTGCCTGAACCCAGAAGAGGAAAAAAACTGAAGAGAACCAAGATGTTGGTGTGGGACACAGGCATAGACAGCTGAACAGTGGAACACTGCAGAACAATGCTGGATCTAGTGATCAGGTGAGTATGTATTTTAAATTAACGCAGCATAACAGGTAAGCGACATCAATTTACACAGCACTTTACATACAGCATATGTTGTACATTGTCATCAGTCCCTCCCCTCGAGGAGCTTACAATCTAAAGTCCCTAACTCACATTCATACATACTAGGTTCAATTTAGACAAGAGCCAATTAACCTACCAGCATGTCTTTGGAGTGTGGGAGGAAACCGGAGTATCCGAAGGAAACCAACTCAGGCACAGTTAGAACATGGAAACTTTAGGCAGTTAGCAATGTGGTTTGGTTTTGAACCAACGAACCTAGTGCTGTTAGGCAGAAGTGTTAGTCACTGTGCTGCCCACCATTCATACATTCACATACTAGGGCCAGTTTAGACAGGAGCCAATTAACCTACCAGCATGTCTTTTGAGTGTGGGAGGAAACCAGAGTATCTGGAGGAAACTCACGCAGGTACAGGGAGAACATGCAAACTCCAGGCAGGTAGTGTCATGGTTGGGATTTGATCCAACAACCCTAGTGCTGCCAGGCAGAAGCCCAAACCACTTAGCCACCATGTTGCCAAAAAGAAACAAGCTGAGGAGAGAGCAAAGTGAAATGAGAGATGGCCTCCTGCTGCTCCTTTACTGTTCAATAAGCAGGCTGGGCGTGGGGGGGGGGGGGGATAACCACCACAGTGATACTTCTGTTGGCAAATAAAGTTTGGCTTTAAGTCTCGGTTTTCCCCTCCAGAGTAATAATAGGAGTAATTTTGGGGGAGGGTTGTTTTTTTTTCTGGTGACCCCTGAACCCCGCTGTTGTTCCAGAATTATGTATCCTGTGTCCTAGGAAATGCCCTTCACATATCCCAGGAGGTAGTGGGAGCCCATTTACAGAATGGCCAGGAGGAAGGCTGCCTGAACCCAGAAGAGGAAGAAAAACTGAAGAGAACCAAGATGTTGGTGTGAAACACAGGCATAGACAGCTGAACAGTGGAGCATTGCAGGACAATGCTTGATCTGGTGATCAGGTGAGTATGTATTTAAAATTTAACGCAGCATAACAGGTAAGTGGGGATAAAGGGGGGAAAAGGTAAGTGCAAAGTAAATTCAGCTTTAGCTGTAAACGTGAAAGAGGTGTCATCTACCTGACTGTGCTATGTGACAGAGTTGTGTATATCTCAGGAAAGAATGGATAGAAATACAAATCCTTTGGTAGGTAAAACAACTCAGATATATATATGTTATCTGTGTGTTTAGATAATCGCCTTGGGTTCAGCATTCAGATCTGATTTCTGCACCCAGCTATATGAATAAGATGAATAAGCTAGATCAATATGATTTAAACAAATAATTTCGAGTTTGTATGCTTGGGAATCCATCAATCTCACAGTTAAGTACACACACAATGAATAAGACTTCATGCACTCGCATATGTTCCAAGGCCGCCAAACACATAGACAAAGATCTTTCATAATAAGCTTGATAGTGCTAAATTTTCTGTGCTGTGTACTCCAGAGCTTATGGAAATTGTTTGCTGAGTCTGCTAATGTTTTCCATATGACAGAGAAATCAAATGAAGCTGATCCTAGCAGAACATACACAAATGTGCTAGCTCTGTGCCCATGCCAGACAGAGATACAGCCTCTCAGATCTGCACATTCCTTCCACCTAATACTGAAGGAATGTTATCATGCTTCAGATCAGACCCTTCTCTGCTGTTCCACAATGGTTTGTTGCAATTGTAACAAGCCATTGTAATAAAACATTTAAAATGAAAAACGATGTCCGTGTGCTAATGATTTGGCGTCTTGTTTCGAGGATTGGGACAAGATGGCATGTTGGTCTTATGATTGGAAGCTTTCCTGAAAGCTCAGATTTTCCAACTGGAAGGTCTCTGGATGCAGCTGGGTAAAGAGGGAGAGCCAGGCAAACAAGAGGCATTTCATTCCAAGAACATCCGCTCTGCAGGCTGAATTTTATCAGTCTGTGTCCGTGTTCTTACATAACAGTGGGGCTTTTGAGAAAAAGATTTAAAATGATGTGTGCTACAATTTCAAATAATGGGGCTTATTTAACATCATGTACACAATGTACTGTATGCCATGGCATACAATCAAATACCATACCACAGTGTTTATCATTCCATTGCTGGCAGAAAGATGGGCTTTTTATTGATCACAGCTCAAACACAGTTACCAGCTGATTTCTGGGGACAGTCCCAAGTGCTATCAAATTATTCTTTTTGTGTATGCAAGTTTGAACTACTGTTATCTTTTTATACCATTGAAGATTTTTTAATTAATATATATATATTAAAGATTTCGAATTTAAAATGATCATGTTCTTCTTTAATTAAGGAACTTAAAATTGTGGAAATAACTGTGGATTTGCAATCTTCATAGACAGTTTTATGCCTGATGGAGTTTAAATAAGTGTCCCTGCATGTTGGAGTGCTGCCCAAATGTGTATTACACATATGGTTATCTTGATTTGTGTATGAATGATCCAGACTTTGGAAAGTTTCGCTGGCAAGTCAACGTCATTTTTATAATGTCTAGTGAAATAAAAGATTTAAAGTCTGCAATAGCTGAGTGCTATACAAAACAACTGATAATAAGCACTTTGGAAAAATGTGGATCCATTGCATCAGTCTAAGAAAGCATCTAAGCAGCTGTCACTTTCTGTCATTCTAGTGCTGTATCATTTGCAAAAAAAAGTGATCGACGGAGACAAAGAAACGTTCCTTTTGCAACCCAGGCTTTCTCCAGTAAAAAGATTTAAGGTACACAGGCATTTGAGATCAGTTTGAGGTCACTTTGAATGTACACTGTTCTATAAAATCTAGGTTAACAATCAAAGAATGCATTTCACATCTATCAAAAATGTTTTAAAAGCTAATGTCCAAAGCAAAACGCAAATATACAGTGTACAGAAGCCATAAATCTATCTCCCTCTTAGAAAGGCAAGGGGAATCATGACCATTAAGCTATCTATTGGAGAATAGGCAAATAATAGAAATGTTGTCATACCAATGAAAAGTCTGCTTGTGTACAACCACCATTGCTACAGTAACTGTTGGATTTAAAAAGTACATCCTACGCCTTAAATATACAGGGGAAATTGCCTGCCTGCACATCGGGGATTTATGATATAGATGTGAAAACATTTTTTAAAAGTTCACTAAAGGTTTTGGCAGGAATGCTAAACAATATATCAGGCAACTTTATGTCCAAGTATAGGGATGAGCTTCGTGTTCGAGTCGAACGTACGTTCGACTCGAACATTGGCTGTTCGTGCGTTCGGCGAATTCCGAACGTTTTGGCCGTTCGCGTCAAAATTCGAGTGACGCGCGCGCGGACCACAATGCACTGCGTTGGCGCAGTGCATTGCTGCCCGATGATTGGCCAAGCATGCACTGTGACCCCGCATGCTTGGCCAATCGCAGCGCCGGCAGCGAGGAGAGCCATGATTGGCCACAGGCATCCTGCCTGTGGCCAATCATAGCTCAGGCTGTGTATTGCACGCCCCACACTATATAAGGCCGCCTTTAAGGCGGCCTCCTGTAGTGTGTTACTTTGCATCTGAAGCAGTGGGTGTTCTGTGTACCTTCAACACAGTACACACCAATCGTTTTTGGCTGATTTCCTATCTTGCTGCTGTGTAGTGGTTGTTGTCTGTGCCCTGACTGCAGTATACACCACTATATTCACCTCACCTATATAGCTAGTGATCTAGCTTTAACCACTTAACAACTGCCCATTGCCGATTAACGGCTTCAGGGCGGTTATTTAACTCAGAGAGGCCGTTAATTAACGGCCTCCTAGAATTCTGCTCTCGCGTGCACCGAGGTGTGCGCACTCGAGAGCATCCGTGACCGCCGGGTCCATAGGACCCGGCGCATCACGGTAAACGGACGCTCATATCGGCCGTTTACCACGTGATTGCTCCGTCAAATGACGGAGTGATCACTTGGAAACAAACCGGCGTCATGTTATGACGCCTGTTCCTCCCTCCCCTTTCTGTACCGATCGGTACAGCGGAGGGGAAAGAGATCGGTGTCAGCAGCGATGTGGGCTGCATCTGCATTGCCCACATCGCTGCTCACCGAATTTAACCCCTCAATTCCCTGCCAATACTCTGCAATACCAGTGCATACTCTGCAGTACCCTTCCATTACTCTGCAGTACCCCGCCATTACTCTGCAGTACCCCGCCATTACTCTGCAGTGCAGTACCCCGCCATTACTCTGCAGTGCAGTACCCTGCCATTACTCTGCAGTACCCCGCCATTACTCTGCAGTACCCCGCCATTACTCTGCAGTGCAGTACCTCGCCATTACTCTGCAGTGCAGTACCCTGCCATTACTCTGCAGTACCCCGCCATTACTCTGCAGTACCCCGCCATTACTCTGCAGTGCAGTACCCCGCCATTACTCTGCAGTGCAGTACCCTGCCATTACTCTGCAGTACCCCGCCATTACTCTGCAGTACCCCGCCATTACTCTGCAGTGCAGTACCCCGCCATTACTCTGCAGTGCAGTACCCCGCCATTACTCTGCAGTGCAGTACCCTGCCATTACTCTGCAGTACCCCGCCATTACTCTGCAGTGCAGTACCCCGCCATTACTCTGCAGTGCAGTACCCTGCCATTACTCTGCAGTACCCCGCCATTACTCTGCAGTACCCCGCCATTACTCTGCAGTGCAGTACCCCGCCATTACTCTCCAGTGCAGTACCCTGCCATTACTCTGCAGTACCCCGCCATTACTCTGCAGTACCCCCCATTACTCTGCAGTAACCCCCATTACTCTGCAGTACCCCCCAATACTCTGCAGTACCCGCCATTACTCTGCAGTACCCCCAATACTCTGCAGTACCCTGCTATTACTCTGTAGTACCCCGCCAATACCCCGCCAATACTCTGTAATACCCTGCCATAAATTGCCATACCCAGCCATACTCAGAGATACCCAGCCATACTCGGTGATACCCTGAAATACCCAGCCATAGACGCCCCCCACCCCTCACCGCCCTCCGGTGCTTCTACCAACTCGCCAGTACGATCAAAGCCAGAATCTTTTTTTTATTTTTTATTTCAGGCTTCCCAGCCTAGAGGTGAGATGTGGGGTCATATTGACCCCCCCAGATTTCACTGTAAAGAGGACCTGTCACCCCATATTCCTATTACAAGGGATGTTTACATTTCTTGTAATAGGAATAAAAGTGATCAAAAATATATTTTTGGGAAAAAAAATGTCAAACTAAAATAAATAAAGTAAAATGAACAATAAAAAAATAAAATAAAAATTAAAGCGCCCATGTCCCCATGTGCTCGCATGTGCCACACATGTGAGGTATCGCCGAGAATGTTAGAGCGAGAGCAATAATTCTAGTCCTAGACCTCCTCTGCAACTCAAAACATGTAACCAGTAAAAAAATATTTAAAGTGTCGCCTATGGGGATTTTTTAAGTAGCGACGTTTGGCGCCATTCCACGGGCATGTGCAATTTTGAAGAGTGACATGTTTGATATCTATTTACTCAGCATAACTTCATCTTTCACTTTATGCAAACATTGGGCTAACAAGTGGTTAATAATAGAGCTTGCAGTCAGTAGTGTTAGGAGATAGTGCGTGCTGTCTGCGTGCTCTGTACCCAGTACATACCGCTATAATATAGGGCAGGCCCCTACTTTCAAACATCCAACTTACAAACATCTCCTACTTGCAAACGCAAGGAGACAGCAGCAAGTGAGATGAAAAAAGATGGACGACAAAACAAATTATACAGGGGTGATAACCCTTCCCTATGTTTTCCAAAAAGCTTAAAGATATTTTTTTTGACTGGAGCTACACTTTAAAAATGTACCGGTTGAAAATGACAAACAGATTCAACTTAACACAACAAACCTACACAGTCCCTGTCTTGTTTGCACCGCCTGTATACTGCTGTTCTGAGTATATAGGGCCTGGGGGCCACACGCATTTCCTTTTTTTAATATGGGTACGGGGTTCCCCTTAATATGTGTACAAGACCCAAATAGGCTGGTAATGGGCAGGGAGGGCTACCCATGCCATTTTTCTGAATGATTTTCAACCATATTGCAGGAACCAGATATAACATTAAAACTGCAAGTGTTATTTCCGTTTAATGTCATTTTGTGCAGGGACTGTTCTAAACACGGGAAACACGTGGCACTTCACAGGCATACTACAGACACCCCCCAGGCACCATATTTAAAGGAATATTTCACTTTTTTTTTTCACTTTAATCGTCATTAAAATCAGTGCTCCCGCCAAAACGGTAGTTTTTAAAACTTTTTTTTGCAGTGACCCATGTCCCCTGAGGCAGGAGTCAGGTCCCCAAACCCTTTTTAGGACACTATCTTGCATATTAGCCGTTAAAATTAGCACTTTCCAATTCGAACGTTCGAGTCCCATAGACTTCAATGGGGTTCTAACGTTCGTACCGAACGCGGGGGTCGTTCGCAAGTTCTGGTGCGAACCGAACCGGGGGGTGTTCGGCTCATCCCTATCCAAGTATAACGAGGACATCTCAGCAATAATTACCTTTAAACTCAGTGCCATTTTAACCGGTACTAGGGCTAGATTAAAGGGGAAAAGATGCTACTGCCCCTGGGCCCTGAGTTATGGGCTTTGAGCTTTTTTTGCTTGTATGGGACCCAGACTATTCTGATGCCCTTGCTGGCATGGGAATATTGAGCCTGTATCTATTAACCACTTAACAACCGGCCCATAGCCGAATGACGGCTACAGGGCGGTTGTTTAACTCTGGGAGGCCGTCATATGACGTCCTCCCAGAATTCCGCTCTCGCGCGCCCCCTGGAGCGCGCACTCGAGAGCATCCGTGACCGCCGGGTCCTGTGGATCCTGTGCATCACGGATCACGGTAAACGGCCGCTCATCGCGGTCATTTACCACGTGATCGCTCCGTCAAATGACGGAGTGATCACTTGTAAACGAACCGGCATCATAACATCCTCCCTCCCCCTCTCTGTACCAATCGGAACAGTGGAGGGGGAAGAGATCGGTGTCAGCAGCGATGTGGGCTGCATCTGCAGTGCCCACATCGCTGCTCACCGAAATTTAACCCCTCAATTCCCTGCCATTACTCTGCAATACTCTGCATTACTTTGCATTACTCTGCAATATTCTGCAATACTGTGCATTACTGTGCATTACTGTGCAATACTCTGCATTACTCTGCATTACTCTGCAATACCCTGCAACACTCTGCAACACTGCAACACTGCAATACCCTGCAACACTCTGCAATGCTCTGCAACACCCGCCAATACCCTGCAACACTCTGCCAAGCTCTGCAACACCCGCCAATACCCTGCAACACTCTGCAACGCTCTGCAACACCCGCCAATACCCTGCAACACTCTGCAACACCCGCCAATACCCTGCAACACTCTGCAACACCCGCCAATACTTTGCAACACTCTGCAATGCTCTGCAACACCCGCCAATACCCTGCAACACTCTGCAACACCCGTCAATACCCTGCAACACTCTGCAACACCCACCAATACCCTGCAACACTCTGCAACACCCGCCAATACCCTGCAACACTCTGCAATGCTCTGCAACACCCGCCAATACCCTGCAACACTCTGCAATGCTCTGCAACACCCGCTAATATCCTGCAATACTCTGCAACGCCATACTCTGCAACGCCATACTCTGAGATACCCAGCCATACCCAGCCATAGTCAGTGATACCCTGCAATACCCAGCCATAGACATCCCTCCCTCCCGCTGCCCTCCGGTGCTTCTACCGACTCGCCAATACGATCAAAGCCAGAATCTTTTTTTTTTTTTTTCAGGCTTCCCAGCTTAAAGGTGAGATGTGGGGTCTTATTGACCCCATATCTCACTGTAAAGAGGACCTGTCATGCCATATTCCTATTACAAGGGATGTTTACAAAGTGATCAAAAAAATTATTTTTGGGGAAAAAAAAGTCAAACTAAAATAAATAAAGTAAAATGAACAATAAATTTTTTTTTTTTTTTTTAAAGCGCCCCTGTCCCCATGTGCTCGCATGCAGAAGCGAACGCATACGTAAGTCCCACCCACATATGAAAATGGTGTCCAAATCACACATGTGAGGTATCACTGCGAACGTTAGAGTGAGAGCAATAATTCTAGCTCTAGACCTCCTCTGTAACTCAAAACATATAACCAGTAAAAAAAATTAAATCGTCGTCTATGGGGATTTTTAAGTAGCGACGTTTGGCGCCATTCCACGAGCGTGTGCAATTTTGAAGAGTGACATGTTAGGTATCTATTTACTCAGCGTAACTTCATCTTTCACATTATGCAAAAATTGTGCTAACTTTACTGTGTTTTTTTTTTTTTTTAAGCACAAAGCTGTTTTTTTTTTTTAAAAAGCATTTTAAAAATTGCTGCGCAAATACCGTGCGAGATAAAAAAAGTTGCAACGACCACCATTGTATTCTCCATGGTGTTTGCTAAAAAAACATATATAATGTTTTGGGATTCTATGTAATTTTCTAGCAAATAAATAATGATTTTTACATGTAGGAGAGAAATGTCAGAATTGTCCTGGGTGCTCCAGAACGCCTGATGGTGCTCCCTGCATGTTGGGCCCCGGTATGTGGCCACACTGTGTAAAAGTCTCACACATGTGGTATCACCATACTCGGGAGTAATAGCAGAATGTGTTTTGGGGTGTAATTTGTGGTATGCATATGCTGTGTGTGAGAAATAAACTGATAATATGACAATTTTGTAAAAAAAAAAAAAAGTAAAAAAAATCTTGATTTTGCAAAGAATTGTGGGAAAAAATGACAACTTCAAAAAACTCATCATGCCTCTTACTAAATACCTTGGAATGTCTTCTTTCCAAAAAGGGGTCATTTGGGGGGTATTTGTACTTTTCTGGCATGTTAGGGTCTCAAGAATTGAAATAGGCCGTCAGTACTTCAGGTGTGATCAATTTTCAGATATTGGCACCATATCTTGTAGACTCTATAACTTTCACAAAGACCAAATAATATCCACCAATTCGTACTTATTTTTACCAAAGATATGTAGTAGTATAAATTTTGGCCAAAATGTATGAAGAAAAATTACTAATCTGCTAAATTTTATAACAGAAACAAAGAAAAATTCATTTTTTTACAGAATTTTCTGTATTTTTTCTTTTATAGCACAAAAAATAAAAAACCGAGCGATGATTAAATACCACCAAAAGAAAGCTCCATTTGTGTGGAAAAAAAGGACAAAAATGTCATATAGGTCCAGTGTTGCATGACTGAGTAATTGTCATTCAAAATGTGAGAGCACCGAAAGCTGAAAATTGGTCTGGTTATTAAGGGTGTTTAAGTGCCCAGTGGTCAAGTGGTTAAATATCCTTCCTGTCCTCATCAGCCTTTCATTCTATTCTCTGTTTTCTTTCATACAGTGAAGGGGCACAGGATTTGGCCAAGGACCCATTTTTAAAAGCATTTCTAAAATTCTTTTTTTTTCTGAGCCCTGATGATTTTTCAAGTCCATCTGCTTCATCCACCGTCAAAATGCTAATGATTTTAGCAAAATTCACGTGAACTTCTTGAACAAATGCAATACTCTAACTTAGCCTTTCTCAACCTTTTCAACACAGAGGAACCCTTGAAATAGTTCTCCAGTCTCGGGGAACCCCTGCTAAATATTAGAAACCTACAACTCATGATACATTAGTGTGATGGTCAGTGGGAAGAATGGTACTTACACTTGTGGTCATTGGGAAGAATTACCTCCTTACAGATAGCTAAAAAGATCAATGGTGTCAGTGGGAATTTATCTGAGTGGCAGAAATTGCCCAATGCTGAAGGAACCCCTAGCAACCTCTGGAGGAACCCTAGGATTCCACAGAACCCTGGTTGAGAACCACTGCTCTAACTGATGATTTTTTGTGTAGAAGTCCAGTCAGCATAGATAATATTTAAATCCTAACAGCTAAGGTTTGGGTAATAAATATTTGATTTTCATTTTATACCAAGCTACGAACAACAAAATCATTTATTTTTTAAAATAAGACCAGGATACTGATCACCAACACGTGCACCTTCACTTTTCTTCCCCACGATGGCCAAGAGCAATACATTTTGTTACCATGAAACATGAATGAAAAAAACATATTACAGTAGAAGCTTGAAATTAAATCGAGAAAGACAATATTAAGCAAACCTTTGGAGCTTCCTCATACAAGTCTGCTACATTAGTACTGTTCTTCCTCATATAAGTGTTGTTTTTGTAAACTTGTCACTTGAAAAACCGGTCAAACTATTTATAGGAATAAAAATGTAGCATCCAAAGGTACTTGCACATACCATCAGACATTTTCATTAGAGCTTTGATGGTGTTCTAATAGGCTAATTCCTGTACTTGCCTATGCTTACTGGTTCAGTCCTGTGCTGGACCCACTCCCTTCCATCTCCAGTATCTCCCTTCACAATGATAGGCCGATAGGACCATGTTAGGGGCACAGAGTAGCCAGCACATACCTAAACAGGAAGCATAAAGAAGTTTCAGAATGTGTCCCTTTGAAATTTCCAAGATTTGGGGCTGCTGAGGCTCCTATGGAGATATCCTTAGATATGTTTATACACTGTACACAGCAGAGGCAAAGAGGAACCTTTTCTTTATTTCCATTATCAGTCAAATTATACAATGTAGTCATCCAATAGGTTTATTTACATGTTTTCACAATACACTAAAGAGTTGGTTTGGGCACCAAAACTTTTGTGCCTACAGGCTGTGGGAATATAAATCCAGCCCTGATGACAGGTGTACTTTAAGATAATGATTGTTTATATGTAACATTTATACATGCATTTGTTTAGCTAAATAACAAGTTATGTTACCGCCTAAACTCTTCGCATAAAGGTGTACATTTACTAAGCTCAGGCACCATACCAGCATTTTATTCCAGTCTAAACAACCCTGGTACTTTTTATTAAACATCTTCATCAGCTGTTTTCTACTCTTGAGTTCACACTGCATTTCAGTTAAGCAATGCAATTAAAACCTGCCCTTACAACGATTCCAGAGTCAGCGAGGATTTTCATCCATTTTGATGACTCCATCACAACTCCTGCAAAGAGTCAGACATTTAGAGGTTTTATTCATTTATACCAGTGCCATGTATCAGTGGCATTCATCCTGAGTTTCCAGGAATTGTATCTTGGGTTTATTTTAGGCCTCAAACAACAGTATAAACAAATGGGCACTGCCCTCACCTATAACTGGCCTTTGCAGCAAGGAGCACATGGAAGGGCAATGCATGTCAAACAACAACAAAGAAAATTCCCAGCTCTACTTACCGACCATTCTGCAACCAACCAAATTATCCTGTCTAACAGTATGCGTTAAAAACAGGGGTTTGGATTGCACACATTTGCAAACACATGCGTAAGCAGTAGAGCCTGTTCATGGCACCTCAATATGATTTATAGTCCTAATGCTTAATTTTGAGAGCATCCACAGTGGAAGCATATGAGTTATAATGGATAGGCAGAGAGCAGGTGAGCCTGAAGGGAGCCCACCCCGGTGCATTCACTCACCAGTATTCCTGCAGTTCAAACAAATGGCCACTGCCCTCGCCTATAACTGGCCTTTGCAGCAAGGAGCACATGAAAGGGCAATGCATGTCAACAAACAAGTAATCTATGGGGCATATTTACTAAAGCTGAAGGGTGAGCGTGATTTTACACCCTCCAGCTTTAGTAAATAAGCCCCATAGATTACTTCATGAGCATCATGAAACCAATCAGTTTCCAGGTTCTATTGCCAAAGCTTAATTGAACAAGCTGAGGTTAGAAGCTGATTGGTTTCTATGCAGAAGTGAGCCTGATTTTGCACTCTCCAGCTTGAGTAAATATCCTCCTATGTGACTACAGAGTTTGACGGAAAAAGGAGGTGCTCTCAATACTGGCCAACCAGAAGAAATATGTCCCTTCTCTAGTGCAGTGATGGCAAACCTTGGCACCCCAGATGGTTTGGAACTACATTTCCCATGATGCTCATGCATTCTGTAGTGTAGTTGAACATCATAGGAAATGTAGTTCCAAAACATCTGGGGTGCTAAGGTTTGCCATCACTGCCCTAGTGCAGGTCAGGAAGGGACCACAACTATATTTGAGCAACTGAACTCTGTCTGCTTTTCTAATTTTTTTACATCCATCCTATAATACATTATGCAGCCCTAAGCCACTCTTCCTGTGACTAAGTAGGTAATGCCATGACTCCACTAAGTGGCATTTGGCAGTAAGTATAGGGATCCTTTAGTTAAATATGGGTCCCCAAACCCTTCAGTTCATCGAAACTTCATGGATTGTTCATCCACCCCAAACAAGTATTATTTGAAAATAATTCAGTAAGGGTGTACTTACTGGCTTTTCAACAGGGTTTTACGAAGGTGTACTCACTGGTTATCTAGCAGCAGTCAAGGTGGGGGAGTACATTCAATATCGGACGTATACACATATGTGTATCCTTCCTGGAAGGCTCACAGATACATGAAACAAAGCAAGCTGGTCAATGAACCAAGAAACAACAAAAAGCTGATAGAGGCAACTTAAGACAGTACTCACTGGCAGCTGAACATCCAACCCTGAGTAGCACTAGGCACAAAAACCTAAAAAAGATAATTGACTCCAATCATCATTTCTAAGCCTCCCATCACCCCACACAATTAATGACCCCCTTTAACCCCCATCCATATTATCCCTTGAATAGTCCCACTGACCTGTTGTGGATCAGTATTGACCGGACAACTTTAGGGAACCCTGAGTTATATAATATATTCTGTTCATTAGGCCAAAGTACCCATTGGCATAAGAGTAGTGGCCTGCCAGTTTCTGCCAGATCAGAAAAAGTTTGTGAATTAATTTTATTGATAACAGAAAACTTCAATATGTCTGTCAACTCCCAGTCCAATATATTTTAATTTTAGTGACAAGTTTTGGAGAATTTTTTTTATTTTTTTATATATGTGTCGTTTCAACAGATGTTTGTTATTTTGTCAGTCATCTATACCTTTCATAGTAAAAATTTGCATTTTTGCTCACAGGGAGCGCACATTGCAAGTTGAACTAGGCAACACAAAAATTATATAATTGGCTATGCTTCCACATTCCGAGAATGACAGGCAATGTCAATGACAGTTTTACAGATTATAAGAAATTAATCTGCTTATTTTTAGTATAACAGTTTTCTACCCCCATATCTGTCAGCCAAGAGTCTGCTCTTTTCCACTAGCTCCTTCAGCACAAAAAAGGATAATCTCTAGCACACCCTTTTACTCCTCAGACGCGTGCCTGCATTGTATCATTGATGGATATTACATGGAGCAGGGTACTGCCAACTAGTATTGAAATGAAAGCCCATTTTTTAAAGGTAAGCATTGAAGCAGCAACAAAAAAAAGCTCTTATTCTAAAAAAAAGGGTCCCATCAACATAAAATAAAAAATTACCAAGATAAAGCAAAACCCCAAAACAGCATCCCCTGAAATTAAAAATCTATTGTTTTTCATTTGAAAATTCAACCATGAAATAAAATTAAATACAAATAATATATCCAGTGGAGGCTGGTGCTCAAAATTTTTGGGGGGGCGCAAACAAACTGAATAATTCTGAAAAAGAAACCCATCAATTGCAGCCTCAAACGAAGCCACTGCTCCCATCAATTGCAGCCACTGTGCCCATCAAATGCTGCCACTGTGCCATCAAATTCTGCCACTCTGCCCATCAAATGCAGCCACTGTGCCCATCAAATGCTGCCCCTCTGCCCATCAAATGCAGCAACTGTGCCCATTGAATGCTGCCACTGTGCCATTGAATGCCACCACTGTGACTCCCTCGTCTGCTCGCCATTTGCCCGGCACTTACCCTCTCTCAGTGGGGCAGTCGGTGACTGTGACGAGTGGTGTCCTCCATGCGTCACCTCCCGTCCTCTCCTCCTGATCGGTGTGAAAATCACAGGGCCTGTCATTTCAGCCAATCAAGTGATGGGTAACAGACCCAAGCACCTGATTGGAGGAGAGGTGGTTTAGTGTTAGGAAAGCGAATATTCATTTGCTGTTCCAACACATCTGGGTGACCTGCGAGCGCCATGCCTTCACCTTTTTTTACACCTATTAGAGCCTATGGCTCTAATCAGGGGCTTCAAAAACATCCCTGAACTCTAATTCAGGCGCCCAGTGCCCAGAAAGGGGCCGAGCGCCTGAATAGGGGGTGGCAGCAGCTACCATGGATAAATTCATCCTATGCATGAATCTATCCATTGGTCATAGAGGGGGTGGCTGGAGAGAGGGGGAGGACAGGCCGCCACTGAATAATATATCAACGTATAACATGCACAGGCGTATAACATGCACCCCAAGTTTAGCAGGGAAGTTTAAGGAAAAAAATTACATTTAAGATACCCATCAATGCAGCCTTATTAGTGTCCATCTACAGCCTTGCCCATCACTGCAGCATGATCAGTGTCCATCTGAAGCCTTGTCCATCACTGCAGCATGATCAGTGTCCATCTGAAGCCTTGCCCATCACTGCAGCATGATCAGTGTCCATCTGCAGACCTTGCCCATCATTGCAGTATAGCATGATCAGTGTCCATCTGCAGCCTTGCCCATCATTGCAGCACAGCATGATCAGTGTCCATCTGCAGCCTTGCCCATCATTGCAGCATAGCATGATCAGTGTCCATCTGCAGCCTTTCCCATCATTTTAGCATGATTTGTGCCCATATGCTTTAATTTGCCGCTGTTTGCAGTATGATTAGTGGCCAGCTGCACATCAGTCTTTCCCCTGCTGAGAAGAAAACGAGCGCAGCTGAGATAGACAGAGTCGGATGTCCTGTGTACTCAATTCCTCCCGGCTCGTCTTGCAGTCTCTCCCCTTGACCTATGATGGACATAACACCAGTCCAATGGCGGGAGGCAGGACTGGGTGTTACTGAGCCGAGAGAAGCCGAGTACATAGGTCTATTTCAGCGGTGCTCGTTCCCTCCTTCCCCTCCAAGGCAGCCGTTTGGTGTATAACATGCAACCACGATTTTCCCCTGATTTTAAGGGGAAAAAGTGTGTGTTATACACTGATAAATACGGTATACCTCTCCTTATGCAGTTCACCAGCTTTCCCTACAACAGTTTCCAATTCACAGACACCATGGCTACTCTGCACACACCCTTTTGTAGTGCTGAGGCTGGCTTAACCAAAAGCCCTCATATTGGCCCTTTTAAGCTTGCTGATAATAGTTTGAAGGCCATAAAATTTATTATGGTCTACAAAAAAATCTCCTGGGCAAATCTGCACAAAAATTCACCAGGATAGCAAATTTCAAATAACTTGCAGGATTCACTATAAACCCCCTCGTCGCAGCAAACCTAAACCTCATTCCTACAGAGGAGCATAGGAACCAATTTTCAGAAAAAAAGGTATTTAGTAATAGTGTAGCGTTACCCCCGTGGGGCCGCTCAGTCTAGTAGTTCCACCTGTCACCCTATCCAGCCTGGCATTCACTTCCAGTCACTCTCCAGACAATAAACAGTCCACCAGCTTTGTTTTTTTTGTTGTTTTATTGAGGGGTTAAACTTGGATGGGGTAAAGGGATTATGGAAAGCACAGAATCAATATTATTAAGCGATGAGATGATTGATTGGAACCTCTATTCACATTCTCTAAAACTCCAGACTTCTCCAGCACAATGCTTATTTGTAGACTGTTACTTTCTCTCCTGTGCAATACTTGGTTCCTGGCAAATCTAGCACATGGTTAGGCCCAACTCTGAATTAAGCCCATCTTAAGGGATTTGCCATTTGCAGGCAGGGACCGTGGGTCCCTTTGACAGTATGTTATTCAGCTAAGCATCATCACCCATTATCATTAAAAAAAAACTTCTGTGAAAGCAAACATACATTTATGGTTTCCCAATACTGCCACCCACACATGCAGGATATAAATTTGCCTTCCTGTGCGTAGGTAATCCTCCTCAGCTTGTCATAGATGAGAATTACTAAATCAGGGAAGTATAACTCCCATGATACAATATAAGCTTCCCTATCCTGGTTTATGTACAGTATACTGCATTGTCAGCATGATATAGTGGAACTGTGTGCACAAAGCATTTTTAAGGGTGTAATATACAGTATATAGCTCTCCAAACTGCAAAACATAAACAAAAGTAATAATTGATTACACTGAAATGTGGACAAATGTATTCCTTTTAAGTGGGTACCAACATCCCATATACATATTATGACCTCAAAAACATTCATGGATGTCTCTCGGGACTTTTTAGGTACACATTAGATCTTTTATCATATCTCATCATCAATGCTCTGTTCAAAAATTGTAATCACTTAGCTTCCATCCTACCCATCAGACCTTTTACTTTTAATGTACATATAATATAATGGACCAAAATAAATAAACCCAACAGGACTTTTAGAGTGCAACAGTAGAAATCATTGAATGATTATTTTAAAGTGACTGTAAACCCTAACCTTGTAAAACAAACCATTGTGTTTAAAAATAGGAATGAAAGGCAAAACATCTGTGTATAGATATAAAAATAAATTGTAAATACCTGCTTAAGAGCTAGGGGAAGACAGCAGCACACAGCAGTGAATGGCTGTGCAGGGGGGAGGCAAATCAGGACAGGTCTGATCTTTGGAGGAGAGCAGGCTACGTTCCCAGCATAGCTGGAGAACTGACCACACTGTGCTCTTGTGCCTAGTGCGGTCATTTTTTAATAGTAAAGTGGCTGGCAGCAATGATTGACTGCTCTCCAGACAGGGGGGTCTGCGCTTATTGATTATCAGTGCAGCCCCCCCCAAGGATGTCCACATAGGACCCCCAGGGATACCCACCACTGATGACCATCAGGTATGCCACCCTCATAGTTTCATAGTTTCATAGTTAGTAAGGTTGAATAAAGACACCAGTCCATCCAGTTCAACCTGAGTGTCTAAAATTGTCCCTATCCCTGTACATTACACACTCACATTGGTCCCTACCCTCAAGGAGCTCACAATCCAAGGTCCCCATTCATATACTAGGGCCAATTTTGGACAGAAGCCAATTAACCTACCTGCATGTCTTTAGTTTGTGGGAGGAAACCTGAGTACCCGGCGGAAACCCACGCAGGCACAGGGAGAACATGGAAACTCCAGGCAGGTAGAGTCATGGTTGGGATTCGAACCACCAACCCTTCTTACTGCTAGGCGAGAGTGCTAACCACTACACCACTGTGCCCAGAAATGATGCCAATCTGTGCCCATCAGTAATGCCTGCCAGTGCCTCCTTATCAGTGATGCCCATCAGTGCCATCTACCAGTGTCCATCAGTGTCACCCATCAGTGTCCATCAGTGCCACCTATCAGGGCCCATCCATGCCCAGCAGAGCCATCTATCAGTGCCCATCAGTACCGCCTATTAGTGACCATCAGTGTCAGCCATAAGTACTCATCAGTGCAGCCTTTCAGTGCCCATCAGTGTCGCCTATCAGTCAATGCCCATTAGTGCCACCTGTGAGTGCCCATCAGTGCCGCCTATTAATGCCCATCAGTGCTAACCATTGGTTAGCCTGGGACCGATCCAAAAATCTAAAATAAATAAGATTTTTTTTTTTAAATGTGCCCCGTCCCGCCGAGCTTGCGTGCAGAAGCAAACGAATACGTGAGCGGTGCCCGCATATGTGATCAAACCACACACGCGAGGTATCGCCGCAATCGGTAGAGCAAGAGAAATAATTTTATATATATATATATATATATATATAATTGGGCTAACTTCACTGTTGTCTTATTTTTTAATTCAGAAGAGTGTATTTTTTCCAAAAAAAAGTGCGCTTGTAAGACCACTGCGCAAATACGGTGTAAAATAAAGTATTGCGATGACCTCCATTTAATTCTCTAGGGTGTTAGGAAAAAAATGTATAATGTTTGGGGGGTTCTAAGTAATTTTCTAGCAAAAAAATTTTTTTTAACTTGTAAACAACAAATCTCAGAAAGAGGCTCGGTCCTTAAGTGGTTAAGTGGTTAAATCGGTTTTACATTTTTGACCATAGCTTTAACTCCCTAATATGAGCATCTGAATTGTGTTTACAAGTCAGGATATAGCGAGTATAAGGATACGGCTTAGCAATTGTTGCTTCTCCTAAAGAATGACAGCTCTCTATAATGTCTTTGTGAAAACACGTGCTGTCATATTGCTTCTCACCTTTTTTTAAAATAATAAAACCTGACCTAGACTCTTATGTTAACTGGGTCATAAATGATAGAATGTGCAAATGTGCCTAGCCAGCAATCTTCACACCTCCACAGCACGCTACAGAATTGTTACATGAACCCATCTTCAATATGAATAAATAGCTGATTAGGTCTTGTGCACTTCGCCGTAACACATTAGACACATCACCTGCCTTTACTTTAACAAAGGCGTTCAACTATAAAATGGCAGCTTGTTCCCAGTCCACTGCCCTCAAGCTGTACCTTGTCCTGCAAGAACCTAATATCCTTTATTGTGAAAACAACTTCCTTATGAGTAACTCCCCCATACTGACTGCACAAGAAAAAAAAAAAAAAAAAGGCATAATAAAATATGCTTTACATAATAATGCCTTACTTATAAAAGGATACATTCTTCTTGCTGATGTGCAGTTACTGCCAAGTCCTTGTTGTCATTCTTGCTAAACCTATCACATCCCTCTTTCCCCTGAGTAAAAATCTGATCACATGCACCGTTTATTTTACAGCCCCAGGCTTCATCCCTTAATTAAATTTCACTGCTCCACCTTTATAAACGTACCACATTTTCAGTGCCAGGGATGTTCACACAAGTTTCTTTATTCCGAGCAGTCTCCTCGTGTACCTGCTGGGTACCTCTTCCCTGAAAAAGATTCTGCAGCTGCCAGATTTCTGAATTTCCCTTTGAAAAATGTGAGCCATTTAAACTGTATGCGGTTCCTTATATATACCATACCAAGGCACTGGGTTTATAATGCATACTTAGAGATGGCCTCTAACCAAAAATACTCAAAATATTAAATTCATTAAAAAAAATAAAAGTGAACAAAGCTGCCTAAATGTAAAAATATTTTTTTTATTTGCAGCTCCAAGCCATCTGTTGTATTAATTTCCATCAATGATTACCTGCATTGATGGTAACTGTCTCATAGGGAACAAGCAGCGCACTTACACATGCAAAAAAAATAAAAAATTCATAATTAAAAATGTATTATTCAGTGTTGCTGGTACAGTGCCATAAAGGCAAATACAGGCGGATATCTATCTAGGCTGAGGTTAGAGAATGTTTCCCTGCTCACCCTCTTTGCTCTTCCCAGATATGCTAGGGAGGCTGCCGAGCCAGTGGTATAGCAAATGTAATTGTTAAACTGCTAAAGTATGAGTTTTACCTTACATTTAAAATGATATTTTATTTAATCCTGACATTGAGGATGTCAGCTAAATACACAGCTAAATGCACAGCTGGCCTACACATACACTATATTGTCAAAAGTATTGCCTTTACATGCACATGAACTTTAGGCTAAGTTCACACTGATGCAAATTGGATGCGACTTTCCCCACATCTAATTTGCATGACAGCAGATTGTGACCGGGTCTCAATGGAGCCAGTTCCCACATCTCCAGGGTGGCACTGCAGAAATGTCCTGTGCGTCTTTGGCTCAGTTTCAGGACCGAATTCAGGAAAAAAATTCGGACCTGATTCGCAACTGAAACGGAGAACAGGGACGCACTGGATCCTCTGCTGTGAGCAGCTCCGCATATAGTGTGAACCCAGCCTAAATGGCACCCCAGTCTTAACCCATAGGATTCAATATTGAGTTGGTCCACCCTTTGTAGCTATAACAACTTCAACTCTTCTGGAAAGGCTGTCCACAAGGTTTAGGAGTGTGTCTGTAGGAATGGTCCCATAGACACAGAAATATCCAGAAGTGCATTTGTGAAGTCAGGCATTGATGTGGATGAGAAGGCCTGGCTCGCAGTCTGCACTCTTATTCATCCCAAATGGGGTTGAGGTCACTGCTCTGATATTGTTCATTCAGCAAGCTCAGGGGATCATTCTGGACCAACCTTTGCTGCCATTCTAATGCAGGTCTCCAGAACCTTGCTGAGCTGCCTTAATCACAAGACATTGAAGACAGTATTAAAACTTCTTGTTCAGGCCAGTCAAGTTCCTCCACCCCAACTCGCTCATCCATGTTTTTATGGACCTTGCTTTGTGAACTTGTGCACAGTCATGTTGGAACAGGAAGGGGCCATCCTCAAATTATTCCCACAAAGATGGGAACATGAAATTGTCCAAAATGTCTGGTATGCTGATGCCTCAAGAGTTCCCTTCCCTGGAACTAAGGGGCCCAGCCCAACCCATAAAAAACAACCTCACATCATAACCCCCCTTTCATCAAATGATTTGGACCAGTGCACAAAACAATGTCCATAAAGACATGGATGAGCGAGTTTGGGGTGGAGGAACTTGACTGGCCTGAACAAGAAGTTTTAATACAGTCTTCAATGTCTTGTGATTAAGGCAGCTCAGCAAGGTTCTGGAACTGCATTGGAATGACAGCAAAGGTTGGTCCAGAATGACTCCCAACCTTGCTGAATGAACAATATCAGAGCAGTAAAACATTTATAAATCATCACATGTTTTCTCTGACAACACATATAGTCCCTCCCTCTGCCAGCTATTCTGATTCATTTTAAAATGAACATGAAGGGACAAACCGGGGACAGACTGAAGGAAAGTGCTCTACCACTGACCTTGACATTTGTAACCCTTTGTTAGGTCTTGTTTACAACAGATAATGGAGATCTGCCAGCACAGTACATACAGGATTATTGTGGTGAATATTAAATCTCCAGTCCCCTTATTAACATTTCATTAAAGGGTGAATCTTCCGTTTTGGAAAATATAAGCAGCACTTTATTTTTCAAGTTATGTGAACATCAACATGTAACAAATTTAAAGTAGGTGTTATCCCAATGTGGCTGCCAAAATGGAAATGCATGTTAAGGTACCTATGCACAATTGTTAAAACCCAACTCCTTAACTGTTCACTATGTCAAGGGGGTTTTCAAAAGAGACTCTATCACTTACCTGATTCCTCCCTCTAGTCAGCACCGGTGCTCTCTTCTTCAACTTGAAGTTCTAGTCTGTGGGCAGAGCCTCTGTGTCACGTACCTGGTTGCAGAGCCCAACAGTGCAGGGAGCGGCGCCTCGTAAACCTCCGGCTCGAGATCCCCTGGAGATGGAGACATGGATTCCAGAGTTCGGAGGGCACAAGTGCCAAGCCGGGTTGCAGCAACGGAGATCCACCACCAGCTGGTGCAGAAGGTCAGGCAGAGGACGGAATGCAGTAGACAACAGGCACAGCAGGAACTGGTAACTGACTGGAACGGCAGGTGCAGCCGGCGCTGGAAGCCGGGTAGGAACAGCAGGAGCGGCTGGCACTGGCAACCGGGCAGGGATGGCAGGAACAGCTGGCACTGGCAGTCAGGCAGGAACAGCAGGAATAGCAGGTGCTGAAGCTCAGGTGGGTGCAGCAGGCGTGGTCAGAGGCGAGCCAGGTCAGCAACTAGCGGGCAGCAGAGGTACACAGCAGAAGGCAGAAACGTGGTCAGTCAGGCAGAGGGTCGGAGGCAGGCAGCAATCAAACAAGGTCAAGAACAGGCCGGGTACAGTATCAGGAACAAGCAGGAACTGGTAGCAGAAGTCACAGGAACGCTGTAGACAGGACAGCACGGGAGAACAGGAGCTGATTACCTAAATAGCCTGTTGGGCGCCAAGAATGGTCGCACGGCGAGTTTGCGTGCCCCCGCCGGTAACCGTGCTCCCGTTCGTGACCCCGCGTACCCGCATACGCCCGTTCGGTTCATCGCGCACCCGCGTGCGCTCATTCGTGTCAACGCGCACCCGCGTGCGCCTGTTAGGGACTACGTGCACTCGCGTGCGTTCGTTCGCGCCAGCCCGCGTCCGAGGACACCGACGAGCTTCTTGTACAGGAAACCTGCGGGTGAGTTTTCTATGTACGATCGGGACGGTCGATCGATCGTGACATTGCCCCCCCCCAAGGGGCAGCCTCCGGATGCCCAACCGTGCCATTTTATCCGGATGAGACCACTTGAAGGCAAGGATTAGTCTCTTCGCATGTAGGTTGGATTCCGGTTCCCAGGAATTTTCCTCAGGGCCATACCCCTTCCACTTGACCAGGAATTGAGTCCGATTCTGTCTTCTCCTGCAGTCCAGGATGGATTCGACCTCGTACTCCAATTCTCCATTGATCATCACAGGTTCCGGGGGGTTGGCACTCCGATCGGCAAAGGGGTCCAGGACAGTAGGCTTAAGTAACGAAGCGTGAAAGACCGGGTGGATCCGAAACGACTCCGGGAGTTTCAATTCAAAAGCCACGTCGTTCAGCTTCCTTACAATAGGGAATGGACCCACAAACTTCGGGCCCAGCTTCTTGGATGGGCAAGCTAATTTCAGATTTAAAGTGGACAGCCAGACCTGGTCCCCGGCCTGGAGATTGAGCTCCCCTCTTCTCTTCCTATCAAAGACCTCTTTGTTGTGTTCCTGAGTTTTAGCCAGAGTCTCTTGTAGGATCTTATTGTTGGTCTTGAAAAAATTAAGGTCTTCCTGTACCGCCGGTACTGAGCATTCAGGGAGATTACTGGGTAGAAAAAGCGGGTGGAAGCCAAAGTTTGCAAAAAACGGGGACTGTTTTGTGGCGGAATGGATGGAGTTGTTATATGCAAACTCTGCTAATGGCAAGAGCGATGCCCAGTCATCCTGGGAGAAGGAAGAGAAGCAACGCAGATATTGCTCTAGCGTTTGGTTGGTTCTCTCAGTCTGGCCATTGGTCTGCGGGTGATAGGCCGAAGAAAGGCGAAGCTCAATTTTCAGGGCCCCACAGAGTGCTTTCCAAAACCTGGACGTGAACTGCACCCCCCTATCTGAAGTAATGTCGGCAGGGATACCGTGGAGCCTTACCACTTCTCTAATAAAAGTCTTAGCCATCTCCACGGCCGAAGGGGTCCCCTTCATAGGCAGAAAGTGGGCCATTTTAGTAAGCCTATCTACCACCACAAAGATTGTGGAGAAATCCTCAGAAGGAGGCAATTCCACGATGAAGTCCATGGATATCATCTTCCAAGGTCTATCCGGGATGGGCAGTGGTCTCAGGAGGCCCCAAGCCTTTGATTTGCTACCTTTATTCCGGATACATATGGTGCATGCCTCCACGTATTCCCTGCAGTGCCTCTTCATCTGTGGCCACCAAAACGTGCGTTGAAGCAAGTCCGTGGTTTTGAGCACCCCAAAGTGGCCGGCCAGTGGATGGTCGTGGCAGGAGCTGAGAACTGCGACACGTACTTCTTGGGGAACGTAGATCCTGTCCTGATGCCAAAAAAGACCATCTCTGAAGGTTAAAGACATGTCAGGTGGGAGAACCGGATCACTGGAGGCTTGCTTAATTCGGGAAAGTAGGTCCTCCTGAAGCAAGAGAAAGTTTCCTGGAGGAAGGATAGTATCAGGAGTAGGGAGCTCCACTGGTTCACTGTACATTTGAGAGAGGGCATCGGGTTTAACATTCTTCGATCCCGGACGGTACGTGATGTGAAACACGAATCTAGAAAAGAAGAGTGCCCACCGGGCCTGTCTTGGTTTCAGTCTCTTGGCCGACTTAAGATATTCTAGATTTTTGTGATCAGTATAGACCAGGATCGGTGGGAAGCGCCCTCGAGAAGGTAGTGCCATTCTTCCAGTGCCGCCTTGATTGCCAGCAGTTCACGGTCGCCAACATCGTAGTTCCGCTCCGCCTCCGAAAGCTTGCGGGAAAAGAAGGCGACCGGATGCAAAAGTGACTTAGGCCCCTGTCTCTGGGAGAGCACTGCCCCAACCGCAATTTCCGAGGCATCCACCTCCAGGATATAAGGCAGGGTCGAATCAGGGTGTCTTAAGATTGAGGCAGATACGAACAGGTCCTTTAGGGTCTTGAAGGCTTCTTGTGCCTTAGAAGTCCATTGAAATTTTTGACCCTGTTTGGTCAGCTCGGTGATGGGGGAAATGATGGAGGAAAATCCTTTGATGAAATTCCTGTAGAAATTAGCAAATCCTACAAACCGTTGGACCCCTTTCCTGTCAGAGGGAGCGGGCCAGTCTAGGATAGCTGAGATCTTCTGGGGATCCATCTCTATTCCTTTCACTGAAATAATTAGACCAAGGAATTGAATACTCTGCTGTTCAAAAACCCACTTCTCCGGCTTGGCGTACAGACCATGAAGACGGAGTCGGGCTAGGACACTTTTCACATGTTCCCGATGCTCGGCTAGGGAGGAAGAAAAGATTAAGATATCATCTAAATATACTATCACAAACAGGTCAAGGTAATCTCTGAAAACATCATTTACAAAATGTTGGAATGTAGCAGGAGCATTACATAGTCCAAAGGGCATAACCAAATATTCGTAGTGCCCAAAACGAGTACGAAAGGCGGTCTTCCATTCATCGCCCTTACGAATGCGGACGAGGTTGTAGGCACCCCGAAGGTCTAGTTTGGAGAATACCTCGGCCGACCCCAGTCTCTGAAATAGTTCGGGCACTAACGGTAGGGGATAACGATTCTTTATCGTGACCTTGTTAAGTGCCCGATAATCCACACATGGGCGCAGGGAATGGTCCTTCTTCTGGACGAAGAAGATCCCTGCACCTGCCGGGGAGGTGGATGCCCGGATAAAACCCTTCTTCAAATTATCGTCCAGGTAGATTTTCAGGGTTCCCAGCTCAGTCTCAGATAAGGGGAAAATCCTTCCGAAGGGAATCTCTGCCCCCGGGAGCAATTCGATAGGGCAGTCATATGGTCTGTGAGGGGGTAAAGTCTCAGCGCCCTTTTTGCTAAACACATCCAAAAAGTTGTGATAAACCTTGGGCACAGCCTGTCGGATCTCGGTGTCCGTTTCTAAGCAAAGCAGCGCAGAAGAATCCGTGTTGGCGACTGGGAGACAGTGCTGACGGCAGTAGGCAGATGGAAACTCAATTCCTCCAGTGGACCAATTAATGAGAGGGTTGTGGGCCTTCAACCAGGGCATGCCAAGGATAACGGGAAAAAGTGGAGACTTAATAATGTCCAGACACAGAAGCTCCTGGTGGGTTCCGGCAATGGTGGCAAAAAGAGGGGACGTCTCCTGGGTCACTGGTCCGGACTTAAGGGTGGAACCATCGGCCAAGTAAATTGAAAGTCCTTTTACCCTAGGCCGGAGAGGAATGTTGTTCTTCAAGGCAAAAGACAAGTCCATAAAGCCGCTGCAGGCCCCAGAATCAATAATTGCGTTGATGCTGATAGTCCTTCCTGAGAGCTGCAAAAGAAGAGGCACAGCCAGATGAGAGATGTTACTAGGCAAGGTAGAAGGGGAAGCAGGCGGTATGAGAAGGCACTTACGCGATTTGGCAGGGCAAGTGCGAACATAATGTCCCGGTTCTCCACAGTAGAGACAAAGATTGCCGGCTCTTCGGCGTTGGCGCTCCTCAGGCGTCAAAGATGGGCGAAGTAGTCCCAGTTGCATGGGTTCTGAAGAATCCGGAGAGGGTGGAACAGGAGCAGAAGGGACCGGAGGGTTGGAACTAGGAACCCGTGGCAACATCCAGACAGGGCGAGAGGTAGAAGAAGAACGCTCTAGGCGACGTTCTCTTAGGCGCCTATCGATCTGGACTGAGAGGTCAATGAGCGCTTCGAGGGTTTCAGGGATACCCACGCGAGCCAGTTCATCTTTTAGTGATTCCGAGAGACCCATGCGAAACTGGTAGCGGAGGGCCGAGTTATTCCAATCAGTGTCGGAGCTCCAGCGTCTAAACTCAGACACGTAGTCCTCCACCGGCCTGCGACCTTGTTGGAGCGCATGCAGGGCTGCTTCAGCGGTGGCAGCAAGCTGGGGGTCCTCGTACAACCGAGACATCGCTTGGAAAAAGGCATTTAGAGAGTCCAGAGAGGGATCCTTCCGTTCCAGAAGACGATGTGCCCAGGCCTGAGGTTCGTCGGTCAGTAGAGAAATGACGAACCCCACTTTTGTTGCCTCGAGAGAAAAAGTCCGGGGTTGTAGAGCGAAGAAGAGCTCGCAGGAGTTTCGAAAGGCCCTGAACTTGTTGCGGTTGCCAGAGAAACGATCTGGAGTAGGGACCCTTGGTTCAGGCGGCATCATTACCACTGAAGGTGGAGCTGAGGGTCCGGGGGCGGCTGGAGTTGAGGCGGACAGGGCCTGGACCTGTTCTTCCAGTCGGCCGTAGCCTTCCTGCAAGTTCTTCACGGCCTGGGTAAGGCCGGCTAGATGGCGGCAAAGCTCGTCCATTGGGGAGGCTCCCTGTGTGGGCTCGGACATGGCTGTCCTGTACTGTCACGTACCTGGTTGGAGAGCCCAACAGTGCAGGGAGCGGCGCCACGTAAACCTCCGGCTTGAGAGCCCCTGGAGATGGAGACAGGGATTCCAGAGTTCGGAGGGCACAAGTGCCAAGCTGGGTTGCAGCAACGGAGATCCACCACCAGCTGGTGCAGAAGGTCAGGCAGAGGACGGAATGCAGTAGACGACGGGCACAGCAGGAACTGGTAACTGACTGGAACGGCAGGTGCAGCCGGCGCTGGAAGCCGGGTAGGAACAGCAGGAGCGGCTGGCACTGGCAACCGGGCAGGGATGGCAGGAACAGCTGGCACTGACAGTCAGGCAGAAACAGCAGGAATAGCAGGTGCTGAAGCTCAGGTGGGTGCAGCAGGCGTGGTCAGAGGCGAGCCGGGTCGGCAACTAGCGGGCAGCAGAGGTACACAGCAGAAGGCAGAAACGTGGTCAGTCAGGCAGAGGGTCGGAGGCAGGCAGCAATCAAACAAGGTCAAGAACAGGCCGGGTACAGTATCAGGAACAAGCAGGAACTGGTAGCAGAAGTCACAGGAACGCTGTAGACAGGACAGCACGGGAGAACAGGAGCTGATTACCTAAATAGCCTGTTGGGCGCCAAGAACGGTCGCACGGCGAGTTTGCGTGCCCCCGCCGGTAACCGTGCTCCCGTTCGTGACCCCGCGTACCCGCGTACGCCCGTTCGGTTCATCGCACACCAGCGTGCGCTCATTCGTGTCAACGCGCACCCACGTGCGCCTGTTAGGGACTACGTGCACTCGCGTGCGTTCGTTCGCGCCAGCCCGCGTCCGAGGACACCGACGAGCTTCTTGTACAGGAAACCTGCGGGTGAGTTTTCTATGTACGATCGGGACGGTCGATCGATCGTGACACTCTGGCCTATTCCTTACTATACAGGAACATTAACCTTATATGGTACCTTGAGGGGGTTAGAGTGCAATGAGAGGCAGTTGCAGCTTACAAAGCAGACTGTGGGGGACCGGCCTTAAAGAGGAAGTAAACCCTTACAAACCACTTTGGTCTACAGGTAAGCCTAGATTAAGGCTTACCTGTAGGTCCAAGAAATATCTCCTAAACCTATATGGTTTAGGAGATATTTGCCCGAAAACGGGCACCGCTGTCTACGGCGCATGCGCCGTAGACAGCGGCGCGCAGGCGCACTAAACGCGTAGAATGCTGCCGCATTTGTCGACTCCCGTGCGCATGCGCGGGAGTGACGTCATCGCGGCTTTGCCAAATGACAGTGGCGGAGCTGCGAGACGCCACTCCCGTGCGCATGCGTGGGAGTGACGTCATCGCGGCTTCGCCGCTGTCATTCGGCGGAGCTGCGAGACGCCACAAGCAAGATGGATGCGGCGGACTACAGGGGACAGCGGCGACTTTGCTGGCTCCTGTGTCAGGTAAGTGACACATAATGGGCTACTATGCGATGCATAGTAGTCCATTATGCTTTACCTTTGCAGGGAAAAAAAGAGGAAGTAAACTCATCAGGGTTTACTTCCTCTTTAAAGCTTGGGCTTTACATCTTTTCGTAGACAAAACCTGACGAAAACTAGGCTACAGTATGTGTGAAGAATGTGTAACATTCAATGCTTTTGGATATTTGCTCAGATATTAGATATACAGTTATGGCCTGTACACACGGTCGGACTTTCCGACGGAAAATGTGCGATCGGATTGTGTTGTCGGAAATTCCGATCATGTGTGGGCTCCATCGGACTTTTCCTGTCGGAATTTACGACACACAAAGTTTGATATCTGGATCTAAAATTTTCTGACAACAAAATCCAATTGTTTTAATTACGATCGTGTGTAGACAATTCCAACGCACAAAGTGTCACGCATGCTCAGAATAAATTACGAGACGAAAGCTATTGGCTACTAACCTCTTTATAGTCCCGTCCCCCAAGTCTATAAATCATAACCAAGAGAGGCAGGTCATTGGATTTGCACATATATGAGCACCTACATATAGACAGCAGTTGCATTAGCAACATTAGGGGAATGTTAAGGAGAAGCTTCAAAGTATTTACTCTCTACATCAGTGTGGAAAAGGCAGTCACCATTTTATTTACAACTCTACAACCTGAATTAAATTAAAATTTATTAGAACCATCTCAGCTCTATTGAAGTGTCTGTATAACAGATCTGACAAAATATGAATTCCTAATATACTTATGGCCCACCAATTGGCTAAAAGGGACAATACTGATTAAATAAATATTTCCCAATATATATATATATATATATATATATATATATATATATATATATATATATATATATATTAAATCTTACCACTTCAATTTACAGTAAAAGGAACAACAATGAAAGATTTATTGGCGGCATCTTGAGTTTTTTGTGATCATAAAAGAACTTTTCAGTACTTTGTAAGGCATGTTCTGTAACGTAATTTGAATGTATTGCAGTGACTAATGGCCCCTGTACTGTTGATGATTTATGTAGATTGTGCAAACTTTTTACTGTTACCTATGCGATCGTACTTTGTGGTGACATTGATCCTTTGTTCCCTCGGTACCTCATACTCACCCACCCACTCAGAAAACCTAATAAAACATTCTGCAACAAAGTCATACAAAGTCATACAAACAATGACTAGCCCCTACTACAACCTAATAAAACATTCTGCAACAAAGTCATACAAACAATGATTAGCCACTACTGTCTGCCTTCTTTGAAAGTGTTTTTAAAAGAAAAAATGAGTAATGGCCAAGGGGAGTGATGTCTTCAGAAAAGATTTTGATCTCTGAATGCTGATAAAGTTGAAAATATGTGTCCAACATATACAAAAAAATAAAACTTCTAAACATGCATTCAGCTAGAATAAAAAGGAAAAGAAAGAAAATGTAAAAAATGACCAACGGCATTTATATGACAACCAAAATTATATCAAATTCTTTACATTTTATTATACAAAAATCTGAGAAATGCCTTCCTCTTCAAGACATTAATGAAGGTGGCAAATTATAGAGATGTGGCTAATACTCTTTTTATTATTTTTACTTTCGTACATTCAGCTAGGTTTGAGAAGAGACCACATCGACTAGGACCTAGATTATAGTCCTAGTTTTAGCATCACATTTGCTTCTTAAATTCTGTGTTCGGCCAAATTTTTATTTTACAGTTTTGGATAGAGTAGGGAAGGATAATGCTGTGTACACATGACCGGACTTTCCGGCAGACTAGGTCCAACAGGATCAGTCCATCAGACAATGCGATCGTGTGTGAAATAGAACATGTTTCAAATCTATCTGACGGACTCAAGTCCAACGGACTAAAAATCTGGAAAACCGTTCATCTGTGTGCTAGTCCGACGGACCAAATACAATGCAAGGGCAGCTATTGGCTACTGGTTATTGAACTTCCTTGTTTAGTCCCGTTTACGTCATCATGTTCAAAACGAACAGACTTTCAAACGGACAAAGTTCCGGTCCTGTGTGGCCAAGTCCGCTCGTTCAGAAAGCCCATCGGACCTCCGCTGAAAGTCCATCGGGAAGACCATCTGACCTAGTCCGTCGAAAAGTCCAGCCGGGTGTACACGGCATTAGAGTTCTATTGGGTTTTTAGTTTTTTTAGTGCTGCCCAGGGCTCCAGTAGAGAGATTTCCTCGCTTACTCTCCATTAATTATTACATCATTGACGACTTCACCAGACAGAAAGTGAGGGAAAATCTCATACAGACAGAGACATAAACATTTGTATTAGTACAGAAGGAGTATTATGGAAACCCTGTTAGCTTTTTATTGTTGTCTTTGTCCCTCTGACAAATCGAGCAGAGCCCCACATAGCAGTAAAAATCAGACAAAGGTTCTAATCCTTCTTTATCCTATGCAAAAGTAAAATAAAAACATACACTTCGGGTTGTCTATAATTTTCTCCTCAAGAACAAGGGGATGTGAGACATCTGTCCATCCTGTGCAGTGTAGTGACCCACCACTGTTTCTCAAGTGACCCACCCAGTGATTAGAAGCACTGCATTAATACCCTCTGTTTAGTAAAGTGTATCTAAACCCAAAAGACTAAATATTTTTATATTGCAGCTTACCAGTACTTGAATATTGTAACTGCATGTGTTTTCTGTTTTCATGCTTATTTTTTTTTTTAATCATTTTAAATCATTTTCACCTGGTGATTTTGATCATTTTCAGGTCTCAGGGAATCCCTAGTAAGATTAGCTTATTGAGGGCAGTGGTAGCCCATCCCCCCAACCATGCGTCTGGCCCCCTAATCTACATGCAGGGTGCTGGACGCATGGTTTCCAGTGGGGTATTTTTTTTTGAAGCACGTGATTAGAGCCAGGGGCTCCAGTAAGCTTCAAAAAAGGATGGGCTCGGAGCACAGAATATGAATGAATATTCGCTATTGTCACACTGATCCTCCTCCCAGCCAATCAGAAAATCAAATGATGACTCAGCATTTGTGTGCGGTAGTGTTGTGCCACATCCTGTATAAACAGCAAATCAGGGAGAACAACCCCCTATTTTTAGGACTTTTATGGCACGTACACAATATCAAGTTTTAAAATATAACAAAATTTATTACACACAAAATATAAATGTATGTTGAACACAACAAGAGAACATGTATAATAATCAAAGCACAATTAAAAATACATGCAAATGATATCCGTAATAGTAATGACAATCATAGATAGAAGGTCACCCATATGACACGAAGTAGGCCACGATGCTCAAAGATCCTACGCGTTTCGGAGCAATCTTGGTCTCCTTCATCAGGGGTGTATAGAGCACAAAGGGCACATTATCTGGTGAAGGGCATAAATAACAAAATGTTAATAGAATAGACACAACTATAGGGGAAGACCAGAATACATGAAAATACTGTTTCAGATTACTTGCATGGAAAATTACAGAGACAGATGCATGTAATGAAGGTAATTAAAAGAAACAAAACACGAGCAAATATCCTGCTGGGAGTTCCATTGCACCAGCATGAGTAGTATACGGCTGAGGAGGCCTAAAGCAAGGGCCCCAAACCCCTGTCCGTTAATGTGGGAAGGGCTTTATGATGCTCCTACAGCCAATCAGAAGGGTCTTGAGACCAGTCACCCGATTGGCTGAAAGGACAGGTGATCCTATTGGACACCTAGGAGGAGGAGATGCACGTGATGTAGAGGAGGAGGAAACTCAATGGAAGCTGCCCGCCTGTGACCTAAATGGTGTAAGCGTAGGGCTGGACCACCTGCGTAGGGGGGGATTGTGCGGGTGACCCAACCAACCAACAGTGTTGGGGGGTGCTGACAGCCGACTGGGGGGTGTTTTTTTTGCCAAACCCTCCAAAAAAGAACACCAGCTGCCACCGATTGAGGGTCATTGGGGGAATGCCCCTTACATTGGTGGTGGTAAGTGGGAAGAATGCCCTCCCTACAAACAGATTGAAGGTCAGCTAGCCACAGCCCAAGGAACCACTAGCCACCCCTAGAGAAACCTTTGAGTTCCACAGAACCCTGGTTGAGACTGGCTGCCCTAGAGTGAAGAAGTGTTATAGGACTACAGAATCACGTACTATTGTTTTTCATAAAATAAGCAGGCGTTTTGTAGACTTAAAACACTTTCTGTTCTGAATTTCTGGCAGATTCAACAGGTTTATTTTTGGACTCATCAAATAGATATAACAAAAGTTCATTGTTAAGGTCGATGTATACTTTATGTAAAGAAGAGGATAGGTCAGATGGTTTAAAGGTTTCTCCATTAACATAACTAATCTAACCTTCACCAGTGTTTGTCAGGTGTCAGATCAACTGCAAGATTTGTATAGATACAAAATCTACAGGGAAAATGACCTTACCAGGAAAAAATACTTAATTATACAAGGTTTATAGAATTGTTGGCCACAAGAATTAATTAACCAAGAGGAATATACAAGAAATCAGCCCTGACAACACTCTAGCTGAACTACGTAATTCTGTTGGTATTTATTTATAGATTTTACAGTCCTGAGCATTATCTGATGCCCCTAAGTTCACCAGTTACTTTCTGCAGGGAACTGTATGTGTTCTGTGTTCATTTACAAGTAAACTTTGCCTAGGAGGGCAAATTAATGTATTAAAATGTTAGTACTTACCAGCACTTTATTGACTGTAGGAAACTTATCAAACACTACAAAAAGGCATTAGGGCCCTTTTACAACTTGGATCCATCTGTCAGTTTTTCAGATGGATCCAGACTGAGTCACAATGTATGTCTATGGATCGGAAGATAGAGCTTAAATCTGAGTGTGTTTATCCTGGTAGAAAATAAATCTAAAAGGTTTTCGTCCTTTTCCATTTTTGTGAACATTTCAATACTAGTCCATTTTTGTCCATTCTGTTTCCTCCCATTTTTGGGCAAGAAACATATTTTTTGTTTATACTTTTGTCCACTTATGACTTCTTTAAGAAATAAAAAAAATGGAGGTGTGAAAAATGGATATATACTGATGCAAATTGAACTAAACTCAAAACAGATGTAGAAGCTAATGTAATCTGATATAAAAGAATTACATTTTCATGTGCTATTTTTATGACAGAAGTGATTTTGGTGACAGAAGTGATGATGCCCATACGAAAAGTCCCATAGGATGTTCCTAGCCCTTAAACCATCCATAGACAGAGTGATTTTCAATCACGGGTTGCAGGAAAGAAAATTGCTCGAATCTCCCATAAACGCAGTCAGTGTTGATGGTGGAATCCCTCCCACAGAGCCATTGTGTTCTCCCAGTGGGGGGAGGGACGTACCCGCCGGGAGAACACAGTGATTACTGCTAGCCGCTATAATAGATCAATCAACTTGGGTACGTTCAGCCTGCCCATACATGGTTTGAATCTCAGCTGGTCCCTGCTACACCAGCCAAGATCCAAACTGTCTATGGCCAGCTTTCATACATTTTTAGTAAGCATACAGCTGCTTTTCTTGTAGACAGCGGTTATCTTTATGGTATACAATTGTACATCATGATCCTATAAAGTTGCACATAGGAGGTTTATACACTCTAGCGCAGTGATGGCGAACCTTGGCACCCCAGATGTTTTGGAACTACATTTCCCATGATGCTCAACTACACTGCAGAGTGCACGAGCATTATGGGAAATGTAGTTCCAAAACATCTGGGGTGCCAAGGTTCGCCATCACTGCTCTAGCGCTTATCAGGAAAATGATTAAGCCCTTGGTGGGGTGAAACCTGTTGGTGCAGAAGGTAGACAGATGAGACTATTTACTATATTTATTAAACCTGGTTTTATATTGGCGATGGCATCAGTATACAACCTGTTCATTTCTACTCGACAACCAGTGCAGTTGAGTGGAAATTTGCTCTTGGGTATACATTTGATGGAAGCTGGAGGTACAGGGAAAGTTTCGAGCAGCTATTGATTGCACAAACTGTGAACGTGTGTGTGTTTGTGTCTTTTTGTATATGAATGTGGTAAGGTAGTTCAAGTGCAAGCTCCTTTGGAGACATGGACTAATGCTCTGCTAAAGCTAAGCATAAACATTCTGTAAAAGTATATATATATATATATATATATATATATATATATATATATATATATATATATATATATATCAAATATAGTTAATGGCCTTATTTTACCTATTCCATGAAATCCACAAATTATCTTATATAGACAGTAGCATGATCTTCAATGTGTTTATTACAAAAGCCAAATGTATACTGCGTTATCTTGCACATGTACTTCTGTAGCCTATAGAAGATTTAGGTACTGCAGCAGAAAATGATGAAACGGCCAGTACACCAAAAGAACCTGCCTCTTGATCCTTTTCTTCCAGTACAAAAAGCAAACGATAGATTTTTTTCATTCTATGATTAATACCTTTAAACATACAACCTGGCAAACATTTCTTTGACCTATTTGCTTGTCCAAGAATCCACAACTTCATGTCCATTAGTGCTGTCAGTTTCAAAGGAGACTGCCTTTCTTGATGACTATTGTGAACAGGCAAATTAAGCAAACCTCCCAAAGGACACTTTAGTAATTTGCTGTATTGTTAAGGTAATCCTGTTGCTTTTTTATTTTGAAACAACCTGCCTAATTGGATGGCCACCACAAAGCCCTTTACTAAATAATGACCATGACAGACATAAAATACAAGGGGATAACAGCCATAAAAAGCTACAATTACCAGACTAGAAAGGAACAAAAGTCAGAGCAATCACCTCACAACAGAACCCAAGCTCGTATGGCTAATAACAAGAGGAGAGGAAGTAGTGGAGGCAAAAAAGGAAGACGTTCAACATAAATAGTCCCAAAAAAAGGTATCAGTCGTTACCATTCTAAGATACTATAAAGCAATTTTCGTGGTAAAATTGTTGGTTTGTTAAAGTGACCCTATCATTAATAAAAAAAAACTCCAAAGAACAATACCAATAAAAGTAGAAGACTGTAAATGTCCATTTGCATGAACTGCCAGATCACTGTTCTATTGAAGAGAAATCACCAGAAGTCCATAGGAAAAGCACCACTTCCAGGAGTGTCGATCTCTGTATCCGTTGCGTTCAGGGGTCTCTCTTGTTGATCTCCACATATCACATGACACCCCCAAAAATGTTGGTGCTCCATACTTACTTAACATGAAGATTTCTTTAAACATAGCAGTATAGGCTGTATGAAAGACATATCTTTTTTTACAGGTATGCTTTTTGGGAATTCTTATTGTTTTATTGTCAGGGACACTTTAATAAACTTGTGACAAACCTGGCCAATTCAAATTGTGTAATTCTGTAAAAACATATAGGGGTTGATTTACTAAGCCCTGGATCACACCAATGCAGCTGTGTAATCCCACTACTTCAGCACGATTTCAAAGTCGCAGATCAGTGCGATTTGCACCTCCAATTTTATTGCGGATTGCGACTTCATTTAACAGACATCTATGCAAGTCATAATGAAATCCCCAATAAAATAGTAGTGCAGGGGGCTTTATCAAATTCGCTTGAGTCACAATGATTGAACGGTTCCATTGCTGGCAATGGGTGCAACCTGTCATGCGATCTTGAACTGTCAGATCACATGGCAAATCGCACCAGTGTGAACCAAGGTTAAAACTGGAGAATGCATATTTTATTTATTTATTAAAAGGGCAAGGATACAGGGAATACAGCATCCTTAATTAACATAAGAGAAAAATACATAGAGTGGTATAGGGTGAGTCGGACTACATAGCATGACATAGATAGGGTATCCAAGTTCATCTGATTTGTCTCTTATGCCTATCCAAGATAGCTAAAATTTCCAAGTTGGAGAAACGTAATAATTGCAGTCAACCCCTTCCCTTGCCGGGACCGAGAGCATCTTACTTCTGAAGGTCTGCTGGGAAACCTGGATGGTTCCACGGATCCTGCCCTCATTTTCAAGTATAATAGAGAAACAGAACAGCATGGACCCATGGTAGGATCCGTAGGTCCCTGTGGATCCAAACGTATAGCCACAGAGATAAAGGAGAAGAGTTGGGGCACATGGAGGCATGGAGGCAGCACACACCCCCCTCTCGGGATACGAATACAGACCGATGTGTCGGTTGGCATCCGCATACCTCTCCGATCTTCAGTTATTCTATAATAAAGCTGATCTAGTTTCGTGTATCTCCTTCCAACAGGGCCCGGCTCTCGTCCGAGAAGATAAACATATTCCAAATGGACCATGTCTTGGTGTGAACCGTTCATTTTGATGAAGGGCTGTGAGGATTAGGTCTTCCATTTTTTTTTATTTCTTCCACCTTCCTAAGTCATAGGCTAATGGTTGGGGATTGTGTGGATTTCCAACATGGGGGATACATGACTTGGCTGCATCGAGTAAGTGACGGATCAATTACTTTTTGTAGGTCTTGCGTGAGATGTTAGAAGAATGGAGTATGAAGAAGGCTGGGTCAGCCAGGATCGGGCATTCAGTGAACTTCTGAACTGTTTGCTGTATGGTCTTCCAGAAATGCTCCAAACTGGGGCAGGTCCAGAAGATGTGGAGGATCGTACCCTGATCGCTTGGCATCTCCAGCAGCGATCTGAGGTAGAGGGGAAACACTTTTGTAATTTTGCTGGGGTATTGTAACATCTAATAACGATTTTAAAGTTAGTCTCCTGTGTCTTCATGCATATTTGTATGTGAAATGAATAATATTTTGTTTTTGACGCGTAGTGAAGGTGCACTGCATGTCCCTTTCCCACGGCTCGAGGCATTGCAGTTGATGGCCATTTGGTGGTGTAACTAATTGATAGGTGGCAGACAAGGTATGTTACATGACTCCCTCCTCTGAGCAGTAGGATTCGTAAGTAGTTAAAGTTTTTTTCGGGATTCTCTGCCGGGTATTGATTTGAGAAAATGGCTAAGTTGGAGGGCCCTCCAGTGATCTAAATGGAAAGGTCCATCTGGATTCATGAGTTTGGTCGCGGATAGCCATTTGTTGTTCACGGAAAAATGGGAGACCTGAAAGTGACCGGACCCCCTCAGGGAACAAAAGACAGGATCCGTGTATCCAGGGGGGAACTTTAGGGTCCCCAATATTGGCCGAAGTAGGGAATCGTGTCACAAGGCTGGATCGTGTAAAAAGGGACAAGCAGGTTCCCGTGGTCGTGCCTATCAGGGGGTGGTTTTTCATGTCTCTTGGCAATGAATTATAGCACCAGTGAGCTCTGTCCAGGGGTATAGAACACTGTGATTGTTCCAGTCTGAGCCATAATTTAGTGGACTGGTGATGGTTCCAGTCAATTAGTCTGGCTAAGTGAGTTGCTTGGTGGTATTTGCGGAGGTCCGGCACTGTCAGGCCCCCATACAGTTTGGGCAGCGTAAACAGTCGTCTGTTGAGTCTAGGTTGTTTATGTGCCATATAAAGTCAAAAAACAAAGCTCTGGTTTGGTCAAAATAGCTAGAGGGGATTTGAATCAGGAATGCTTGTAGTAGAGGAATTTAGGAAGAATGCACATCTTGAGGATATTGCATCTTCCGAACCATGAATGTAACCCCGTGTGCAATTTGGTGAGCAGAGCACGCACCACCTTCAGCAACGCAGGAAAATTCAGGTTAAATATCTGGGATGTTTTGGGAGGGATGTATGTACACAAATACTTCAGGGCAGTGTTCGTCCAGCTAAATTTAAAGCTGGTTAGCAGAGTTGTGAGAAGACACGAGGGTATTCCCACACTCATATCTTCAGATTTGTTGAAGTTAATTTTCAAATTTGAGAGATTACCATATGCTGTAAAATTCTTGCAGAAGATTCAGAAGGGAGATCACTGGATTAGTAAGTGAGAACAGCATGTCATCTGCATACGCAGCGATTTTCTGCTTTGAGTCTCCCACGCTCACTCCAGCGATGTCTGGTTTAGCATGTATAGTATGCAGAAACGGCTCCAGTGACAGGGCGAAAAGGAGTGGGGATAATGGGCAGCCTTGGCGTGTTCCGTTCTTGATCTCAAAGGGATTTGACAGGACTCCATTGGCACGGACACGAGCAGAGGGCTCAGTGTAGATTGAGTTTATCCAATGTTGCCCAGTCCTATATGTTTCAGAACGGAGGACATGAATTCCCAGTTCACCCTGTCAAAGGTCTTCTCTGCGTCCTTACTTAGAAAGACACAGGGATTCTTATTAGACACGTGTAAGAGGTTAAGGACTTTAATTGTGTTGTCCCTTGCCTCCCTAGTTGGGACAAATCCAACTTGATCCAGATGGATCAGAGATGGAAGATGAAGCTGAATCCTATTGGACAGCAGTTTTGAGATCCATATTTAAAAAAATAAATTGGCCTATAGTTCCCACACACGGTAGGGACTTTTTCTTCCTTGGGGATCACTGCAATGTGTGCTGAGAGAGTGTCGTGAGAGAATGTAGTATCGGAGCCCAATGAGTTAAAGAATTTGTGCATAATATTCCCGAGGGATGGCAGTAGAATTTTATAATATTCAGCTGTAAGCCCATCTGGGCCTGGGGCTTTCCCTAGTTTAGTGGTGCCTATTGCAGCTTGTATCTATATATCAAGGAGTTTGCTTACTTCAGTGGATAATTTGGGCATGTCAGATTTGGTCAAGTAGTCCTCTATCTGGGATTGTGGAGGGGATGACGTTGGGAGGTTGTAGAGCGACGCATAGAAGTCTTTAAATTCCCCTGATATGTTTTGTGGGAGAGTGATCTTCTGACCTGTGGGCTTTATAATATGCGGTATATAATTGGCGAGTACTTGTTCCCTCAGGGATCTGGCCAGAGTCTTACCACATTTGTTACCAGATTCATATGAGATCCGTCTGCAGATGGAGAATGCATAATTTGATGCAGCTTTGCATAGAACCAGCTTCTGTTTTTTTTTTTTGTCAAACCTTAATTGAACAAGCTGAAGTTAGAAGCTGATTGGCTACCATGCACAACTGCTCCAGAGTTTGTACTATCCAGTTTTTGTAAATCAACCCCATAGTATATGCAGAGATATATTCAGATGAAGTTATATGCAAAGCCCAACAATTCTTGTAAAGGTTGGGCCACGTTTGTTTTTATAGAAAAAAATCAGATTTTCAATTTCAGGGTATTATTGCAAGTTATATTGTATATTCTATCATATTTTAACTGAATTGTTTAATGCTAATGCCATTTGTTTACATCATACGCTTTTTTATGGTTGCCCAACTTTATGATGCATTGGGCTTGATTTACTAAAACTGGGGAGTGCAAAATTTGGTGCAGCTGTGCAAAAAAAAACAATCAGCTTCCAGTTTTTGTTTTGTCAAAGCTTAATTAAACAAGCTGAAGTTAGAAGCTGATTGGCTACCATGCACAGCAGCACCAGATTTTGCACTCTCTAGTTTTAGTAAATCAACTCCATTAACTTTTAGGGTCCTTTCACACGGGGCGGATCAGTTCTGATCCGCCCCGTGGATGTCCGTTTGCTCAGCGGGGATCACTCCGCCGATCCCCGCTGAGCAGGGAGATGACAGGTCTGTCTCCGCACACTGTGCAGGGACGGACCTGTCACAGCGCCGCTCTCCCCTATGGGAGATCGGATGACGACGGACCGCAGTGCCCGTCGTCATCCGATCCGATCCGCAGACGGATGGAAAAATAGCTTTTTCCTCCGTCACACTTTTTCGGATCGGAGCGGGTCGGATGTCAGCGGACATGTCACCGCTGACATCCGACGCTCCATAGAGCTCTATGGAGCACCCGTTCAGGTCCGCCTGAAAAACTGACAGGCGGGCCTGAACGGGACGTTAGTGTGAAAGGGGCCTAAGGAGGAGCTCCAGTTGTTTTTTTGAAAAATAAAAGTCAGCAGCTACAAAAACTGTAGCTGCTGACTTTTAATAAACAAACACTCATTTGTCCCAGGATCCAGCGCTGTGCTCACCTGAGGGGGTTCTGGGGGGTCTTCGATCCCCGGCACCAGCATCTTAACTGTGGGCACCCAGGTGTGACAAGGCAATCCAAGTGGGAGTGGGTACCTATCAAAACAAGGCACCTGCTCCCCCCCCCCAAAAAAAGCGCAAAATGTCAAAGAGGAGCAGGGAAGGAGGCATTAAAGCGGAACTTCCCCTTTGGGTGAAGTTCCACTTTAAAACAGGATCACAAGCCTTTACGAAGGCTATAATGCCTTGCAGTTACTAATAATATAAACGTCTTTGGCAAGGATGACTGTGGCTGCTAATATATTCTATGGCTTTGGCATCCAAGTTTGGCAGCCTGCTGAGAACAGCGAGGACCATTTCTGAGGTTAGACTACAGTGACCTCCATAAAACACCTTTTTCATTTTACTAATGATAGCAGGTGCTGTGAGATTTTGCCCTGAAGAAGCCTATGTACTTTTATATTAGACATTAGTGTTTGCAGGATATTAAAATAGGAGTATGGTCTGAGCTGTTCCGGTATACACTGTTTTCTTGCTTAGAGCATATTGTGCTGTCAAACCATCATGTGTTGAGACATCTCATTCTCTCTGAAATTCTCCAGGAACAGATAACACAATAGTAAATTAGAATCCTCTGTCATCTGTATCTCTATGATAAAGGAGGTCAAGTGGAGGTTTTTAAAGCCGGATAGTCCATTTTAGTCCATATTTAGCCTATTAAGATTTCTTTTCCCTACACCACAGTTTCTCAGCCTGTATCATATGTTCTTCAACATACTGCTTAAATCTTTGTGCTTATTCAAGCTTACAATTGTCTGTGGGTTAAACTATTAATACAATAACTACAAGACAGATCAATGCAATAAAACTATATTGATAACAGACAAAGGTGAAGCAACCACTGTAGTCACTCTGTAGAGCAGTTTATATTTAATGAGTAACTCTACTTTTGTTGAGAATAAAAAACATTCCCCTCTAAATGATCTGCATTGCGAGGATTTTAACAAACTGTTGAAAATTCTTACCTTTTGTTATTCTGAAGACATCACTGTTTGTTTGCATGTGTCCATGTTAAAAGTGAATCAAATGGGAGTGGTTTCATAATTATCAACCAGTTGCTGCACCTACAGGGCTCTAATGAGGAAAATTGCAGGGTCTGCATCCCTTTAGATGTGTTTCTATTGGGAATATCTCACTAAAAAGGACATTTCTGTTGCAGAGGATACCTGAAATCTGAGTTATATCTTAGTGCAGGCATCTGAGAAAATCAGTGGGCCAATCACACAAGCAAGAAATTATGTTCCTGGGGGACCTTCTGTACATATTCTTTGTACAGAACACTTCCAGGTAGCCATATTGCATTGCATTTTACAGAAACTTACAGCGCTACTGATTGAAAAGGAAATGTCGTTTTTAAAAACATTCAATTACAGAATGACTTGTGTCGCAATTGTATATGCTATATTATTTTATTTCCCACTAAAATGGAGTTACCTTTTTGGTATCTGTGCAATAGTAGGTCTCATACACACAGCCATAGGAATTTTACCAATCAGAACACAATAATGCAGCTGGGAGGATTATTTCATCAACCTTAAATTTTTTGGATAGGGGAATCGGTTTGTTCTTTTTTGATCAGCCGGCTGGCTAATCGAAAAATAAAAAAGATCCATGTATGGCCAGCTGTAGGTACGTAATGTGATTTCTTTGAAATTACGGTAACAATTCAGTGGAGGATATCAGAGTGTGGTGCATATATCTTTTGTTGTTGCACCTATGAACCATTCAGAATTCTTGTTTTAAGATTACCTGGTAGTATTTGGACACCTCTCATCTAATACCTGTGACTGTGGCAAGAAGCATGGCAAACGATGCATTTAATGAGAATATGGCTAGTGTCAGTTTTGTAATTTTTATTGATAGTCTATTGTGACCCTTTTTAGAAAAGGTCCCTTGTTATACTAGCGAGCTTGTAGACTACAAGTCTACAGTGCCTTGAAAAAAGTATTCACACCCCTTGAAAATTTCCACATTTTGTCATGCTACAACCAAAAATGTAAATGTGCTTTACTGGGATTTTATGTGATAGACCAACGCACAGTGGCACATAATTGGAAGAAAAATGAGTTACTAACGCAATTACTTTTTGGGAAAATAAATTTGTAAATTAACTAATTACTTTTTAAAAGTAAGATGACCAACACTGGTGGACAGATTCTCTCACCTGAGCTGTGGCTCTCTGCAGCTACTCCAGAGTTACCATGGGCCTCTACGCTGCTTCTCTGATAAATGCTCTCGGTAGGTTTGCAGTTGGGCCATACTCTTTCCATTTTCAGATGATGGCTTGAACAATGCTCCGTGAGATGTTCAAAGCTTGGGATATTTTTTTATAACCTAACCCTGCTTTAAACTTCTCCACAACTTTATCCCTGACTTGTCTGGTTGTTCCTTGGCCTTCATGACGCTGTTCGTTCACTTAGGTTCTCTAACAAACTGCTGAGGGCTTCACAGAACAGCTGTATTTATACTGACTCCTTGTTAGAGGCATTGAGCTCAATGGACAACTTGGAGCCTTGGACCAATGGTAAAGCACCATTGGTCCAAGCTGTCCAATAAAAATGCTATAGTGGAGGCTCTCTTCTCACTGCAGTGTCATAGAAGGGGATTCCTTCCAGCCCAGCCCTCTCCATTACAAGTAAAAAACGTGTTTATAGGTATAAGGTTTACCCATAATCCCATGTTTTTCTCATACAGTTAAGAGGTAGAATCTTCTGCTGCTCAAAAGGTACTTTTTTAATCAAGTTAAATAATATATTGTTATGCTATATCATAATGATGTATTATTTATCTATTTACTGTGAAATGACTGGTTTGAAGTTATAACTTCAAACTTCAGCAATGTGTCTGTTAAGCCACCTGCTTGAGTACAATTTTTGAAAATATAGTAAATTACCTTAAAACAATATATAATAATTATGTGTATATTACTTACTTATGGTAATTAACTCCTTGTTACCCAGGCCAATTCTGACACTTCTCTCCTACATGTAAAAATCATCATCTTCATAAAGGGACAGCGTTTGTAAATATTTTTGTTAAATGAGCAGAACTAATAGAACTGTAATCGCCTACATAATGAGAATCGAATACGTAACTTGTGAATATGTAACCTGTGTGTATCTGGCACTGATACTAGCCAGTGCCTCACCAGCCACTGACCTCACCGCATCTCCCTGGTACATTTTTTTTCACACAGCTTTTGTACAAGATTCACAATTGGCTTTCATTGAAAAATGTGTAAATAATGGGTAAATGTTGCATGCATCTTGCATGAAAACATTTATAAATATACACCTAATGTTTGTTGGGCATGTTACAAACGTATTTTTTAAAAAGGTGGTCCCTAAACCTTTTATTTTGTACATAACCAAAATGGCAAGGTGCAAAATAACCAGTTAAGTGAGGAAGCCAAATAGAACCAAAATGATGTGCAACATGGTATTTTCATTCTTCCAACGTAAAATATAGAAGATATACCAAAGTTTTGAAGCTGAACAGTAGCATTGGCTTTAACGATTAGTCCAATTATTATTATACCAAGCACTATGTCTTTGATTAACCAAAACACTGACCCATGGGTCTCATTAGCACATGTAAAGTACTGCAAAGATCACTGCAGTGGAGTAGAAAATACTGATAGAAAGATTTTAGTCAATGCTTAATGAAAATTCACTGGAACTGTAAAAAAAACACTCTCCAATACGAAAAAACGGCTTCTAAGCAAATGAGGTTGATTTTTTATTAAAAACTTTCAAGTATATTAAATCAGACCTAAAATCACAATGTATTTTCTCCTCAAAAGTAGTGAGGTGGGATAAAAGCATAGCTCCCAACTGTCTCTGATTTCAAAGTTCCCCTGTTCCTGTTTCCTCCTCATTTTGGTCCGATATATATAGTTTAAACGTTTTTTTTATTTTTTCCATATTTTAAAAGTGTTTCCCAGTGCTAAACCTTTAATCCACTTTCTAAATTGCTACATTTGTAAATTTCAAAAGCCACTATAAAGGAATAGTACTGGTAAAAAAAACACTTGTGGGTCTACTGATATTTTTTTTCCATTTATTGTTCTTTTAAGGGGGCGTGGCAGGGGATGTATTCTATGCCTATATACTTTTACTAATGGGTGTCCCTTGTTCCCTTCTCAAAAAGATGGGAGGTATGTAAAAATGTACAAAAACGGTAAAGCATATGGTCATATGCTGGCTTCAGACCCAGACCCTTATAACCAGTAGGCATACAGGGTTTTACTAAAATAAAAAATGCAACACAACAAACATTTCTTGACAAAAAGCCTTTAATGGGTAAGAATAAAATGTAGAAAACTGTAGCGATTTTTTTTTCTTTCAGCCTTCTATCCCTCAATAATAGAAATCAATAAACTAACCATAACAAATGAAGTCAAACATAAAACGCTGCCCTTAAATCCCACGTCATTGTTACTCTTAAAATTATACTAAAGTCTTTTTTCTTTAAAAATAATAAACATTTTACTTACCTGCCCTGTGTAGTGGTTTTGCACAGAGCAGCCTAGATCCTCCTCTTCTCAGGTCCCTCTTTGGTACTCCTGGCCCCTCCCTCCTGTTGAGTGCCCCCAGAGCAAGAAGCTTGCTCTGGGGGCACCCGAGCCAAGCTGCAGCATAATTTATCCATTCAGACAAGGAGCTGCAGTTTGGCCCAGCCCCTCTTTCTCCTGATTAGCTAACTGACTTTGATTGACACTACACTAAAATCAGAAGCTCCCTATCCTCAGTCTGTTCCCAAATGATGGGGCAAGATCACCAGTAGCACCTATTTTTACCTGTTCGGAAAGGGGCTCTGTCCCTAACATCAGTTCCCACTTTTGGCCCCATCATGACTCACATCATGCTACTTATAGCATAACTGTGCTCAAAGATGGCCACCAAAATGTCACAGTAACTCTGTGATGGCACCAGTAATCCATAGTAGAGGACATACTAGTCCTTTGTTGAAACCCCTCCATTACCAACATTAACATGGAACTCACCTGACCACTTTATTGACATTGTTTTACAAGCTAAAGGGACTATGTTGTTAACCACCCATCAACACTCACCACCAGTAAAAAGCCAGTACCCAACACTTCTTACACTCTAAGCACAACAGGGCCAACTTTTTTTGGAAGGTACAGTTTTAATGTAATACTTTTTGGCATCTAAAGCAAATCTAAACTTAATTTTTTTTTCTATTAACAGGCAGCAATGTCCTATATATTGTTATATGCAGGGTACAATATAAATTGAACTTATATCAGTAGCAAGCGACCTGTATTGCACCCTAATAACAGTGATCACAGGTGGATAGCCTATAAAGCACCATTAGAGGGCTCTTAGGCTGACCATACATGGATTGTTTGGGTTTTTGATTAGCGTGCAATCTGATCAAAAATAATGAATGGATTCCTCCATCTACACAAGCGAGGTGAATGAAGGAGTCCTTTCCACAGTGCTATTGTATTCTGACAGTGGGGGCTCCTCTGTCGTCAGAATACACTCATCAGAGCTGCAGCTGCGTGGATGCAGGCATTGATCATATGAAAGTTTTCCAACAGTACCATTCCAGAGAAGTTGATCATTAGAGAGATTTCTGTTGAGTGGGAACAGCCATTGATGGATCAAAATTAGTCTGGTTCCTGCTGAACCGGATAGAGTCTGATCCATTTATGACCAGCTTTATTCACACCGTTTACCGCTGCTAGTCACTATATGGAACAAATACAGAGTGTATGCCTGCATTTCATATGGATAACTCCCAGCTTCCTTCTCCCAAAGAAAGGAAGATAAGCTGTCTCAGGCTCATTGATCAATGGTTGGAAATGTAGTCTGTGCTTTTCAGCCCCTGAGCCAGCAATAGGAGTGATCTGTAACTGGGAGGAAAAACTGATGAATATCTTAAGTGAGCAATTTATTTTGCAATCCTGTTTCAGACATGGACCAGACCCCTCTCTGCATCTGGGCCTCATAGCAGTTGCCGGCCGGCTGCAAAGGGCGCAGTCACAGCTTTGGTCATATGATATACAAGTTACAAATTTCATCTTTTTACAGATTCTGTGCTATTTTAGCAATGCTTTCATTAGGTTGTATTGTGTTTGGAACAATCTGCCAGAGCTGAGCCCTTATAGTACTTCTTGTCTGGCAAAATGCAAAGGTTAAACCCCCATTTATATTCTGTTTACACAGCATATATGTTTGCTTTACTCACAGTCTTACTTTCTAATTTAACTCATGAAAGATTCAGCATGTTTAGCAATGTTTCACATTCCATCCTTCTATTAGCATTGTCTGTAAGAAAGCTAGCTTTTTAGTACGTGCGTAGCCTGACCCAGTGAACTCTTTTGAAATAAAGCATATTTTTAGAACACTCATATATAAAAACCAAACATAGGATCTCTTCATGCCTTTTACTGATCTAAATTGCTCTCATGAAACAGGAATTTCTTATCTATAAGTGGATTCCAAACCCCCTGAAAACCATCCCTCTTATAAATTCTGCTGGATGCCTAATGTTCAGTCTATGTACACACCCTATGTAATTACTAGGGTTGCAATGCAGCCGATCAAGTCGTTTTCTTCCTTTTACCTCTACTCTTTAAAGCTATGTTTTTTGTATTGCAGGAACTCGGTAAACATATTTAGCATGACATGTGCATGTGATGAAAGCAGGGCCTCTCTTACAGTCTGTGATGCTGTCTCATACAAGGCAGCCTGTGTGCATTTGGATGTTCTACTAATGCTAATGGAATTTTAACGCTGATAAGGGATCACAAAGAGTATTCCGCACTTTACGACTGTAGTAAAACTAGCCTAAAAGCCTTTAATGTTGGCTTCTAAATTGTCACAGCCAATGATCCAAAGCACAGAAAAATAAAATCAACAAACTTTAGGTCAATATACAGCAGCTCAGCCAACCAGTTTCCACATGCCATTATGTATTAAAAAAACTAGATTGTATTACAAGCAGGGTCTCCAGTCTTGTAGTCTCTTTACAAGATTGTAAAATTGTGTTTGTTCAGGCTTGCATATTACTCCTACTAAATTATAATGTCCATAGATATATATTTTTTATGTGATGAAGATTATAGTTATTCATAAAGTGCCTGTACAGCCAAAAACTTTTTATTAGGTTTAGATACAGTGGAGATGGGTTAGAACCATTGTCTGATTATTACTGCTATCCAGTTTTCTGTTAGAGTTCCTCTCACTTCCTGTCCTATTGGACAATGTTTTACCAGATGGGAAGTTAGGGGAACTCTTCAACAGCAACACAAGCAGAAATAAAAATAAATTTCTTTAGCGGGGAAAGACTAGAACACCCAGATTTTTCTTTCTGCCTGTATCCATGTAACAAACTTTATCTCACTTCCTATCTGTTTAAACTGTCATTAGCAGGATGGAAATTTAGTAGAAAACTCTTTATTGGAGCATGGGATCATGGTTAAAACCAGACATGAGTTCTTATCCTTCCCTGCTCTAACCAAAACTAAAAAAAAGGTTTTGGCTTGACATACACTTAAAGGGTTAGTTCACCTTTACTAAAAAAAAACTGTCTATTCAGGTGAGGGAGGCCTGTAGATAAAAACAAAGTGTGCAGCTCTTGACGAAGTGGAATAATGCCCTTGCCATTGGTGTAGGCCATTTAAGTATCTCCCAAAGCCTAACTGAAAAACTCCCAGAGTTAGCATCATCCTATCCTGCTTTGTTGCTAGGACATTGCTAAGACACTCACGGCTAATTCAAAACCCCTCACATGTGCTCTCTCTCCCCTGTCACAGTAGACCCCTGTTCTCTGTTTCAGAAGCGAAGGTCCAAATTTTTGCCTGAAATCGGACCTAAAACAGAGCCAAAAACGCGCAGGACCCTTTTTCAGTACGGACCACCCCAGAGCTGTGTGAACCAGCTCCATTGAAAGCTGGGCACAGTCTCTTGTCATGCAAATTGGATGAGTGGAAAAGTACCAGATTTGTGTCAGAAAATACCAACAATGTCACCTTTTTTTCAAACATTTTCAGTTCTCATCTGCTCCTAATATTTATATACTATATGCTGATCATTTGCCACTGGAAGCTCATCAGAGGATTCACTGGAGATCCCATTCACCAGCTGGATTTGTGACTTTACATTTGCCTAACATCTGGATTTACGGGTTACAGTAACGCTAATTATACAATATTATGTCCCTTGCCACTTTTAAACAGTGTTTTCAAATAGCTAATCATTGATTCTATCAATAATTAATCACTGGTTCCTATGAAAGACTTCATTGTTATTCCACATTCAACACCCTGCACATAGGGATTTTAATGCTAAAAATCTTATCTACCTTCTACACCCAACACCACAAATAAAATGCCTGTAATGAATGATTAAATACAGTGATTAAGGCTTCATCAAAAAAATCCTGCAAACGGTGTGCTTGACTAGTGGTGTTTCAAAAAATTAGGCATCTGAAAATCCCAGCACAGATAACCAAAGTCTCTCTCTTGTAGCAGAAAGTCTCCCATTAACATCCCAGCTGGACTGTGTATGGTCCTTACCTGTTAATAGATAACATAAAAAATATGTAGTATAACTTTAAATGAAAAAAAAACATTCAGCCATATTAAAAAAAAAAAAAAAAAAATGACAGCCTGCTGGGAATTCTCTTTCATTCAGCAGCTTGATAGCACAGAATAGCTTAAGACCAAAATTAGCCAAGTTGTTGAGAGGAACCTTTCATTGTTTTGTTTTCTCACAAAAAAATACAGGCAAAATCTGAGATCTGTCTTCCCAGAACAGCCATGTGATGAAAAATTGTTTCAGTAGGCAGGAATTGACTGTTGTGTCTATATAGTGCTTAGCAATTGTTTGGAAAAGGGCCAAATATCAGACCTTTGGTGGTGTCAGATAAAAGATTTGCACATGTATACACAGCACAATTGTCAGCACTACTCATGAGACCACCAGAAGAATGTCAGCTTTGAAAAAACAACTTTGTTTTGTATGAAGTAGCCATAATCATCTTTTCACTTCTAGGATGCTTTCATTCGTTTTTGAGATTATGGCTATTCGGAATCCTAACAACGGTTTCAGTGTATGACTGGTAACATGATTTTAGTAAAACCAAGCAATAATTCAATCGTGTATGGTGATTACAGAATGGCATTCAATCCCAGGACCCACCACAACAGCAGAGGAAAGATCAAACCCATAGGGAGACCTTCTAATCTGGAAAAACCTTGCTATGCAACTAGTGTCTCCGCCAGAGGGGCTCATAATGGTGCCCTAGGAGGTCTAAAACAGCTCATTGCTAGTTATGTAATAGCTTGTTATTTTTTGGTATTGGCCATCTTAAATAGACAGAAATAACATTTGGGTAAGAAAAAATCTGCAATTGTTGTTATAACAAATCTTTGAGGCAAAACAGTTCTGAACACCTTGTATTTATGAATAAATGTATATGCTATGGTATAAATATAGCCATAGCAGAGCACACAACTGCTATGAGACCTAGAAGTACAGGGGTGCTTTTGTTAAAAAAATAAAAATAAAAAAGTACAGGGGTACCAGAGCTTTCAGGCAACACAGTGATTTATGTGGGTAGCAATAACATTTGACAAATACATTTTAATGAAATAAATGTATACTGTATATGAGAACAATGTGTATTCTGATTAACTAGAGCAACTGACTTTGACATGGAGATTAAAGAGTAAGGGTCCCCCTAAAGGTTTTGCCATAGGGCCTAATTCAGGGCCGCTGATAAGGCAGTACAGCCAGCCCTCCTGTGCTGGGCCCAGACCCCACCGGTTCAAAAGGGGGGGCCAACCACTGTATGGCTGACACCGATGCTCTTATGTCTCCCCTGCATGCTGCCTCCATCACCTACTCTTTCTTTCTTTTTATGGCTGTGCTGCAAGTATCGGTTCTAGGATCTGCACCACCAATGCTCAACTCCCCCACACTTTCCAGGTACCCCCTGTGTAGTCCCTTCCCTACAGCTCTGCCAGCAGCGGCCACATAGGGGGATGCTTCAGGATGGAGAGTAGGGGGCAGTAAATATATCTCATTTAACGGTCCCTTCCTTAGTAAACTATGCTTTCGTTTGTAATGAACAGGAAGCCTCAGAGAACTTCCCATTCATTCACTGTCCAGTACAGCTGAGAATGCAGAAAAAGGGACTAATGAATTTGTGTCTTCAAATGTATTTAAAATTTGAGACATCCGGGATCTGTTTAGACCCCTGATAGTTCACTAAAGGCCCCCAACAAGCAGTTAAAAAGATTTAAAAAAATAAAATAAAATAAAATAAATTCCCCCAAAATAATCAAAATAATAATGTGATGAATGAAGCACTCTTTAAAAGCACAAACAGCATTTGATATTTTGTTATTTTCGGGACAAGAGGGGGCCCTGTCAAGTAGGCTTTATGGGGCCTCATTAATTCTAACAGCAACCCTGGCCCAATCACACATAGTTACAGCTAAAATGACATTGACTTGAAAGGAAATGTTTTCTGCAAACTTACATAGAAATTAAATGTTTTTACTTTCAGTAAGAAAAGATCACCATACAGCTCATCTGAAGCTTTGCTGCCCTAGACCTACACAGCCCTGCCCCAAAACCAAGTGTGAAGATCAACCTCTGATCTGTCTGGCCACTTTGAAAAATTGATTTCAGAATGGCACTGTATTCTTGCCTTTTAATAAATATAACAATGCCAAAAACTCTACTTTAAAATGTAATAGAGTAATACCTGGTTGAAAATGAAGATATTTGCATGCAATTACTTCTATCAAAACTTCAAAAAGATTTAAGTCAGCCATAGACGGATCAAAATTCAGCCAGATTAGCAGGAACAAGATGGATTTTGATCAATGTATGGGCAGGCAGGTTGTACTGATATTGATCTATCAATTGACTTCAGTACAACCAACCTGTCAGGTTTTTTGGTACCATCACTGCCAGCCGGTATAGCCAGCAGCAGTGAACATTGTATTCTAATGGCTGTCAGAACACAATAGCACTGCAGGGGGGTTTCCCTTGTTATCACTGACTCACTGTTGATGGGGGAATTGAGCGATTTTCTTTCCTTCAACCCATGGCTAGAGTTATCGTTTTCATTTTGAAGGTATAGCAGTGAGGCCCAGGTCACTAGCACATTGATAAGGAAGGTAGAGGGTAAAGCCGGCCATAAATGGAGCAAAATTCAGCAGGAACCAGACAAATTTCAATCCATCTAAGGGCAGGCTATTTGTACTGAAGTCAATCTATCGATCAACTACAGGGCAACCAGCCTGATGTTTTTTTTCTATAGCGGCCGGTAGTGACCATTGTATTCTGACATTGGTTTCCCCGTTTTCAGAATACAATAGCGCAGCAGGAGGGATTTGCTCATCGACACTAACTGTGTTTATAGGAGAATCAAGTGATTTTCTTTCCTTCAACCCATGGTGGAAGGAAAGAAACTTGCATATTCTATGGCCAGCTTTACATCTTATGTGGAACAAAAAAATCTGGGATGAGGTACACTGATTAAGTCTATAAGTGTATCTGTAGTCATGGGCAAAAACAGCAGCGAAAGCACACATAGGTAGTATCGGTATCGGTGCCAATACCGAGCATTTGCACGAGTACGTGTACTCATACAAATGCTCAGATGCTTAATCCGATACCTCCAGGCTCCAGCAGCTCCACGCAAATAGACGGCGCGTGAGGGAGTTGGAGGCGTGTTGGAGGCATCATGCACTCATTCCCAGAAATCAGTGGGTGGAGAAGACAGAGGGAGTCAGCGGTGTGTTGGAGGTGTCAGCACACCGCAACAGCCATCTTGCTATACCTTGTGCACCCATCACTCGCACGTAGTAAGGCTTGTTAGTTGTTACGCACAGCCAAATTATGTTACACACAGCTAAATCAGTGCTAATCAGTGCCTGACGATCAGTGCCACCCAATAGTGCCATCTATCATTGCTCATAAGTGCCACTTATCAGTGCCACCTATCAGTGCTCATTAGTGCTGCATTTCAGGACCACCTATCAGTGCCCATCAGTGCTGCATATTAGTGCCTCCTCATCAGTGCCCTTCAGTGCTGCCTCATCGGTGCCTATAAGTGCCGCATCATCAGTGCCCATCAGTGCTGCCTATCAGTGCCACCTATCAGTGATCATCAGTGCTGCATATTAGTGCCTCCTCATCAGTGCCCTTCAGTGATGCCTCATCAGTACCCATCAGTGCAGCCTATCAGTGCTCATTAGTGCAGCCTCATCAGCGCACATCAGTGAAGGAGAAAAATTACTTATTTACAAAATTGTGCTATGAAAAATGTCACATGACATACAAAAAAGCATTGGTAATCGGTATTGGAGAGTACATGAAAAAATTATCAGTACTGGTACTCAGTCTTAAAAAAATGGTATCGGTGCAACCCTACACATGGGGCAAATGTGACCCCTATTTTAATTAGCTATGATGGTTGATACATGTGTTTACCTGGATTTGTGGATATATAAACCACACAAAGTCTGAAAGTGATGCTCCCAAGCTGAGCTTCCTAGAGGGCACTAATAAGCAATGGAGGCTTTTTAACATGCGTGTTATCACACAGAGAGCATCCATAACTCGTTGTAAAATCTCTGTGCCAGCAGATGCCAATGCTTCTCTCTTAAGTATTAAAGATGAAAGTAAATTACTGTCAATAATTTGATGCGTTCACACATTATCTAAGTATTGGAGCTTGTAGACTCTAGCTAGCTATGTGACAGGCATATGTCTCATGCCTGTCATGTTCCAGGAGACACCCACCTGTATTCTGCTTGTGGCTACCCTGAGAGAACTCTGCTTAGTTCCAAACTGTAAATCTGTATAAGAAACAATATCCTTGACACTTTGAAGCATTAAAGAAACACTATCCAGAGGTGCAAAGGCTATGGGCAAGCTAAACTGCTAAAGTCGTTAACAGAATAATTAATGATAATGCACTCCCAGATGGCTGTCTTGTGCTATCAATTAATTTGCTTAGCAACATTTGCATATGTGCTTGGCTGAACAAAGTCTCACAACAGAACAAACAAGGACACCTACTTTGCGAGAGCGCATAGTGAACTTGATTAGTTTGGTTACAAATGAATTCATTTAATGAATGACCTCATATCCACGGTCCATGTGATCAGCATATGTTTAGGAGAAGAAGAATGTACCTTATGCAAAAAAATAATAATCTACTGAACTAGTTATTTCCTTACATTCCTGCTCGCTTAGTCATTAGTAGGTTTCAAGGTAACAAGACACAGTAACATTTTTATTTTCAACCCCAGAATCTCTGGCTGGGGTCTAAAGTAGACACATGTGTAACTACGTCTATACCATTCTACACCCTTCTATAGATTATTGGTATTTATTATTTTAATGTACTGTACCAAGTGTTCCTGCCACTAGCCAGTTTTTCCTAAACAGGAATGTGTAATACATGTCTGTGTGATAGTGGCAATGCACAGATAGCTTGCTTGACTCCTGTCATCACCCTTTCAAATACATCTACTCCAGAACATTAGTACCATTTCCTCTTCACTTTCTGGCCACACGTGTCTTCTCCTTGGAAGCTAATGGAGAAGTGAACACAGCTGCCAACATCATCAGCTTAAGGTCACATGCATACTGTATTCTCCTAAAGGAGGTTAGCAGCAGAAAAAGCCACATTAATGCATGCACGTTAATGTGTGTTCACTCACCTGGGGTTAATGCGCTCTATTGGCCATGCTAATGCATACTACTGGCATTTATGCACATTTGGGCGCTTTTGAGCGTTTTTATACTCAAAGGCTCCTTTCTTGAACACAATTTTGGTGGTGGGTTCTGCCTCTAAATCCCCCTGCCTCCAAACTCTTGTAATTGCCTATTATATATATGGACACATAGGCCAATATGGAGGGGTGTTTAGAGACAGAGAAAAAGAAACTTAAATGTCTGCTTTTTGAGCTCAGGCGTACATGAGCCCTAATGTAAACCCAAAAATTTACTTTATGTTATTGGTCTTTGTCTGTTAGGCCCCTTTCACACGGGACGGATCAGTAATGATCCGCCCCGTGATGATCCGCTTGACAACGGAGCAATCCCCGCTGAGCCGGCGGATAACAGGGCGGTCCCAGCACACTGTGCAGGGACCGCCCTGTCAGCTCTCCATTCTCCTCTATGGGGGAATCGGATGAACAGGGACCGTCTGTCCATGTTCATCCAATCCGCTCTACAGACGGATAAAAAAATAGGATTTTCCTCCGTCGAACAATTGCGGAGGCGGACGATAGCGGGTGTCTGCGGATGTTCATCCGCAGACACCCGCTATCTCATAGGAATGCATGTATGTCCCTATTTCATCCGCAAACGGATGGATGAAATACGGACATACTGTCTGCATGTGTGAAAGGGGCCTTAAATATACAATTGAAAGTGTTTTGTTATATCTGTTTGCTAATTTAAAAAAAATAAAGAGTTGTTGATCTTACCAAAAATCTTGTTTGATAACAACTTCCTTTGTTCTCTGTTATTAGTTAGTCTTGTTCTCAGCTGTCTTTAACCACTTGCTTACTGGGCACTTAAACCCCCCTCCTGCCCAGACCATTTTTCAGCTTTCAGCACTGATGCACTTTGAATGACAATTGCGCGGGCATACAACACTGTACCCAAATGAAATTTTTATCATTTTTTTCCCACAAATAGAGCTTTCTTTTGGTGGTATTTAATTACAGCTGGGAGTTTTATTTTTTGATAAACAAACAAAAAAAGATGTAAAATAAAAAAAATAAAAAAAATCATGTTTAATAGTTTGTTATAAAATTTTGCAAACAGGTCATTTTTCTCCTTCATTGAAATGCGCTGATGAGGCGGCACTGGTGGGCACTGATGGGCTGCACTGGTGGACACTGATAGGCATGGTTAAGGTGGCACCGATAGGCACAGATAAGGCGGTACTGATAGGCACAGATAAGTCAGTACTGATGGGCACAGATAAGGCAGCACTGATGGGCACAGATAAGGTGGCACTGATGGGCAAAGATGGGCACAGATAAGATGGCATGGATGGGTGGCACGGATAGGTACCACTGATAGATGGGACTGATGGGCACTGATAGGTGGCTTTGATAGGTAGCACTGCTGGGCACTGATGGGAGGCACTGATGGGCACTGATGAGCACTGGTAGATGACACTGATGGGCACGGATATGTGGCATATGAGGTGCAGCACTGTTGTTGAGGCAGATTGTGGGCACTGATAGGTGGCACTGTGGGCACTGATAGGTGGCACTATGGGCACTGATAGGTGACACTATGGGCACTGATGGGTGGCACTATGGGCACTAATGGGTGGCACTATGGGCACTAAGGGGTGGTACTGATGGGTGGCACTTTTACTTTAATTAGGTTGCACTGGCAGGAGGCAGGTGGGCACTGATGACTTGGCCGTGATCGGGACTGAAGTCCCTCTCACAGTCACGGGTGATCGGCTTTTTTTTTTCTCCTCGCGCTGACAGAAAAATAGCCGATTACCGGCTCTGTTGTGATCACATGATCAGCTGTCGATGGCTGACAGTTGATCACGTGGTAGGGGGTCGGGATCGACCCCTTGCTCCGATCTACGATCAGGCGAGTCTCATAGACTCGCTGATCACAGAGCGCACCGCGCGCCCCTCAGGGGGCGCGCAGGCCGCTCGTGCGCGGGACGACGTTAATAGACGTAGTCCCGGCAAAGCAGGTCTGCGCTGTAGCCGTCATTCGGCTATAGTGCGGATCTGAAGCGGTTAAGAACTACAGAATCATGCCCTCTATGATATGGAGAATAGAAGGGGGGTTTCCGCAGTCCTATCTTGTTTCTGTTATCCTGCTACAGAAGGGTAAGTGAGCACTGTCATTCTAAAGCCTCATACACACGATCAGATTTTCCGACGGGAAATGTGTGATGACAGGCTGTTGGCGGAAAAACCGACCGTGCGTATACTCCATCAGACAATTGTTGGCCAACTTTCTGTGGACAAATGTTGGATAGCATGTTTTAAAATTTTCCGAGAACAAATGTCTGTTCTCGGATTTTCCAAGGGTGTGTACACAAGTCCATCGGACAAAAGTCCAAAGTACAAACACGCATTCTCGAAAGCAAGGATGAGCCAGAAGTGGTCGGTCTTGTAAACTAGCGTTCATAATGTAGAATTAACATTCGTGACATGGCAAATTATGAAATCTGGAAATGCAGTGCACAATTCTCTTCTTCTTTAATAGGATAATAATGAAGCTGCTTTGCTGATTATACTGATGGTGTTATTGCAAACACATTTTCCAAGGTTTTTTTTCTAGTGATATCAAGAATAATATTATTATGTAATAATAATAAAAAGAATATTAATAATATTATATAGGTTTTTTTTTTGGGGGGGGGGGGGCAAGTTACCACAACACCATTATCCCATAATTTTTAAGATCAAAGATACAACTATGTTGGTGTCCCTTGTCAATTTTACATTGTATTTTTTTAAATGTAACTGCCTACTCCCAAAGTGTCATTTAAAGTAAAACATATAGCCAAGTATTATTCTTCACATTTTTTTTTATTGTGCATTAACAAAAGAATACAAATAAAATTAGACATGCTATCTGCCAAAAGAACTTAACCAAAAAGTGCATTCTATGCATCCAAAAAAATTGAAAATATACTAAATCAAATCATTATTCAACCAAAAAAAATTATGTCAAAGCAATAACTCCAAGGTCAATAATAAATAACATGTTATCTCCTTCAGTTCCGCAACATGGCTGGTTGTCGAATGGCCATTCAGAAACAAACTGAATAGCTCAAAATGAAAAGTGCGAAATTAAAAGTGGGAAATGTAAAGTGTGAACAGAATAGCGTGAAATGAAAAGTGCGAAATAAAATGTGCGAATCAACACTCACCAAACTTCTACTAACACGAAATTAGCAGAAAGAGCCCATAGGGTGGCGCTAAAGAGCTGAAAAACAATGTAGTACGTCACTACGTTCATAATTGTTGGCCAACAATGTGGCCATGTGTATGCAAGACAAGTTTGGGCCAACGCCCTTTGGATAAAATTCCACAGTTTTGTTGGCCAACAATCCGATCGTGTGTATGAGGCTTAAGAGTGGAAGTGTGTTGCCGCCATAATCATCAGGTGAATATGAAGGGAAAAAAACTTGAAATATAGTCACCAAATCTAAGGAATAGTAACCTGCAATATATTACGTTTTTGGTTTATGGTTTAGATACACATAGTTCTTCCACCCTCTAGGTACGTAAGAGTAGTGATGCTAACATCACTACTCTAACAGATGAGAGGACCAAAGTTTACATATAATCTGGAGGCCTTATGGATTAGCCTGTGGGCCAAATTCAAAAGGTTCTCAGGCATGCCAAAAAATACGCTGTTAAAGTAGCATAAAACTCTCACAAAAGAATAGTTAGTTTTCTAGAGAACTGTAAGGGAAATAGATTGCATTTTTTAATGATAGTTTTCCTCTTACCCTCTATATTCTTTTCCTGCACTGTGCACATTCTGTAGACTCTTTGTATGAGCTTCCTGTGGATATGTGCATGCTCCAACAGCAACTGAACATCACAGTTTGACTATGGTGACTACAGCTGAATGTGTCAGCTCACTGTGCGTTGAGACAACTTTTATCACCCTAGGAAAGAAATTTTCTGTGGTTACATCTTGCTGGTATGTCTTCCTTGAAAGCAGGTCATTAAAAAAAGGAAACATAACAATGACCCCCGAAGGAGCTGCTGGAAATGTTGGATTTTCCTACTGTTTTCTGTGATGAACTGTCCTGTAACTGCTCCCAGTGGTACACAGACATGCCAATATCAGATAACTGGGATTTATTAACACAGGAACAGCCCCTACAGGTAAATAATAGTATTAGTAAGGCAATTGTAGAAAAAACAAATGCAGCAGCACAATGCTAGAAGCATAGTAAAGATTTAATATAAGGTGAATAAAATGATAACATTTCTTTCCTACCTGTCAGGGTACAGACAGGACTCAAAGGTTCTAGATCAGTAGGAAATTACACTGTAAGCCGCAGTGAAACAGTAGCAATATTACAGTACAAAATACACAGGTATATGATCTGAAGGGCTTAGCTAACTACTGGGACCTAACAATTAATTACTGGCCAGTGAGTAAAACTACCACAGAGGTTGCTGCTGATGGGGCATTTAAAATCCACTAAAGATATTTATAAACCACAAAGGGTAAGTGTGTCTTTGGAAAGTGTCCCAAACCTACTGTTAGAAACACAGCAATGCTGTCCCCTTTAAATAAGGATTCACCCAATGTTATTACCCCCCCCTTCTTTATAGGCAGCATCCAGTACTCAGGTGGGTGGCCTGAAGACCTCTCACTAATCCAAAGACTCCTGTCTGTATCCCGACAACCCTTCCCATGGGCTGGATGAAGTTCTATAAAGGTTAGGCCGCAATGAATCTGGCAGATTCCTCCAGGAGCCTTCCTCTCCCCTGGGTCTCCTCCACAGCAGGTGTAACAAGGGAAGTGGTGAATAGGGCCAGCCACAAAGCAAATCTCACCTCATTTATCAGAAACTGGCTGAAATTCACATAGAGTATTGCCAGTTTAAGTCATGTTAAGGGTAATTTCGGAGGGGCAGAGGCTGTGGTGTACGAAAAAATTTAACTTTTTGACTTTACAGGAACATGACCAAAAGCATAGGTAGCACTACCACTGCAGGAGTAGCTTGGTAATATGGGGTCTGTGCTCTGCACCTCAACTCCAAGAACAAACTCAGGCCCTTTGACACCTCTGGTTAAAAGAAAGTTACTGCAAGCAAGAACATGAGTATAGAAAACTTTAACTTGCTGTGACAGCACCAGCAAATAGGAACAAGACCGTTTAGTAATACATTATCTCAATGTACTGGTATGGGTTAAAATAAATGGTGATTTGAGCATAAATGAACACACAGAGGGTAGGTTCAGCCCACTAGAGAGTATATTCACTATGCCAAGGTAACTTAGAACACAGTTCTATACTGCTAGCCTGTGATTAACTCAGTAATTAGCAAAATAAGCAATAAACAAGTATTATGTGAATATGTTAATGTGAATATTAATACTATAATTAATCTAGAGTGCACTGTAGGAGAATGGATAGAATATCGTGTAGTATCCCCTGATCTCTTAGCATAAGCAATACGTGACAGTCTCTGCCTAGCAGCTGCAAAGGGGACAGGCTTTAGTTCTAACTCTTCAGCTGGCTACCTTTGGGCCTGAGTTGTACTGTTGGTGCACATGAGAGTAGTCCCAGTGAAGCCTGCAGGCACCAAAAAGGCTACAAATGGCTGTATGGTCAATTCCTAAAGGGCTCAATCTCTGTTGCAGTAGATAGTAAATCCCCCTTACAGCAGCTCACCAGTCCTAGTGATATTGCAGCTCACCATCCAGTCACACACAGCAATTAATTCACTCTGCACCTAGGTGACTCTGGCTGTCAGCACACTTGGACTCAATATACAGCACTGGTTGTGCATACTGGACAGCAATATGCACTCTCTGGGCTCCCTCATGGCAACAGGAAGCTGTGTGCTCTACAGCCTGGGAAAATAGAGCTTTTTATTGAACCCCCCCTTTCTTCTGCATGGTCTGGTGGAGGTTGTAGTTCAGGCTTTGTACTTAAAGTGGGCAGTGCTCCCAGGGGGAAAACATGCCCTATGATCCTCCTCAAGCCTTTCCTGATTGGTCTCTCTACTGCTTGCCAGGAGAGGGGGAGTGCCCCATTTGGTCTATGAAAAAATAAACTTTTAAGTGTTTTGTTATATCTATTTGATAAGTGCAAATTCATAGCTATTCTGGTCCCAGTCCTCACTTTCTGTGTTGAATCCAGGAAAGCAATTAGCCCTCCCAGTCCTCATCTTTGGCCTACAGGAAGATTAGACTCTGGTTGTGGAGAAGGAATAGAATGTGGGTCTAAGTGTTTTAGCAATAGAAAACTGGGCAGGGTGGACACCATTTAGTAAACAAAGTTGCTGTGTTGTTAGTACCTACAGGGCCTTTTAAAGTGATAAAACATAGGGAAACATTTCTGAATTACAGAGATGTACTGCATATGTGTTTGCAATTTTGCCCTGACATACCCTTTGAGTGTTTGTGTTAAGATACCCTTTAATAAAAGAAGAGATCTGTTTTTTTCTGCCTATTTCAGTCACACTGGGAAACAACCTTTCATCCTCGTCTCAATTCCATTGGTTCACACACTCCCCGCTTCCTTGACTCTTGACACAAACAAACATACGCTGACATGAAAATCTGGCTACCATGGGATTTGTGATGTAGTTCTCACTGAGTATATGACCTGCGGGCTGCTTTTACTGCCAGTCGGTGTTGAGATTTAGAGCTAGCTATTTCCAACTGCCATAAATATTATAAATGATAAATATGTGTACATAACACCCCCCACCTCCTCATCCCGTTTATGAAATTTGGTGATCAGTTATTATATAGTGATCAGCTATTAACATATCTGAGATCAGTGCAATAATATGAGAAAAATGTTTTTTTTTTTTTTTTTTAAACTAATAGTTGAATTTTAGAGGGTTGGTGGTTATGTACATTACAAACATATACAGTACATAAACTGTATTTATTTCAATAATTTTTATTGAAGATTTTCAGTATAACAAAGCAAAATAGATGAACATTCCTTATAATAAGCAAGTAAAATCCACTTTTGCATATACAAGGGTAATCTAGAAAAACATAGATCTAGACAAAAACCTAACAGTACAGATCTGTATAACAACCAGACATGGTGTTTCCATATCAACTGCAGTGTCAAGGACCCATAGCATACAATTAATTCCCAACCGTGGAAAATGTCCAGGCAAGGCTCACAAGCCCGTAGCCCCTGATGCCCCAAACGGGATCAAGCTGCAGACCAGGGGCCAGGCTCGCTCACCAAGACCAGGGCACTCCCCATCCATCTCATCCGAGGTCCAAAATTTGAGGTACCGCTAGAAAATTGTGTAATCAACTAATCCAAAAGATAGCTACTGTCTGTCTTCTAACCCCTTTCGGGGTGCCACATAGTACACCAAGAGAGGTGGCAAAGGAGGGAAAAGAGAAAACGTTGGAAATGATAGAAAAAGGAATAAAGAATGTAAATTGCTATTCAGGCATTACTCACTCCATATGCCAGGGTTCCAGGCCGCACCCCCGGAATGAGAGAAATATTACACTTTGTTGCCCAAGGTTCCCAAATCAACCGGAATCTCTCTGTTTTGTCTTTCCATTTGGCCACTATTTGTTCTTGTACCATAATCCAAGTTACCTTGGTTTTAAACATCTTAAAGGAGACCGTGTGTTTCTTCCAGGCTTTAGCTATCGTAACTTTGGCTCCAAGAAAAATAAAAAACGCCAGTTGCTGCAAATGTTTGGGTAGAGTCGGAATAATGTGATTTAGCAGGGCTGTACTGGGATGTGGGGCTATGGTGGTCCCTGTAATGGAGCTAATTGTGCAAAACACTTTCCGCCAAAAAGTGCGGATGCGAGGGCAAGACCACCAGACATGAGACATGTCACCTTCCAGACCACAGCCCCTGAAGCACACTGACGAGGAGCCCTGAAAGATCTTGGCCAGCCTGGAAGGAACATAGTACCATCTAAATAAAACTTTGACACTCGCCTCTACGAGCGAGATATTCAGGATACCTTTGTGAGCTCTCATAGCAGCCCCATACCATTGTTTCGACTCCCAGGTGTGGCCCAAGTCAGCTTCCCAAGCCCGAGCATAAGGGGGCTTATTGTCCGTCTTCAAAAGAGCCGTGTAGATCAGTGAGATGCCCCCCCTCTGGTCCGTAGCCTGAGCACACCATTGTTCATATTGTGTCATAAAAGGGGGAAGTGGCTTAGAGGTCCAAATGGAATTTAAAAAGTGTGAGAGTTGTGTAAATCTGTATAATTCCGAATCGGGCATATCTAGTTTCTTTCTGCAGTGTGCTAAGGATAGAGGGCCTGTGGGGGAAAAGAAGTGTCCAATTCTGTATAACCCCTTATCCGTCCACCATTTAAAAGCTTCTATATCTTCCCCCGGGGGGAAATCCCCATTGTGGAAAATGTGTGTTAGCGGTTTAAGTGGGGAGATCAGCGATTCCCGTTTAAAAAGGTTAGAGCTCAGCGCCATGGAGTGTGAAAGGGTGGGAGCTAGAATCGCCGGTTTGCGTTTAGGGTTGCAACTCATCAGGAAATCTATCGTGTGGTGAGGAGTAGACTGTCTTTCCATCAACAACCAATCCGGTTTTACCGAACCGGAAAAAGCCATAGATATCTGGGCCAATTGCGCTGCTTGATAATAACCCCACAAGTTGGGAAGACCCAGACCCCCTTGAGATTTCAGCCGGTAAAGCGTGTTTGAGGAGCATCTGTAACCTTTCTTTCCCCAAACAAACCTCACAATGTCCGTTTGTAATTTGTTCAGAAATGTTTTGGGGATCGGAATTGGGAGGGAACGAAACAAGTACAAAAGACGCGGTAAAAGTGTCATTTTCACCGCATTAATCCTACCCAGCCAGGAAATCCCACATCCAGACCAACGAGTCAAATCCGTTCTACATTTTTTCGCCATGTTAGGATAGTTAGCTTGAAATAGCGTGTGTATGTCCGAAGTGAGATTGATCCCTAAATAAGGAAGCTGGGAGTGAGCCCAGGAGAAGGTAAAATTGTTCGACAGTTGGGAGAGCATATCCGCGGAGATCGTAACGTTCAGAGCTAAAGATTTTTCCATATTGACCTTTAGGCCCGAGATCCTACTAAAATCCAATAAAGTCCGGTTAATTATGGGCATAGAGGTTAAGGGCGAGGTAACAAAAAGGAGGAGGTCGTCCGCATAAAGAGCACATTTGTGTTCACAAGACCCGCACATGACTCCCCTAATGTCGGGGTTGGAGCGTAAGGCAATGGCTAAAGTTTCTATGGCTATGGCAAAGAGAAGCGGTGATAGTGGGCATCCCTGTCTTGTCCCCCTACCGATGCTAAATGCGTTAGAGTACCTACCCATTAGACGTACCTGAGCCGTAGGATGCGAATATAGTGCCGATATAAGATTAAGAAAGTACTGGCCGCACCCCCATCTCCCCAGAATATCAGTTAGGTATGACCAGTCAATGGAATCAAAAGCCTTATGAAGGTCGATGTATAACAGAAATCCTTGTTGCGGGGTACCCCCATCCCACTGTGCCTTAAGGAGTGTTATTATATCTACTGCACGTCTAATCTGGTCTGGTCCCTGTCTCCCAGGGATGAATCCCACCTGATCTTTGTGTATGTATCTAGGGATAAAGCTTGAAAGTCTGTTCGCCAGAATTTTTGTCATTATTTTAATGTCATTATTCATAAGCGAAATAGGCCGATAATTGCCCACCTCGCTGGCATCCTTTCCGGGTTTCGGAATCACTGAAATAAATGCCGAGTTCATATCCGGGTGCAAGGAGGCTCCATCCCTGAGAGAATTGAACATTTTCACCAGATAAGGGGCCAGACCAGGGCCAAACTTCTTATAATACCCATTGGAGAATCCGTCCGGACCCGGAGCAGAACCCACGGTAAGAGATTTAATAGTGTCAAGGACTTCTGCAAGAGTGAACGGATCCTCCAACAGATCCTTATGTGCCTTGGATATCTCGGGCAATGGGAGAGCATTCAGGAATGTCTCGCAGACATTTGTAGGGGGGACAGGGCCTTGTTTATATAATTCCGAGAAGAACCGCATAAAAGTTTCCATTACTTTAAAGGGATTCTGAGACAGGTCCCCTGAATGAACCCTGATCTTAGGAAAAGAGTGTGAACGTGGCTTGGGGGTCAGTTTTACCGCTAATTTTGAGCCAATCCTGTCCTTCTGAGAATAAAATCTGGCCCCCGTCCAGGTAAGATGTTGAGCAGCCGCTGTAGTCAAGGACATGTTTAGTCGGGCCTTGGCCTCGTCTAGTTTGGCTAGGGAATCTGCCGTGGGTCGTTGTTTATGTGCCTTAGCTAGTGAACGGAATTCTTTTGTGAATTTGAGAGTGTCGGCCTGATGTTGTGCTTTGAGATTAGAGGACAACTGTATCAACTTGCCTCTTATTACAGTTTTATGTGCAGCCCATAGTGTAACCGGCGATATTTCCCCTGTATCATTCAGCTCAAAGTATTCTCTGATAGAAGCCGCTATATCTGCGCTATGTGCAGGATCGCTCAGAATGGATTCCCGGAGACGCCAGCACGGGCGACTCCCTGAACCCATAGGTCTCCTGGACACTACAACCACCATGGAGTGATCCGATAATGACGAGTCGAGAATTCTCGCATGTTCTAGCAAGGGGATCGTTTGGGGTTTTGTAAAAATGTGATCTATTCTAGCATAAGTGTGGTGTGGGGCCGAAAAGTGTGTATAGTCCTTTGCCCGTGGGTTCATCTCTCTCCAAGTATCAATCAGACCCTCAGAGTGGATTGTGTGGGCAATGTTAACGCTCTGTTTCGACGGACGTTTAGGTTTGGACCTACCCGATGCTAACTTGTCAAGAGAAAAATCAAATGCTACATTCGAGTCTCCTCCAATAAACACCGTGCCCTTAAGGCGGTGTCGCAGCTTCCCCAGCATGGATGTAAAGAAGGTGCTTTGGCCCTTGTTGGGCGCGTAATAGGAAACAAAAGTGTAGCATTCCCCATCTATGTGTCCGGATACCAGTATATATCGACCCTGAGGGTCCATAAAAGTCTCAGGTTGAGATAGGTTAATATGTTTGGAGATACACACTGCTACCCCTCTAGTTTTGTTCTCTGCGGAGGCTAGAAAAAATTGAGGATAATGTTGATGTAGATATGTGGGTTTGAAAGTAGAAGGGAAGTGTGTTTCCTGAAGTAAGATAATGTCCGCGTGTACGGAGCGGTAATGTTCGAAGAGCTTCCGTCGTTTGAGTGGGGAGTTAAGGCCTTGAGTGTTATGTGAAAGAATTTTAAGGGTGGGCGGCCTAATGGGTGTGTCAGTCATGGACCAGAGGAGGGCAAACTACACAAAAGATCAAAGACTCACCGCTCCCATGAAGAGGGCCACACTGTCTGCAATTCATGAGCCACCAGTAATAACCACAAAAGTCCCGGAGTGCAGGCTGGATGTCAAAGCTGAATTGGAGATACCTGCAAAATACATAGAGAGAGAGAAGAAGGGAAGAAAAGAACATGAAGAAGAAAGGAAAAACAAAAGGAGAACGGACAGTAGCATGAGAAAAACCATGTCGCATGAACAATATGCTATCAAATAAATTCCTACAGGCGACCCCAGTCCCCATCAAACCCCCTGAGAGGTCAGAATCCCCCCAACCAACCCTTAATTGCAAAAATTCGGGGAAACCCTAGATGAGGGTATCCCGAATGCGGCTCAGAAGCGCCGAAAGTGCCTCTGAACCAGGAGGAGCGCACTGAAACCACCACCACCCCGCCACCTTTAACTATATAAACTATTGGGCCGGCAAGGGCCCATATTTAACTGCTAACAGAGCGCCCATAATGAGCTGAAACAGGGTAACTGAAATTCTAGACCCATATCAAAAGGTATGCACCCGGTAAGTCGATCCAGTCCCACCATCCCATTCCCCCTTTCCCGCACATAGGTATGGTGATGCACTGACCCAACCTCTATCGAATCTCTACCTAGGACCCGTATTAAGTTGTACAACAAGATAAACATAAACATTAACTAAAGCAGGCCCCCTGGGACATCCCTTGTAGCCGCTGAGAGCAGACCCAATATTATCACCAACAGGATAGTCACATGTCTGGTCTTGCCGCTGTGAAAATAGCCTGTTTCACCAACTGCAAAAGTTATGAGAGTCAGTTACCGATACTTCAGACAGGAAGTAAAAGAGGCCATCCTGGATCTATGGCTAAGAACAGATCTTTTTTGTAGGAAAAAAAAAAAAAAAACACCCAAAAAATGGAGCAATAAAGGCCCAACATGTATTTCTCCAGATGTGAGAAGACCTCCCTCATATTTCCCTGAACATCAAAGAGGGAGTGAGGGGGGCTCCCAAATTTCCCTGTGTCCCAGAGCACGTGGTACAATCAGGGGATCCATTCAAAAAAGAGGGGTAGAAGAGCATCCCCAGAAGGGGAAACAAAAGCTGTCTCAAGGTGGTAAATTTTCCTTTGAACGTTTGGAGCTTTGTGTCAGCCAGATCTGTTGCAGCGGACTCGCTGGGGACGGTCTCTTGACTGATGCAGGGGTCCCCCTGTTGGATTGTTCCGTTGTGGGTTCCAAATGTATCAGGCCAATTCGAGTCAAAAGTTTTTCGCCTTCCTGGAACGAGGAGAAACCAAAGCTTTTGTTCTTATATGAAAAATTCAGCCGCAAAGGAAATGACCATCTGTATGCGATTTCTTTATCCAATAACACTTGTAGTAATGGTTTGAGCGATCGTCTCCTCTGTATAGTGTATGGGGAGAGGTCAGCGAATATCTGGATCTTGTGACCCTGAAACGATAGGTTCTCCGCATATCTGGATTTACGCATGACCTCTTCTTTCACAGAGTAATAATGGGGTTTGACTATAATGTCTCTGGGTAAGCCGTCAGTACGGGGAGCCTGGAGAGCCCTGTGAGCTCTATCCAATTCCAAATGGCGCTCTGGGATGTCTGGGATCAAATTCTTAATGAGAGATCTCATCACCTTATGTACCTCTTTTTCAGTTTCGGGGATCCCCCTCACCCTGAAATTGTATCTTCTCGATCTGTTTTCAAGGTCATCGATTTTTGAAAACGCTGTTTCCAGTTGGTCCTGAACCTCCTCTAATCTGGCCGAATTCTGGTTGATCCGGGATACTGCCTGGTCAGTTTTCCGTTCCACAGTGTCCAGTCTCTGACCTATCTGCTGTAAATCTGCCTGTAGAGAGGTAGTGATCTGGTTTGCCTGCACTGCAAGGCTTTTGGACAACATGTGAGAGAAAGCAGTCATCATGGAAGGAAAGTCTGTGGGGGGGGGGAGATCATCTTGTGCCTCACTGACTGCAAGCAGCAGGCCTGTATGTGGATCCCTCATAGGGGTGGAGGGATATCCTGTGCTCAATCCACCCCGCAGGGATTCAGTGGAGGAGGGAGAGTTAGCTATCTGTAAGGGGGCACAGTCTGTACCTTGGAAAGGCAAATGTTCTTGGTCCTGATCCGCAATGGAGGTGTCCTGTGGCGCTGTGGCCGGGAGGCCTCGTGACGCCGCCGCCATCTTGGCATAGCTGACAGGGCCGCTTTCAGCCTTCATGCGGCCGGATAGATCCTTCCTGGCGTTCGGGGTCGCCATCCGCGGGATCCCGGAGTATTCCCCCGTTCGGATCCGCCTGTTTGCTGTGCGTTAGGGCGCTCTGTGCTCCGTGGTGGTCTTTACAGGGCTGTGGTGGAGCGGAGCTCTAGAAGCCGGCGGCCATCTTGGGAGACTCCGCGCATGCGCTCCTCCATAAACTGTATTTATGATGATGTAATGTGTGTTGTTGAAGCATCATTTTTTAGAGTATTAATGTATTCTTATTGCAATTGTTTTGTGCACGAAAATAAAGTAATTCTATTCTAGTCTATCCTATCCTATTCTATTCTATTTTGTGTAGGGATGCATTATAGCAGGGGAAGCTGCTCCTTTCTGGTGATGCATTATAGTAGTGAGAGCTGCTTCTTTTTAGATATGTATTGTAGTACATAGAGCTGCTCTCTACCAGTAGTGCCAGTGCTGCTTTAAAGCACTGGCACTCCTTTTCAGTGATTTAAAACAGTAGGGAGAACTGCTCCTTTCTATTGATGCATTCTAGCAGGGAGAGCTGCTCCTTTCCAGTGATAAATGACAGCAGATAGAGCTGCTCTTTTCCAGTACTGCATTATAGCAGGTAGAGCTGCTCATTTTGTTGATGAAATACAGTAAGGAAAAAAAAAGCTAATTTCTAGTGATTGGAGAGCTGCTCTTTTTAGGAAATTATTAAGGCAAGGAAAACTGCTCCTTTTTTGGGCTGTATTACGCACGTGTAGGTGTGCTTTGCCTACCTAATATCACCATCAGCCTAGATTCACACTGAGCTGCGGGAAAGAAGCCGTGCGAGTTCAGCTGAATTCGCACGATTTCACTCCCACATATCAGTCCTGATTTTGGCCGCGATTTCAGAGACATCTGCAGGTTTTTGCACAGATGTCAATGTAAATCGCAGCCCGAAATCGCAAAAAGTAGTACAGAAACGACTTTTTGAAATTGGTGCAGCTCCGCAGATGTGGCGTCGCACACCGATTAGGACGGTGCCATTGACGGCAATTGCTGCCGGTTTGACATGTCAAATCGTATGTGAAAATGCTCCAGTGTGAACCAGGGCTCAATGACAGATGAAAATTCTCTTATCCGCTTTTCCACTTGTGCTGTGATGTAGATCACTGTGTGATTTACAGTGGTAGATACCATCACCCTGCACTGAGGTCCACCACAGATTTCAGGTGGTACAGCCTGAAGCTAGCAGTGCGATGGGAATCCTGAAGAACACAGAGCAAAAAGAAGGGCATTTAAGGTAAAAAAAGAATACCATTAGGATACAATGGAGATTGCCAGAGATGAATGGCTATGTCTTATTTATTTATTTATTGTATTTATTACAGGTACTTGTATAGCACCATAAATTAACACAGTGCTTTACATATTTATTATACATTTGCATCAATCATCCCTGCCCTCGTGCCTTGGAAAAAGTGACTGTTTAATCACAGCCATCCTATGAAGACTAACATTTACAGTGTTTAAACTGCTTTTCTTGTCTGTCACTATACACATAAAAAATATCTAAATTCTTAATAATACCCTTGTGATTTGAATCTGAAACACTTTGCCGTGCAGAAGCAATAACTTGATTAAAGTCAAGAGAACATGGGTTGAACTTTACAAAGAAGTGCTGCACTATACGCCAATGCGACATGGCATCAGCGGATGGATTGTGCTATGAGCCCTGTGCTGTTTTTATTTAGTATTACTGCAAGAACGTTCATTTCTCCAAAGACATACTGGTAGGTTAATTGGCTCTTGTCTAAATTGACACTAGTATATGTATGTATGTATGTATGTATATGGACCTTAGATTGTAAGCTCCTTGAGGGCAGGGACTGATGCAAATGTACAATATAGCTGTAGAGTGCTGCCTAAATTGATGGCACTATATAAGTACCTGTAATAAATAAATAAATAAGAAAATCATTGAGTCTTGAATTTTCCTGACATTTCCAATGTCATCAATGTTATTATTTCTTCATCCCAGTGTAGTTCTTTTAATTTAACTACTGCTTCCTGCTCTCCTTTAATTACCTTAGGTGGTACTGTATTTAGTAGTAGTACAGCCTTACTAGGTAGTTTCTTTTTTGGATGTTTATTCACAATTTTTTTTTTCAGCAAATATGTCCTTCATATGTCTTTCAGAGGAATGAAAACAATTTTTCAACATAATCAGTTGATCTTTTTCTAACTATAGCTCAAACTCAACTGCTTTAATTTTTTCTATTTCCTTTATTCTCTCTTGGTGGCAAAACTATTCCACTTGTACATCTCTCTCTATTCCAATTTTGGATATCAAGACAAATAAAAATTTTGAATGATATAGTGGAGGTTATCTAGACACTGGGCAGGGTTTGCTAATTATTGGTATCTAGGAACCTTCTTTTAAGCGAGCTATACACAAATAGATTTTTCAGACACAAATTTGTACAAAAATGATCATTACATTTGAAGGCTTTGTTCAAATTCTCATTTGCTTTTACCACTTAATTTTGGAATGAATGGACTTTACTGAATGAGAACAATTTTCCATCCTGCTTCTTTTGAATTTCCTCATTACTGCAGTCGAAAAACGAACATCAATATAACTACGGTAACCATTAAAAAATAAAACAAATGTTCTTAAAATGAGGAATTTGGAATAAAATTCTACTAGTATATACTCAGCTTTACTTTAAAAAACAAACTTTACATAGCTGAGAACTTCAAACAACAAGTAGATGTTATAATAACAATTACAGTATGTTTGTAAAATAGATTAAGAATAGTTCATACCGGAATGTATTATGTTTGGTTAGGTTTGCAGAGAAGGGTTTAAAAAGGAAATACATACAGAGTCTGATATACAGTACAGTAACTACCCTCTTCTTCGTAAATTACTGGTTGCCTGACTGTTGCCTAGCTGTCATGCTGACCCTCTTGTTTTATTACATCTAATTAAAAGAAATCACTTTTATAAAGATATCTACTTTATTGGGCTACCATGAATTTCAAATATATAGGACAGTGATGGCAAACCTTGGCACCCCAGATGTTTTGGAACTACATTTCCCATGATGCTCACACACTCTGTAGAGTTGATAAGCATCATGGGAAATGTAGTTCCAAAACATCTGGGGTGCCAAGGTTCGCCATCACTGATATAGGACAATAGGAGTTGAATTCTTATAAGCTGGTAGATAAGGACTTCTGAATTTTTCCAACTTTTCTAATTTGCATGCTTGGCTTGGGATTATGACTCAAAGCCTACAGAGGCCACTAGGTCAACATGCAGCCAGGCAACTGACAATGGAGATAGGCAATGCTAGTTTATTTATCTCTCTTTGCAGGTTAAAGAGATCATTCATTTAAACAAAGATTTTTTATATGATTTTATTGTGAGATTAACATATTTCTTGCATGTTATTTACCTGTACAGTCCTTGTGTAGACACCTAAAAGTCCTAAAACTGCTGCTGGGAGCTGCCATCTTGGATATAATAGCAGCAGCTCCCTGCAGACTTTCCTGAAAGCTGAATAAAAGTTATATACAGTATTTGTTGACTTCCTGTTTTGTTTAGGCTCTGTGACAGGTGAATTCTCTATTACCATCTCTACCTCCCTTCCTCTTTCTTTTATTTTTGTCTCTTCCCCTCTTGTGCTCTTTTGTTTTCTTCTTGCGTTTTGCTCAGTGACTGTTAGTAAACGGCTACGTACCTTAGCGTGGCTAAGCCTTATCTGCAACTGAGGTGCTAGGTGATAACCTACAGTATACCTGGGCTAGTGAACTACCTACTATATTCCTATTCAACTATTTGTGTAATGGAACTTTTGAATTTGAATGTCCTGGGTTTTTTGGGGGGTTTTTTTGTATGTTGGAAAACTAATAATAATAAAAATTGTCAGTTCTCAGAAAAAGGAAGGAAGGTGTAATGTAAGGAGATGAAGGGAGAGGTAGAGGATCTGAGTCAACATAGACTATGCTGTATATATATATATATATATATATTTTTTTTTTATATACAGTAAAACCTTGGAATGCGAGTAACTGCAAGTGTTGTACAAGATGAACAAAATTCTTTTATAAATTTTAACTTGATAAACGAGCGAGGTCTTGCAATACAAGTAGCGTCACATCACAACTGATTGTAAGGTTCGGTTCCCACTGCCGCGAATTGGGATCTGACATATGAGACTCCAATTCACGTGACATGTGAAATCCCATTTTAGTCAATGAGAGCAGTCTTAATTAGCACTACTGAAGTTGTTTTGACTTTAGAAAAGGTTCCTGTACTACTTCAAGGCGACTTCTAAATGACTTGTGCCCATAGACTTTAAGTGCCGGTTCACACAGGGGCAACCCAACTTACAGAGCGAATTTGCAAGGCAATTTGGAGGCGACTTCAGCATGAATTTGAGCAACTTACGTGACCTAAAGTCGCCTCTAGGACAGGTTACTTTGGCTGTGGCCAATCACAGAATAATCAGCTCTGTGGGATGGAGGGGGTTGCCTGGGTAAACATGGGGAGGATCTGGGTAAATTATTTTCTTTTTCCTGTAAAGTCACGTCAATATAGATGGAGATCCAACTTGGAGGCAACTTCCTTTGAAATCTATGGGTAAAAGTCACCTAGAAGTCTCTTTGAAGTAGAACAGGAACTTTTCTGAAGTTGGAGCGACTTCAGTAGTGTACATTAAGACAGCTCTCATTTACTTCTATGGCATTTCTTATGTCCAGTGACTTAGGGCGACTTGAGAACTTAAAAGTCAGATCCCAAGTCACTGTAGTGTGAACCGGCACTAATGGAAGTTGCCTCCAAGTCAGATCCTTATCTTAATTGATGTGATTTGGATCCAACATTACAGGAAGCTTATTTAGGCATTCCCTAAAGTTGCATCGAAGTTGCCTCGACGTTGCCTCGAAGTTGCCTGGCAAAGTTGTGCTGACTTTCAGGTTGTGGCAGTGTGAACTGCCTCTCTTCTCTTTTATACGCTGTAGCTCCTGAAGTGCAGGATCATTTTTTTATTTTTAAAGTCCATATATACTGTATTTTGTATTGCTGTAATCATTTTTATATAAATAAATGGTTGTGGAACGAATCATCGGAGGGTCCATTATTTCTTAGGGAAATTTGCTTTGATATACAATTGCTTTGGATTACAAACATGTTTCTGCAATGAATTATGCTTGCAATCCAAGGTTTTACTCTATATAATTTATAAAAATATAAAATAAATAATAATAAAATATAATACATAACAAAAATATTATATTATTTATTACTTTTTATATATTATATTGTGAGCACACGGTGGATGGTATGTGAAAATATTCACTGAGTGTGTTTCTTTAGAATATTTTGCGCACTGGAATATTCTTATTATTGGGAATTATTATATAGAGCACTGAACTGTTGGTTAAAATAAGTATTGAGAGTGCTTGATTTGTTTTAGCTTCTGCAGCTTTTACATTGGTGACATAGAGGTAGAGTCACTAAAGCTGGAGGGTGCAAAATCTGGCACAGCTCTGCATAGAAACCAATCAGCTTCCAGGTTTTATTGTCTAATTAAACAAGCTGAATTTAGAAGCCGATTGGCTGCCATGCACAGCTGCACCAGATTTTGCACTCTCCAGTTTTAGTAAATCAACCCCATAGTCTCATTAACTATAGAGAAAACCTGTGCTGAGAACTTAAGATAGTTGTCATTGCTGACTTCTCCTTTTAAAATTGATAGGTGCATGCTGATGTAGTGATTTTATTACTAATTTTCAGAGTAGAAATTCTGGCTTTACTCTGATTTCAGTACTTTCTGTATCACTAACCTACAGTGAGCATTCAGCAGTGAAGTCAGAGACAGCCAGGGAACTAGCATTTTTATAGCATTATTATGCTTCTACACTCAGACATTTCAGCTCTGTGTGGGTCTTAATTATTGCAAAACGCAAGCACAGTTGCACTCATTATAACCCCCCCCCCCCCACATATCTATGACTGGTATACACAGGTGTAACGTAAATACCACTATCCTAGACACAGTAACAGAGAGGTAAAAGGATCACAAATCATAGACATGATATCAGAATTGTTTACAGAAAGAAATACAGAATAAAAGAAAAGGATACAAACCGAAGCAACAGAATTAAAACCTGATCCCAAACTTTATTTTTCTATAAAAAGGAAATTAACAGTGGCGGCCCATCCATAGGGGGCGCACGGGCACCATCCCCTAATCCATGCGTCTGGCCCCCCAATCTACATGCGGGGCGCTGGACGCATAGATTCCAATGGGTTTTTTTTCTATAGAAGCACCTAATTAGAGCTAGGGGCTCTAATAGGCTTCAAAAAAGGGTGGGCTTGGGGCGCAGAGCACTGTGCCCTGAGCGCACCCAGTTGTGTGACAATAGCGAATTGATATTCACTATTGTCTTCCTGATTCTCCTCCCGGCCAATCAGGAAGTGGGTTCTGAGACTCGTCACCCGATTGGCTGAGAGGAGAAGGAATCCTATTGGCTGCCAAGGAGGAGGAGGGAGGAGACACAGAGGAAGCTGCCGTGAAGCACCAGGAGGAGGAGACACAGGGTGAAGCCACTGCCCGCCGCCCAGAGGGAGCGCTGCCCGTGACTTAGATGGGGTAAGTGCAGGGCTGGTGACCAACTGGGGCCCCCCCCCCAAAAAAAATATACCACGAGCCGCCACTAGTAAATAATGTCCCATCTCTGATTTAATCCTTGAGGGATCTAAGTGTTTAGATTATGGATCCACCATGCCTTCCGTTTTAACAACTTCCTATGACTGTTAGCCCCCTCAGGAATTTCACTATTTTTTCCAGGCCATGAATCCTGAATCTTTTCAAATTGCCCACACGGTTGTCCCTAAAATGACAGGCCAATGTGGATAACTGCTTCACATTATAATTTGTGTAATGTATAATGCTTACTTATCCTGGTTCTGAGGGGGCAGCTAGTACAGCCCACATATTGTAGCAGGCATGTACTACATAAAATAGCATAAACCATATTCGAAGTGCCATAATATATACAACTTTTAATAGGGTAGGTCTCTGCTGTCACTAAAGATTGGTATAATTTACAATATTTGGAGGTATTGGCACCACATTTAAAGGAACCCTTATATGATAACTATGTTCTATCATGTACTCTAAAAGGGCAAAACAGATTAGGGGCTCTGTGATTTGTGAAATAATAAACATGCTTCAAAACTTCCCATAAAGACAGATGAAAATACAATGGGTAGGTTTTTCTTAATTATACTTACTATCTCCTTGTATTCTATGGAGTAAGGTGTTCTTTACTGAAGTTGTTAAGAGTAACATATGAACAGTTCAACAAAGATGTCTTCAATACACATTCCTGTACATCATTCTTAGGCACCCCTTAGTTATTTTACTAGTTACCCTTTTTGCATGAGGTAGTGATACCTTGAATGGGTGAGAATGTCTTTAAAGACCATTGGTCAAACCAGAGTCCATACCCCTTGAACCCCCGACTGGGTTCCCACAAGGGGTGCTTAAAGCTGATCTCCATGTTTTTAGTCACTTTAAATAGTTTGTTTGGACCAAGCTGGTCAAAACAAACAATTTCCTTCACTACTTGCTGCACTGACTCTAAGCACTGTATGAACTGTATGTAGCTTCAGCTACATACAGTACACAGTGTTGGCTTCCGGCTGTGAGACCGACTTCCCGTCTCACACCCAGAACAAAATAAGAGCTTTGAATACAAAGCTTCCTCTGATTGGCTGAGGCGGAGAGGCGGGCTGATGTTGTCACACTCTCCGATTAAGCCAATTAGAGGAAGCATTGTATTCATTCACAGAATACAGAACTGAATATCTGAGCGCCGCTCAGACCACCTCTTGTTTTGTTTTCCGGGTGTGAGATGGGAAGTCTCTGTCTCACAGCTGGAACCCAGCACTGTGTACTTTATGTAGCTGAAGCAACTTACAATTCATACAGTGTTTAGAGCAAGTGCAGCACTTATTGAAGGAAATAGTCCAAACTAACTAATATGACAGGAAACATGGAGATCGGCTTTAAGTGCAAAGTAGCATATCACATCCTTAGAAGCATGTTCCTCCTTAAATGGGGAGACCTGGACCTGAACCTCCAGCTGTCCTACTAAGTACGGCAACACTGAGAGATGGTTCTCTCCCTTTTTATGTGTTTGTCCCAGCAGAGAGCAATACTTTCCCAAACAGCCTGGGAAAACCTGTCCAGCAGAAGTAACCCTAAGCTCCCAGGGAGTACCATCTCAGCAGGGAAAACACAATTAAACATTACATGTTTACTTCTAACCATACAGAAACAACAAAACAGTAAAACATTTTTAATTAACATAAGATATTTAACTTACATCTGCTTACATGCTGTTTCTGGAAAATTACAATTTGTATTCTGGATGGGCTGGATTGAAGCCTCATATGAAGTCAGTTTGAGGCCAAGGAACCTTTCTTAATCCTCTAAAACTGCCAATGAGATAAAAAAAACTGATGGCTGCTTTAAAATGTCAACTAGGTATCTTCATAGGGTCATTAGCAATGACCCTGTTATTCTTATAACTCCATATTTTGCTGCATTGAAAATACCAATTGTAAAACAGAAGGTCGTGCTGCTGATATTTCTTGAAGAACGCACAAGGACTGGTAAGGAACTTCACACCTTTGTGCAACAAAATAAGAGAAAACAGATCAGTTATCAAGGTGAATTTATATCATGACCTTATAAGGGATCGACACTTATTTTTGAATTGCCTTTCTACTCCACTTTAACAAATGTGGCCTACCAAACCCACAAAGTATTTTACACTTTGGATTTTGCTATCATTTGTCTAGCATGCTTACCATGACCATTTGCCGAGAGGTTAAGATTATGCAGTAGCTGGATTTCTTGTAAAGTTCTTTAGTGATGCATGTGAATGTGATTAGTGTAAAGCAGGGATATGCAATTAGAGGACCTCCAGCTGTTGCAAAACTACAAGTCCCATCATGCCTCTGCCTCTGAGTGTCATGCTTGTGGCTGTCAGAGTCTTGCTATGCCTCATGGGACTTGGAGTTCTGCAACAGCTGGAGGTCCGCTGATTGCATATCCCTGGTGTAAAAGATAAGTAGAATTTTGATGCACACATTATTTTTGGTACCACTCCACAAGCATTTTTTCAACGTTATATATTTTAAATGCAGCTTCAAGGTGATCTTCGTTATCTGTCCTGCCCTGGCACTCTAAAGACTCAAGCCTGCATCCACACTCTGTTCATGTTCATGCCTGAATCTCATTGTCTTCAAAGGAAGGCCTACTGGGATGATGGGCCTCAGACAGGCTTTCCACTGAAGTCGACAGAGTTCAGGGAAAATTTTCCCAGGGGCTTTGGTACAGAACTGGTAGGATTTAGTAGGGAGGGAGTGTTTGCACGTGCCTTACAGTGCAGATCGCCCTGCAGCTGCATTTAAGGGATAAGTTCACCTTTTAAAAAAGGTGAAATAATGTACATTTACTTTTCTTTTTTTTTTTGCAGGAGCCTGGGATCCCATGAGCTGTCTGCTCATACCTCGTAAGGGCAGGCAGTTACATAATGAGAGTAAGAATCAATGAACTAGATAGAGCGCTCATGGGTACCCTTGTAGTTCATTGAGAACTACAAGTCGTCACCTGCAAAGACTGTCGGTACTTGTAGTTCATTCATTCACAGAACTTTGTGAATGGAGGCTGTGTGGGCAGAGCCTTGCATGACCTCTTTTCAAATAGTGACAGCGAATGTGGGGAGAAGATCCCCAGCCTGCTGGCACAGGGAGAGAGTAGATTGGGGAGAGCAACTTTTGTTGCAAGCAGTTTAGACATTAATTGCTGTGTGTTGAGTTATTTTGAGGGAACAGCAAATTTTTACTGTTATACAAGCTGTGCACTCACTACTTTACATTGTAGCAAAGTGTAATTTCTTCAGTGTTGTCACATGAAAAGATATAATAAAATATTTGCAAAAAAATGTGAGGGATGTACTCACTTTTGTGAGGTACTGTATATATACACACACACATAAACACACAAGCATTTTATATATATTTTTTTCCCCCTTTCATAATGTTATTGGCACTTCACCATACAAGTCAAGCAGTGTATATCCTGGTAACTAAAATAATTTTCCTTGGAGTGCAGTAGTAAAGCAGTTAAATCCAACCTCCATGCCTTCAGGGTTTTTCAGCGCTGTCACCTATTTCTCTTCAGGGTGTTTGTGTTTTACTTCCTGCTTCCTGGCCTCTAAACAGGTGTGTGTGTTGAAGACTCCATGACTTGGCCTCAGCTTGAGTCAGCTAATGAATCATACTTGAAAGTGTAAATGTCCAGGCTGCATACCTCATTTAGCACTAATTAAAAGCCTGAAATGCGCTGAGGGCAACAGAAAGAGTCAACGCTCTAAAAACTATGACTAGCACACGGATGTGATACCAGCCATATGATATCACAGCAGATCTGAGAGTTTACTGTGCATGAGAGGCGCATCTTTCCCCACCAGTGCATGTCATCCAGTCATGTGAACACCAGCTCCGAATGTTACAGCTCACAAGTTTTATTGAGTGATTTTTATTGTTTTTATATCAGCTGTTTTTTTTTATCTTTTGAGAATGTTTAAAGTCTTCCTCTCTTTATTTGACTATATAGATAAAACAAATACTCGTTGAAGGTTTCATATGGTTCTTGTTTTAAGCCACCGCTGTATTAAAGGCTCAGGTTTTAAGCCACTACTGTATTAAAAATATAATGCCATCTTATTGACAAATTTCATTTTGCAAGGCAGTGCGGTGCGATCATAAAGTGTATGAATGGCATTTGTTACTGATCTTATTTTGTTCTGTTGTGAATAAAATATATATCTACTGTTCTCCAGTAAATCTTTCGCCTATGTTTGTTTGCATACATTGATCCACAGTCATTTACAACTGGCAATGGAATGCTCATATAGATACAACTTCAAAGACATGCTGGTAGGTTAATGGGCTCCTGTTTAAATTGGCCCTTTGTATGTGAGTTAGGGACCTTAGAACATAAGCTCTTTGAGGACAGGGGCTGATGTGAATGTACTATATATATTTAAATTGTCAGTGCTATATAAATACCTGTGATAAATAAATAAAACTAAAAATATGGACCTCTGTAGCCATTAAGGGCTCATTCACATCCAAGAACACACATTCATTTACTAGACATATGCACACTAAAATATTTCCTTTCAGAATTTTGGTTTCGTCCAAAAAATACATTTATTTAGTTACTCCTGAAATTAGTTTTTATTTATTTTGTTTTGTTAAAAATGCATTCGTACAAAAATCTGAATTTATTCATGTTGAATCTGTCAATTGAAGGCTTATAATGTCTGTCAGATGTTCTAAGAAGATTCGACGAAGCAGCTAAACTGTATGACGCCACAATCGTACATTTCCATTCAAATGCTCCGCCCACAAGCTATAGTAGAATTCTAATGTTGTTTGACTAGTAATAATTTTAATTATTAATTATTATTTCTAGTAGTTAAACAATATTAGAATTCTTCTATAGACTATGGGCGGAGCATTTGACCGTAAATGTCCGCTCACGGTGATCGTATGTTTTTAGCTGCTTCGTCGAACTGTATTATACATATTTTTGATCGTATCAAATGATACAATACTTTGTTTCTGTTTATGTCAAACGGTCTACCCCAACAATAACTTCCTTCCTGTTTGCTCTGCGCTCCTAGCGGTTGTGGTCCACACTGGCGATGGCAGCATCCAACGGTGGCTCCAGACAGTTCAACCCCATGGAGGTTCCCGGCCCTTCTATGAAGCAGCAGCAGCACCACCACCATCAAAAAAGCACAGGAGGTAGACACAATCTGCAACCAGTAGAAAGCTTAACCCTCTTCTCAACTTTTTGAGAGATCTCCTCCCACTTCTCCCAGAGTGGTGAGCAGGGAGATCACTCCAGAGTGGAAGTGGAAGAAGTGGGAGGCGATCTCTCAAAAAGTTGAGGAGATGCAGCGTCATCAGCGTGACTCATCTACCTGTCGTAAAAAACTCAGCGACGTAAAACGGTAAGTAACGTGTCTGATTATCTTTTTTTTATTTTAAAAATCCCATATTATGCCCAAAAACAAGCCCCCCCCCCCCCCACACACACACACAAACATATATTATTGCTATCACATGTGATGTCAGTAAAGTTAAGTGAATTTTCTTTTTTTTAAGACGCTTTGTCTTACTTGAACCCTCTCTATTGGCTGTGCTCTGAGTAAGTGGCGTGGTTGAGGAGGTACCACCAGTACAGTCAGAGTCCGTAACAATGCTGCTTCCTGTGCTACCACCTTCTTTTTCTGCCTCTGCCTGCAGTAAAGTAGAGTGGTGGTAATTTTTAAGGTGTAGGTTTATACCAGTATTGGTTAACTGTCCCAACTTTTTCCCCCTACTCACTTGCTTCCCACACAATTTGCACTTTCCAAAGAACCCACCTTCCAATCTGTGAAAGTATTTCCAAGTGTTGATGCGGCGCAATGCAGCCCCTTGACCCTGTTCATCTCTAGTATTTAGAGCTGAAGTACCTGCAGCAGGTAGCACACCAGTGGTGAAAGCTGTTGCCACTATAGTTCAACTTGGTGAACTAGTGCTAATGGCAGGGGCGCTGGGTAGGTCGGTGTTATCATCACAGGATTCTTCCTCCATAATAACAGAGGGAGAAGGGGAGTTAGCAGCAGATGAAAAAAGTGAACTGCTACCTGTCCTCACAGAATATCCCTCTTGCACTTCCTCTAGGTTATACTGTAAGTCTTATGGGGTAAGAGTGTATAGTACGTCTGCAGTGGTTGGGGAAAGAGGAGCATCACCACCAAAACCATTTATTGCTTAAACTTGTTGCATAGAGTCGTCTACTTCAATAGAACCTTTCTCTTTGGGCAACGAAAAAAAAGTCTCACTCTCTGTCTCTGCTGCTGTCTCCCTCAATTGCTTCTTTGAGGATCTGGGCAGTGGCACTGGCAGTGTCATTGGAGGAGGTGAGTGTAAAGGCAACTCCACTTGTTTAATATTAGTTTTCTTGCCTATGCCATCAAAATAAGAAGCCATGACACCTGCAGAAGTAGAAGGAGTGGCACTGGCAATGGAAGTGGCAGCAGATGTTGGTGGTCTGGCAGGAAAACTTGTAGAACTGGTGATGGTGGAACTAACTTTGCTGGTGGCAGTGGTGGTGACACTCACAGTTGTGGACGCCATGTTTGTGACAGTAGTAATGTAGCAGTACCTAAGGGAGAGCTAGTAGCAGAGACCTTGCCACCTTTTTTTTTTTTTTTTTTTTTTTAGCAAGGCGTCCACCACAACCGTGACCACAACCTCTACCTGCCTTCACTTTTCCGTTAGAACTAAATATACAGCAATGTACCGCTCTAACAGAAAATGGACTGGTGATAGTGATCAGACCTGCAAGCAGGTAACAATCAAATGAAAAATAGAAATAGAACAAAGACAACAAATATGCCAGAGTTGGCAAAACTACCTCCACGCAGGTAACAAATTAGGGTATATAGGCTCTATATAAAATCTATAATATAGAATCTAAAATAAATAATAAATGCCCCCCCAAGTTCAACACTAACACAATAGCAGATTAATAGCAGATGAAAAAAAAGCTAAGTTGAACTACAGCTTGCTTCACTATCTGTTCTGCTGCTGTGCTTATTGCTTAATAATTCAGGTTCTCTGTTAACAAACAAACGGACCAGCTAAGATTGATTGTCTGAAATGATTCAGTGTGTCTCTCTCTGCTAGCAATTGTAAGTGAAAGTAAGTTGGCTGTACGTGTGTACTTAAGTCTAGCTATTTTACTGCTCCTCCTCTTTGGTTATAGCAGCGACCACTCTTTTGCTATTGTCTCTATAATGTCTAATCTTTTCCCTGTATGTAAAATAATCTTTGACAAGTTAGGTTAGCCACTTTCGACCGCAGATTCGATAGACGCAGATCACTATTGTCACTGTCATGTCTAATCTTCTCTCTATCTATAGCGAACTGTTGTGGCAACGATACAAAAAAATAATGGATACAAAAATAAAGATTTTTTTTTTAATTCAGATCTTACGAATTTCAGGTTCTGTGTGTTCATTATCGTTTTGTTAAAACTAACACGAAAATCCACAAAAATTACAAAGAAAATGCATTTGGACAATAACGAACGCATATGTCTATAAATCACCAAATTAGTGTATTTCTGTGGCATTTGCAGACAGATGTTTGTGATCATCAGGGGAAAAGAAACCCCTAAAAACAATGATAGGCTCACAATGTCTATGGTAGTCACACAGGGAGCAGTTGCCTGCAGTTGAATGGGCTTGTACACAGTTAATGTATATTCCGATCATCAGTCCCACAGGTTAGAGGCAGATGATTGGCCTATACGTTGCTCCATGTATAATTTAGGCCCCTTTCACACAGAGTGCATCCTCTTGCTCAGCAGGGGATCTCTCTGCTAATCCCCGCTGAGCAGGCGGATGACAGGTCCATTCCGTTATGCAGAGCGGACACAGATACAACCCTGCTGTTCTCTATAGGGCAGTGGGATGGAAACAGACCTCCTGTCCATTTCCATCCGAATGTCATCTGATCTGATTCGCCGGACAGATGGAAAATGGATCTGGCATCCGTCTGTTTTTGGCGGACAGGATCGGATCAGATGTCGGTGGGTCCGCCGCTCCATTGAGAACAATGGCTGGTCCAATCAAAAACTGACAAGCAGACCTGATTGGACCTGCCATGAGAAACCAGCCTAAATGTATACAACTGTTAAGCCTGTCAGCCTATCTTTGAATTGTATTAAGCTCATCGTCCACACTTGGCCATACCCATCACAGAAATATGCCTATTTGGGCAGTGTAAGGCCCTTGATAAATATGTGAATATAGCTACAAACTAGCGTTGCACCGATACCAATACTGGTATCGGTGCCTATATTAAAGTGGAGCTCCACCGTAAAAAAATTATTAAAAGCCAACAGCTACAAATACTGCAGCTGCTGACTTTTAATAAATGGACACTTACCCGTCCAGGGTGCCCGTGATGTCAGCAGCAGATGACGAGCAATCGCTCGTCTCTCAGCTGCCCCGCCGTCATCCTCTGTCAAGGAATCAGGAAGTGAAGCATTGCGGCTTCACTGCCCGGTTCTCTGCTGCGCATGCGCGAGTCGCGATGCGTGTCTTCACTGGTCCCCATTGTGTTCTGGGAACTGTGTGTTTCCCAGAACACAATTGGGGGGGGGGGGCATCTGCAGCTAGCTATGCCTGGAAGTGGGTGCAGATACCTGTATTAGGTATCTGCACCCCCTCTCCCTCTGAAAGGTGCCAATTGTGGCACCGGAGGGGGGGAGGAATCCGCTGAGCGGAAGTTCCACTTTAGGGTGGAGCTCCACTTTAAGCATTTGCGCGAGTACTTGTACTAACCTTTTTTAACCCTTATACTGCATACTCACCTTATCCAGAAGCCACTCTGCTTTGAAAGTATACATGGCCTCAGGGCTTTTTTTTTATATCAGAGAATAGGTGCAGGAACTCCCCCTTTCAGAGTCACCCCCTGTCTCAGCCCCCTTCCCTCCTTCGAGCACCATCCCTTGGTTTCAACCACTACCCACCTCCTAGTACTGCCCCTTTTAGAGAATACAGAACCAAGAAACATTTGTGGTGCTAAGTAATGTGTATGAAATCTATCAATGATAATAATAAAAGCAGTAAAATAGATCCCCTGCAGCCAGCAACAATAGACCCCCATCAACAACAGATTCCCCAAGCAACAATGGACCATTTCCAACAAAATATCCCCTCAGCAACAACAAATTACCCTGCAGCCACCATCAATAGACCCTCCAGCTACCAGCAACAATAGACCCCTCCCTCAACAGTAGATCTCTCCTTGCATCAACTGATCCCCCTAGCAACATAAGACCCACCCCCAGCCACAATAGATTCCCCCACCAGCAAGAATAGACATCCACTGCAACAAAAGATTCCCCCACCAGCAACAATAGACCCCTCCCTCAACAGTAGATCCCTCTTCGCAGCAACTGACCCCCCTAGCAACATAAGATCCACCCCCAGCAACAATAGATTCCCCCATGAGCAAGAATAGACGTCCCTAGCAACAATAGATTCCCCTGCCAGCAACGATAGATCTCCCCAGCAACAATAGACCTCCCTGCAAAAATTGATCCCCTCCAGCGACAATAGATTCCCTAGCAGCCAGTATCAATAGACCCTGCAGCACACTTCAGCACCCCTTGCCATTACCTACATTCAGCGCTGGAGGTGCCGAAACTGTGTTCCCCCCTGCGTTCCATCTGAAAAAAATCCCTGCATGGCCTGCCTCAAAGATACAAATCACAGAGGTCCAAAATCTGAGCACAATATGCTAACAATTTATTGCCACCAGCAAACCCCTGCATCAACCCCTAACGTTTCCTGGCACACCATAGTGCAGGAAAATACCTGTTTCTGCATGTCCGGGTTCCATGAATAAGTTGGTCCACTTCTGTGGAAAAGTCTGATGTATGAACTTGAATAGATCTTACACAGGCCTCAAGTGCGTAGTACTGGAAAAAACTAACAGCGATGGTCGTCATGCATTTAATCCCTAGGTGTACACTGACATCTTGTCATTCCAAGTGGGTTCATGTCATGTCAAACGCACACCATAGCTTCCGCTGTCCACTCAACCCTGAGGCGTTACATGACCCCCCCAGGCAGCTTCTAATCCATGGAGGAGGGTTCATTATGTGAATAAATACAAAGTATGTCACCCCGTGGGTGAAAATATACATCAAAACATTAAAAAATACATTTAGCAAGGCCATCATATACAGCATACAGTGTGGCACATAAATGACACAACTGAATCACATTTACTTAGAATACAATTACTCCTACTAACCCAAGCATTGCAAATAGTTTTTAGTTTATATTTTTTCATGGCCACATGCACAACTGAAAATATTTATTACCCTTATGAAACAATGCGAGCTATATTTATTCCTTCCAAATATAGCACGATTCTAAAAATTTGTACCAGCGTGCTGTCAGGCAGCATTCTCATGGCGTGTTGGTATGTCATGCCATTTACTATCGCTTAGATACATCAAGGTGAGAAGCTAGAGATAGGTGACGGGAAATTCTTACTGTATAAGCTTTCACAATTCTGCTGGTTTGTAACTTCTATTAGGACACGTACACAAATCGCAACATCGTTCCGGAATGTGTTTAATTGAATGTAGCATTTTCATTTCATTTTCCGTATGGTAAATACAATGTAGCACAGGCAGTGGTGACTCCAAATTGTCAGACTGGATTTGCACAATGTAGTATTAAAAAAACTCTATACTGTAGTGTGCATTTTATCGAGCACTTTTTGCTGCTTTCCCAAAGCGGTATTAACCCAAAAACAAAAATGCATTAAATTGCTGTTTACCAATTCTTAGATGTGGTGGCTGCATTCATTTTTTTTGTCTCTTCCTTTATTTTTATCTAGTGATCCGGTCTGTAAGTCTGTTGCTTTTCAATTTACTTGACTAAGCTGTCCAAACAAAGTAGCAGTTATTTTCTGTCTGGCTCCTTTGACTGTTTAATTGAAAAACGTAGTGCAGGAGGCAGGCAGATTAATCAGGACCGGACAAAGGTTCACTAGGAATCCACTGAAATTCAAGTAGTGTATGGCCAACAGTAAAATCAGTGTGTATATGCAGTAAAGCATGCTTGTTATACTTGTGTAGAACCTAAAGCCCCATACACACGATCAGAAATTCTGCCAGCAAAAGTTTGATGTCAGCTTTTGGTCAGAAATTCTTAGCGTGTGTATGCTCCATCGGACTTTTGCTGGCAGAATTCCAGCCAGCAAAAGATTGAGAGCAGGTTATCTATTTTTCGGACGGAAAAAGTTTGGATCGAAATTCCGATCGTCTGTACAAATGCGACGGGCAAGATTCCTACACATTCTCTGACACAATTCAACACATTCTCAGAAGCATTGAACTTCATTTTCTCGGCTCATCGTAGTGTTGTACGTCACCGCGTTCTTGGCGTTCGAAAGTTAAGAGAACTTTTGTGTCCGTGTGTAAGCAAGCCAAGCTTGAGTGGAATTCCGTCGGAAAAACCATCCAAGCTTTTTACAAGGGAAAATCTGATCGGGTTAATCCTCCTCATTGTGTAAAAAGGATGTGCTCACCTGAGCCATTCCTTCCCTTGCTCTTCTGTCCCCATAACCGGCATCCCAACTGTTGGCACCCAGCTGTGATAGCTTGCGGCTTTACTGCCAGGTGCCCATTGCAGATGTGCAATCTGCTCTGCATATTGTGAATGGTCCCAGAAGACTGTGGGGAGGGAGGGGGGGAGGAGAACTGCTGCTCGAATCGCCTACGCAAAACCGTGTACCTGCCCCCCCCCAATAAAAAGTGCCAATTGGTGAAGGGGGAAGCCGTAAAGTGGAACCAAAACTTCCTATATTTTACAGCCAAGGAAGCCGCCATCTTAGCTTCCGTTTGATTAGCAGCAGTAATGGTGCCATACATGTGATCAGTTATGATCAGTTATGACACCAGACATTTGATGGTTTGACAGGTCTGTTGAGAGCTCAAGCAACAGTAGTGCCTCATACACATGATCGGACTGTCTGACAACAAAACCGTGCATTTTGTCCGAAAGGTGTTGGCTCAAACTTGTCTTGCATACACACGGTCACACAAATGTTGGCCAACAATTATGAACGTAGTGACGTACTAGATGTACTACTTGGTTTTTTAGCGCTTTGGGCTCCTTCTGCTAATTTTGTGTTAGTAGAAGTTTGGTGAGTGTTGATTCGTGCTTTTCAGTTAGTTTCTGAATGGCCATTGATCAACCAGACATGTTGCGAGATAATGTGTTATTTATTATTGGCCTTGGAGTTATTACTTTGACATTATTTTTTGGTTGAATAATAATGATTTGATTTGTTATATTTTCTATATTTTTGGATGCATAGAATGCACTTTTTGGGTAAGTTCTATTGGCAGATAGCATGTCTAATTTTATTTGTTTTCTTTTTTTAATGCACAATAAAAAAAATTGTGTAGAACAATACTTGGCTATGTGTTGGGAGTGACATTTTGGGAGTAGGCAGTTACATTTAAAAAACACAATGTAAAATTGACAAGGGACACCAACATAGTTGTATCTTTGTTCTTAAAAACTACGGGATAATGGTGTTGTGGTAACTTGCACAAATTAAAAAAAAACAAAAAAAAAAAACATAGTAATATTATTCTTGAATTCACTAGAAAAAAAAAGCCTTTAAAAAATTGTTTGCCATAACTTCATCAGTATCACCAGCAAAGCAGCTTTAGTGTCATGCCATTAAAGAAGAAGAGAATTGTGCACTGCATTTGGAAATTTCATAATTTGGCACGTCACGAATGTTAATTCTCCATTAAGAACGCTAGTTTACAAGACAGACCGCTTCTGCTTCCGAGCATGCGCATTTATACTTTGGACTTTTGTCTGACGGACTTGTGTACACACGCTCGGAAAGTCCGACAACACACATTTGTCCATGGAAAATTTGAGAGCGTGCTAGCCAATATTTGTTGGCAGAAAGTCCGACAACAAATGTCCTATGGAGTATACAAATGGTCAGACTTACTGCCAACAAGCTCACATCCAACATTTCCCATGGGAAAATCCGATCGTGTGTACGCGGCATAACAGTTATCATTCAGGGCATGTCTTGACTATAAATGTTTTGAGGAATGGTTTAATCAATGAGTTTTGTTCAGTTTTAAATGAAATATGGTGCAGAACTATTATTACACTGTAGTGTAAAAGCAGTCTCATGGGCAAAGGTTGGTTGTCTTTCAAGCATCTGAGGCCTTTACACTCTGTCATCCACAGGAATGTCTGTTATTTTGCAGTGTCATTTTATATGCTAGCTATTATATCTAAGTGATTTTTTTTAGACCACAGCCTTATTATAATACTTGATTTGTATGCATTTCTTTTGATTTTACATGTAAAAAATAAAGAAAATGTTACTCTCATAAGGGCTGCTGAGTGTTGTGGTCCGTCTGTCACATAGCCCAGCCAAGAACACAGTTCTCATTCATTCTCAGGCAAAAAAGCAGTCCTTGAACTTTGTTTGTATTTTTATTGAGGGAATTTAACTTGGATGGGGATGGGATATTCATGAGTTGCCCGACTGATTGCAGAAAAAAATTGGGACTAACTATATACACCTCCGGTATATATACCTCTAAACTTCAGCTCCAGCACATCACTTGCTTCTTCTTCCAGGACCAGCTAGCACTGAGATTTAGACCTGACACTGGCTCAACGAGGCCTTAGCTTTGCAGGCAGGGAACATGGGCCCCTATGGTGTAACAAAAATATGGTAGTCCTTGGTGCTAGCTGTCCTACATGTGGCTACTGCTCCCAGCACCACCTCTTCAGGCACTGCCAGCTCTCCTGGCTGCAGCTGCCCCTCCCTACTGCCCATGCCACCACAGTCCATTCCATTCCTCTGGCTCTGCACCCATCCCAGACTGAAATCTCCCAGTCCTTTCAGGCATGCCTCCCCAGTCCTGACTGTGTGTAACTCACCAGCCCTCTTGGCTGTGACCTGTTGTTCCTGCCTGGAAACTTGCCTGGCAGTGCTCTGTCCTGCTGTCCTCTCTTACTCCTCCGGTGCCTCCTGTCAAGGACACCTTCATGTTGTTCTTAGAAGGCCCCATCTGCACCCGAGCCCAGGCCCAAGGTCAACCCCCCCCCCCCCCACCCAGACTGGGTAGCTCCCTCAAAGGCCACAGCAGCCTAGCACTCCATCTACAGCTTCCACCCAAACAACTCCTCCCTAGCTGGGCTGACCCTGGTTATTTAAGGAGGCCTGCCTCCTGCCAATCCAAGTTGGGGATTGGTCAGGGCTCCCCAGAATACCCCAGGCAGCTCCACCTCTCCTCTCCTCCTTACTTTCCAGAAGACACCAGAACATTCTGAAAGTAAGTGGAAGGCATTGGTGATGCTGCCTGTGAGTCACCCAGTTCTGCCTGAGTCACACCCAACCCAGATCAAAACACACCCAGGCTTGGCTGCCACCCAAGCCTGGAAATTTACCTACTCTCAAAAAAAAACACTAACCATATCACTTCTATCTACAAAAAGAACAATAATAAAGACGTGAAGCCTTTATTTTAGATTCCTCTGAAATTATGTCAAATCGCATGCCAATGTGAACCAGGGCTCAATCAACTTTTGTTAAAGGACCTGGTTGTATATTTTTCAACTGAATGGTGCCTGCATCCAATTAGATGCAGTCATTGTCTGTGTATTCAGCAGCTACTGCAGCAGTGGCTGCTGAATACAATAGCCATCAGCAGGTAATAAACTTTTCCTGGAGGAATTTAATTATTTCTTTCATTCAGCCTTAAGCTGGCTACACATTATGCAACTTTTATACAATTTTCTTATACAAATCTTAAGGAAATTGAACAAAAAAAATGTATAATGTGTAGCCAGCTTTACAGTGAAGGCCTAGAAGCCAAACTCAGAAAACTTAATAAAAATAAATTGCATTACTTATTATCAGTAAAACAGTTCAGTTGATTTCTCACAGAGCAGCCTGGATCCTCCACTTCTCGTGTCCCTCTTCGGCTGTCTTGGCCCCTCCCTCCCTTGGAGTGCCCCCACAGCAAGCAGCTTGCTATGGGGACACCCGAGCTGAGCTGCAGCTCTGAGTATCCATTCAGACATAGAGCTGTGGTTTGGCCCCACGCCCTCTCTCTACTCATTGGCTAACTGACTTTGATTGACAGGGTGCTGGGGAGGCTGCTACACACAGAAGGCTTTTTATCTTAATGCATTAAGATAGAAAACCTTTTGACTTTACAACCCCTGGAAGCTGATTGGTCTCTATGCAGAGCTACACCAGATTTTGCACTCTCACATTTTAATAAATCAACCCCAGAGGGACTGATTTACTATAAGAGCTATTTTACCACTGGCTTGTGTTAAAGCGAAACTGAAGTCCCTCCACCCCTATACTACTGCTAGCAGGTAGAGTTTTTGGGGCTGAAGAGACTAAATTGTATGTCTCTTCTACCAAGTAAAACTCTTTTGTCTCTTTACAATTTTTTTTGTACTTTTACACTGCCTGTAGTGCATGCGTAGTGCACTTTCAGCATCTGTATAATGCAGGGAATAAAGACCAGGTGCTTAGTGTTTGAACAATGTCACTCCAGTGTTTTTTATTTTATTTGTATTTTATTTTTTTCTCCTGTTTTTTTTTTCGTTTTGAAAAAAAAAAGGGGGGGGGGCAGAAAAGGGGAAAGGAAAGGAAACCCTGAGGCTAACAAAATTAATAGAAAATAATTATACAAAACAATAAATAAATAATAAATATATTAATTAATAAATATATATTTTATATTTTAAACTATGTTCAAATGGCAACCAACATTCAAAATAGGACAGTTTTCCATCAAAATAAAAACACAGTATCTCTTTCTCTAATTCTAAGGGTCTGAAAAGATATCATAATACAATATGGTGGTCTTAAATTCTCCAGTGTACTTGCCGCTTACATGATCAGTGGCTTCCCAATGCCTGAAAAAAGAAGACGCCATTCTGGAGGAAGTGCCAGAAAACATGGCAGCGGCGATAGGGGCCGCAGACCTTGTATCGCTAGAAAAGGACAATTTACTGTAACATGCAAGTGTGCTTTACTCCTGGAGACTCACGGTCATTTAGTTCTGGTTATGGGCTCATGCACGAACACCCTAATAAAATACTGTAAACCTATGCAGGATCTTGCTGATAGAAGGACCCTGCATAAAAAGCATGTCATGATCTGTAAAGTGCTTCACTTACATACATCTGTTTACACACCTATCCTTCTTTGATCCCTGAAAGGGCTTTGAGACTTGAACATACAAAATCTGGGGTAGCTGTGTACAGCACCCAATCAGCTTCTAGCTTTCATTTCCAAGGTTAAGTCCCCGTTCAGATGGGGCGGACCCTGTCCAGTGGATCAGTCTGCTCAGCGGGAAATCTCTCCGCTGATCCCCACTGAGCAGGAGGATGACAGGTCCGTGTCTGCTCTACTATGCAGAGCAGACATGGACACAGCCTGCTGTTCTCCCTGTGGGCAGTCAGATGGAAAAGGACTACCTAGTTGTTGTCATACGACTGTCATCTGATCCGTCGGACAGATAGTGGCCCAGATTGGATACCGGCAGGTGTCAGCAGACACATACTCCTTAGAGCAGTGGTCATAAACCCTGTCCTCAGGGCCCACTAACAGGCCAGGTTTGATGTATTACCTTGGGGTGATGCAGACTAGAATACTGCAATCACTGAGCAGCAAATTACTTGTGATGTATTTCAGTTATCTTGCAAACCTGGCCTGTTAGTGGGCCCTGAGGACAGGGTTGATGACCACTGCCTTAGAGGGCAATGGGTGGTCAGCCTGTATAACAGACCCGATCGGTCCCCTGTTGTGAAAGGGGTCTAAATGAACAAGCCGAAACTAGTAGCTGATTAGTTAACTTGCACAGCTGCTCCAGAATTCCTCTCACACGCGTCTCCCAAAGCACATCAGCGACATGCGTTCAGCAGAACTCATTAGTGTGAACCAGCCCCAAAACCCTGTCCTGTAGAAATGTTTCCATATTTTCATTCCCCTGCTCACAGCTGGCTATTTGAAGCAAACAAAATGCTCCTACTAGGTGCAGCAAATCTCCCACATCACGTGGAAAGGCTATTTTGGAGCACAGAGGCGATTACTTGGCTAATTCATTTCAGTGTTTTCACTAATCCAGCTGGTTTGGCAACCCTTCCCAATCCACTTTGTTTTCTGCAGACCGCCTCTCTGAAAATCAGGTTCAATGAAGGCAATTAACGGATATAAAGAGAGATGTCCATCTGACAGTTGTGTGTGGAAGGAATGGGATGGGAAGGATCGCTCGTGTTCTCAGGCAGCTGCTCTACATCAAAACCTAGAAGAACAATGGCATGCACAGTCCTAGAGCTACTCATCATACGGAGCACAGTAAACTGTTAGGGCTCGTTTACACTTGTGGTTAGTGGGTGGTAAAAACATGCAACTGAGCCACATTTTACTAATCCCCAACCACTCCCCCTTAAGCTGCAAAGATAGCAACTAGTGGTGTACACATGACATAGCCGAGATGCTTTTCTTCATTGCTGCGGTAAGAATTATACCTTCCGATGCCTTTGATGGGCACTACTGCCCGACAAAGGCAACCCAACCCATGCAAGTGAATGTGACTGTACTGCAATCGAGTGCAATGCACATGCTTGCGGTGCAATAGTGTGGCATTTAGAAGGTTAAAACAGGTGGTAAGGAGGCGATATATCACCTCCTCACTGCCTGTCAAATGCCTCTTGATCTAATTGGATCGCTTTTTAGAGGAGCATCAGTGCCGGTTCACACTATTGCGATGCCAGACATTGCATGTAATTCACAGCGCGACTGCTGTTCACATTACATGCAATGTCTGTGCGGTGCCATGTCAGCCATACAGATAGTATGGCTGATATCGGCCCGCATTCAGTCCAAACACGCACAGGACCCTTTTTTCTGATCGGATCGCATGTGTGTTCACACATATGCAATCAGATTCACGTCCGAACTGTCAGTTCGCAGTGCGATATGCGGGCTGAAATGGGGGTGTCATTAACATATAATAACACTACCAAGCAGTATGCATATGGCAGTGTGAACTGCCGTGCGTGTCGGGTGCGATACGGGAACCCGCACTTGTTTCGCAGGGTTCTCCCATCGCAATAGTGTGAACCGGCACTCAGATTCAGATTCAGAACGCTTTATTAATCCCAAAAGGGAAATTATTAAGATACAATTATACCCAATGAAGAACAAAGCAAAACACAATAACAAAACTAAAACACAATAACAAACATAACATAAATTAGCACTAACAACAAAAGAATATATCCAATAACATGAATTGAAACAAAACGAATTAAAACTATACCATAATAAATCCTATTAAAACTCTGCATTGAATAAATAGAAAAAAATAATAGAAAAACAAACTACCAACGACTGTGTCGATTTTCAAAAATGAATTTTGGCTGCTCAAGCAAACCACACATAGAGCACTATGACTGTGTGTGTGTGTGGCCTTGTGTGACCTCAGAATGGCATTGGGGGAGATTTACCAAAACTAGCGCACACAGAATCTGGTGCAGCTGTGCATAGTTACCAATCAGCTTCTAACTTCAGTTTGTTCAATTGAGCTTTGACAATGAGCCTAGGTTCATGCTGCAGTGATTTGGCATGCGATTTGACATGTCAAATCGCATGCCAAATCAGCGGCTACTGCCGGCAACCCGAACCGGTGCGACTCTGCATTTGCGGCACCACAACGATTCCCAAAAGTAGTTTCTGTACTACTTTTGGTGACTTCGGGGTGCGATTTATATAGACATCTGTGCAGGAACCCGCACAGATGTCTCTGAAATCACCCCCGAAGTCGGACTGACATGCATGAATGAAATTGTGCGAGTTCAACTGAACTCGCACGATTTCAATCCCGCTGTCAGTGTGAACCTAGGCTTAAACCTAGAAGCTGATTGATTACTGTGGACAGTTGCATCAGATACTGTTTGCACCAGTTTTAGTAAATCTCACCCATTGTGTCATGCATTTTAAAAATGTGTGCCTCTCAGTGAGAATGTAAAACAGCTCTGTGTATAAGCTTCCCCGAACCTGAAGTGCCCTAGCCACCCCAAGGTCTAAATCTGATCCTGGCCACAGGCAAAAAAGACTTCCTGTGTTGCTCTGTGGTGCATTGTGGTTGTAACAATCTATCACTAAAGGTACTCATCAGACTGACAAGCATATTGTGGAGTGGGTGGGAGGTGTTGTCCAAGACTGCACGTACCTTGGACAACTGTTGTTAATGAGTCCAACTCCAATCCAACATCACTAGCCTTGTGGATCAGCTCACTTTGGTCTCTTTCACATGGACAATCCGTTCAGGTCCGCCTGTCAGTTTTTCAGGCAGACCTGAACGGATGCTCCATAGACCTCTATGTAGCGTCAGATGTTAGCGGTGACATGTCCACTGATATCCGACCCGATTCGATCCAAAAAAGTGTGACGGAGGAAAAAGATATTTTTCCATCCACCATCGGATCGGATCAGGTGACGACGGACACTGCGGTCCGTCGTCACCCCATCTCCCATAGGGGAGAGCGGCGCTGTGACAGGTCCATCCCTGCACAGTGTGCCGAGACAGACCTGTCATCTCCCTGTGTATTAAATGTGAAGTTGCGTATCAGAGACCGGTATTGTCGTAATATTGAAGCCTATTAAAATTTCCATACATTAGAGGATTTCACCATTGTTGTTACGTTATTGATCAGTAAGTTAGCACTGCACTTTTTTTTGTGGTGTGCCGTAGCGGCCCGGCCAGACCCCATCCCATTGGCTGGTGTTTGATAGCTGCTGGGTCCCGTCCACCCCTGGTCCCACCCACCCTGACATCAACAATGAATTCTGACAGCTGGTCTCTTTCTGTATTCAGTTACATTACATGACAGCGGCTGCACACACTTATTGGATGCAACATTTCACAGCAGTCCCACAGGCAGATCCCTGAGAGACAGCCGACACAGGTGATGTATGGGTACAACTTTTCACAGCCAACTGCCGCTTCTCTTAAGATGCCGCCTGGGACCATATGCCCACTGGGTCCCATGGTAGGGCCGCCCCTGCCTCTTAGGCCTGATTCACATCTATGCATTTTTAGGCTCGGTTCACACTGGAACCAGCTGCAGATCGCACAGGATCACTGTGTGTCCCTGTTCCCCGTTTCAGGGATGAATCAGGGCGGGATCTATGCCTGAATTTGGCTCTGAAATGGAGTCAAAGACACACAGTGTTTCTGTGCATTGTGCTCCGCAGCCACAATGGAGATATGCAATCTTCTCTTAAGATGCCGCCTGGGACCATAGGCCCACTGGGTCCCATGGTAGGGCCGGCCCTGCCTCTTAGGCCTGATTCACACCTATGCATTTTTAGGCTTGGTTCACACTGGAACCAGCTGTAGATCGCACAGGAGCTCTGTGTGTCCTTGTTCCCCATTTCAGGGATGAATCATGCCCGGATCTACAGGGAGCCAGTCACATTCTCCTGCTATGCGAATTGGATGCGGGGAAACCCAACCAAAGAAGAGATTGACTGCACTCCAAAAGTCAAAGAAATCCAAACTTTATTTAATAGAATCCATAATACAACAACATCACAGTTCCCCAATGCAAGATGACAGCAGTTGTTAACGCGTTTCACGTAGCTAGCACGTAATCATTCATAACCAGTTAACAACTGCTGTCATCTTGCATTTGGGAACTGTGATGTTGTTGTATTATGGATTTTATTACAGTTTGGAGTGGCGGCTAACCCAGTGGTAGCTGGTGGTTTTTTTTTTGGGGGGGGCAGTTGGTCATCAAAGTCCCACACGGGCAGCAGCTTTCATCCTTCCTCCTCCAATGAATCATGTCAGCTTCCGCTGTGCGTCTCCTCCTTCACCTAGGCGTCCAATAGGATTGCCTGTCCTTTCAGCCAATCAGGTCTCATGACCTGCTTCCTGATTGGCCGGGAGGAGGATCAGTGTGAAAATAATAAATTTTCATTTGCTATTGTCACACAACTTGGTGGGCTCAAAGTGTAGAGCTCTGCGCTCCGAGCCCCCCTAATGTGAAACCTATTAGAGCCTCTGGCTCTTATCATGTGCTTAAAAAATAAACACCCCCCATTGGAATCCATGGATCCAGTGCCCTGTATGTAGATCAGGGGGCCGGACGCATGGATGGGGGGGCGGCACCTGTGTGCCCCTAGTGGACAGACCGCCACTGAGACAACCTCTGTTCTCTGGATGTATGGTCTAAGATATTGATCTTCAAACTATGGCCCTCTAGTTGTTCAGGAACTACAATTCCCATCATGCCTAGTCATGTCTGTGAATGTCAGAGTTTTAAAATGCCTCATGAGATGTGAAGTTTTGCAACAGCTGGAGGGCTGTAGTTTGAGGATCCCTGGTCTAAGATGACCACAGATTGGACTGGCACCCAATTGTACAGTGGAGGCAGGGGCGTAACTATAGGGGGTGCAGCAGTCGCGACCGCAACTGGGCCCTGTGCTGCAGGGGGCCCATGCAGCCCCCTCTACATATGGCCGGCAGCAGCATAGGCAGCTAGGGGTACCAGTGCACCATGCACACGGGTGGCTGGAGGTGGAGAGTGACTAGCAGAGCTCCATGCTCGACTATCGCACTGGCTGCTCTTTAGTTGTGCATTCCCCGCATGACCTGTGTCCTCAGCTGGCTCCTCAGAGTACCCCTCTCCTGCTCCATGCATTGCCGCTCAGTCCGATGTCTGTTCTTCCCAGCCAGATGGGGCACCTAAAAATAAAAAAGTTAAAAATAAAAAAAACTACTGATGCCAGTGGTGGAACTACAGGGCTCACAAAGGTCATACCTGTGACCACGCCCTGGAGATCCACCGCCGGACTCGGAGGGAAGGGCCCTGGCTGGGGTTCAGGGGGGCCCTTCATGGTTTCCTGCATCGGGGCCCTGAAGGTTCTAGTTACGCCACTGAGTGGAGGGACTGTGCTTGCCGGCTTATCCAGGTGTGCATACATGCGATTTAGCAGGAAGATGATAGTGTCCTATGGGCAGGACAAAACACATGGGAGGTGGCCTAGATGGAGTCCAGGTTGAGGCTGTTTTCACAAACAGTTTTTTGTAGTAGTGTGCGGCTAAGGACTTTTTTTTTTTTTTTTTTTTTTAAGTATACATTCTCTATTATGATTACAGTGTGGTGGTGTAGCATTTACAGATTTAAAGCAGACGGTGAGAAGGTTATCTCCTCACTGCCAGTCAAATGCCTCTAAAAAGCTATTCCACTGTGGATCACTTTTCAGAGAGGCAGTTTTTAGGCAGCTAAACTTAGCCTAAAAACCCCATACACACTATCAGATTTTCTGCTGATTTTTTCCTTCAGATTTACCAAAACCATATAATATGAGGTCAAACCTTAGGCGTTTCAATTTTTATGCAATCAGGCAGGCCCTTCTACTACATGGTTTTGGTAAATCGGAAGACAAAAATCAGCAGAAAATCTGATAGTGTATATGGGGTTTAAGAGTTAATTGGCGTCACGGTACGGCAAAGGTAAAACTGGCCATACACCTATAGATTATCTGCAGATTTTCTATGGTCGGATGGAAAAAGTGGAACAGATTCCTCCATCTACGCTTAACTATATAGATGGAAGAATCTCACACAAGCTTCAATATCTTGCTAGTTGGCCCCACTGGCTCTCACAATACCTGAACATTCTTGTTGGGTGCAGGCATGGTTTAGGTTGAGAGCCAGAGGGGCCGACTAGCAAAATACTGAAGCTTGGCCCAGTGGGAGATTCTTCCATCAACACAGTTCAGCATACATGGAGAAATCTGTTCCTCTTTTTCCATCTAACCATAGAAAATCTGCAGATAATCTATAGGTGTATGGCCAGATTAACACTACCTGCAGAGTCAGTGTTTTGTAACTTTCTTCATTCACTTCTATTAAAATATGCTGTACATTCAACATAAATGCACCTACAGTCCTTTTAAAGGTAATAGCTCTCCCTTAGCGAAAAACTATGCAGATAAGGGATGCCCTTATAGGTGTTGGCCATTAATGTACCTCGTGTGGCTGGACCCAAAAACTCCCAGCGTGTTTCTAAGAGAGGCCCAGCTATTACTGCTCACCTCCGCCATCACAGGAGTGAGCTCTTTCTCTCATTCAGACCCCTCACATTCTCTTTCTCTCCCCTGATGCAGTAGATCTGAGCTCAGCGCTTGAGAGCTCCCTCCTGTGATCGAGGAGGTGAGCAGTAACAGCTGCGCCTCTCTTAGCAATGTCCTAGCAACAGTCTGGGGTATACCAGTCAGGCTTCATGAGGTACATAAATGGCCGACACCTATAGCAAGGACATTATTCAACTTTAGTCAAAGCTGCAGTTCATTTTTATCTACAGGTGCCCCTTAGCTGACCGCGCTACAGCTGAGTGACGGCTACAGCCCAGACGGCTAGTTCTGGGAGGCTGTCGTAAGTTGGCCTCCCGTGATCCTGCCTGCTGTGCCCCCGATACTGGGCCCGCTGTGTACAGAGGACATTGCTGATCACAGATTGAGGTAAAGAGTCAATCAGCGGCTCTTTACCATGATCAGCTGTGTCCAATCACAGCCGATCACCGATGTAAATAGAAGCCGGTTATCAGCACTCCTTTCCTCATTCTGACAGCATGAGGAGAGGAGAAGAGAGCCAATACCCGGCTTGTGTAAAAGGGACATCTACACTGATAATCAGGGCACTGATTATCAGTGTCCTGATTATCAGTGCATTCCCAACAGTGCCCATCAGCGCTGCCAATAAGTGCCCACCAGTGCTACCAATGTGTGCCCATCAGTGTTGTCAATCAGTGCCTCCTCGTCATTCACCTATCAGTGCCACCAGTGCCTATTAGTGACCACCAGTGTCACCTCATCAGTGCCCATCAGTGCAGCCTCATCAGTGCCCATCAGTGCAGCCTTATCAGTGCCCACCAGTGTGGCCTCATCAGTGCAGCCTCATCAGCATACATCAGTGCAGTCTCATCAGTGCCCACCAGTGTTGCCTCATTGGTGCAGCCTCATCAGTGCAGCCTCATCAGTTCTCACCAGTGATGCCTCATTAGTGCTCACCCGTGATGCCTCATCAGTGCAGCCTCATCAGCACACATCAGTGCAGCCTCATCAGTGCTTATCAGTGCAGCCTCATCAGCACACATCAGTGCAGCCTCATCAGTGCTCACCAGTGATGCCTCAATAGGGGAGTGCACATAAGTACAGCCTCATTAGTGCACACATCAGTGCAGCCTCATCAGTCCTCACCAGTGATGCCTCATCAGTGCAGCCTCATCAGCACACATCAGTGCAGCTTCATCAGTGCACACATCAGTGCAGCCTCATCAGCACACATCACTGCAGCCTCATCAGTGCTCACCAGTGACGCCTCATCAGTGCAGTGCACATCAGTGCAGACTCATCAGCGCACACGTCAGTGCAGCTCATCAGTGCTCACCAGTGATGCCTCATCAGCACACATCAGTGCAGCCTCATCAGTGCAGCCTCATCAGCACACATCAGTGCAGCCTCATCAGTGCTCACTAGTGACTCCTCACCAGTTACGCCTCATCAGTGCTCACCAGTGACACCTCATCAGTGCAGCCTCATTAGTGCTCACATCAGTGCAGCCTCATCAGTGCACACATCAGTGCAGCTTCATCAGTGCTCACATCAGTGCAGCCTCATCAGTTTTCACCGGTGACACCACATCAGTGCAGCCTCATCAGTGCTCACCAGTGATGCCTCATCAGTGCAGCGTCATCAGCACACATCAGTGCAGCCTCATCAGTGCTCACCAGTGACTCCTCATCAGTGCACCCTCATCAGTGCTCACCAGTGACGCCTCCTCAGTGCAGCCTCATCAGTGCTCACATCAGTGCAGCCTCATCAGTGCTCACCAGTGATGACTCATCAGTGCAGCATCATCAGCACACATCAGTGCAGCCTCATCAGTGCTCACCAGTGACTCCTCATCAGTGCACCCTCATCAGTGCTCAACAGTGACGCCTCATCAGTGCAGCCTCATCAGTGCTCACATCAGTGCACACATCATTGCAGCCTCATCAGTGCTCACCAGTGATGCCTCATCAGTGCAGCGTCATCAGCACACATCAGTGCAGCCTCATCAGTGCTCACCAGTGACTCCTCATCAGTGCACCTTCATCAGTGCTCACATCAGTGCACACGTCAGTGCAGCCTATTAGCGCACGTCAGTGAAGAAGAAACATTACCTGTTTTAAAATATTATAACAAACTATGTAAAACACTTTTTTTTTTCAAACGTTTGTCTTTTTTTTGTTTCTTTAGCAAAAAATAAAAACTCAGTGGTGATTAGATACCACCAAAGGAAAGCTCTATTTGTGTGTGTGTGTGGGGGGGGGGGGGGGGGGGTGATAAAAAGGTCATAAGTGTACGGTGTTGTATGATGGGTGTTTGTGCACGTTGGGGGCTTGTTTACCTCCCAGCCCTGTGTGAACTCCCCCTCCATACTGAAATCAAAGTGTCCTCTGTATTCATACAACGAAGCAATGCATGTCACCAGCACAGAGGGCGGAGCCCCGACTATCAGGAACTTTGTGGCACAAGTCGTAGTCAGAGGAAATGAAATGAGAACGATGATAGATCTCCTTTAATGATCCTCGCACACTTTTCATGATTCCTTTCCTATTTCCTGCACTCCCTCTTTTATTCCTTCCTCTGTGCTTTTCATTGGCTGTAGTGTCGCCTCTCAGCCGCCAGAGGCCGCTCGTCGCAATTGATACCCTGCCGTGATTGACATCCCATCCGCCGTATTGCCATGGCGACGAAAGAAGAAACCAATAAAAAGACAAGGGCGGGGCGCCGGCGCATCTCAGCCCGCCCAACTCAATTCATCTTTTCTCTGAGACACGCCCGCGCCGCTCAGTTCCCCACGTGTCCCGCGTCGATGTGGGTGAAGCCTCCGCTGGTAGCCGACTAGCAATAGGAGAGGGGGACTGCTGACAGGGCATGTAGGCGGAGCCCGCCCCGTGATTGACGCGCCCCCTCCCCCAGACTGAGCTGTGGCTGCAGTGCGGGATTCGCCAGTGTGAGGTCGGGAGTTACCCGAGTACACCCGCGGGGGGGGTCCACGAGACTGTAAACACCCGCGGGGGGCCGAAGTGGCACGAGTGTACCCCGGGGAACCTATAGTCTGCCGGATACACCCGCCGGGGGGGAGAGGACAAAGAGAGCCGTGCACACCCGCGGGCTACAGCCGGGCGGACACACCAGGGAGGACTTGTCTGGGAGCACATCGGATCTACACAGCGGCCAATAGGATCACCTACCGGAGTGTGCCGGGCTCCCCCTGGATGACAGGGTGATCGGAGGTTATAGCGGAGTGATGTGTGCGGGACACCCAGAAATGATCGGCCTCAGCATGGTGATGTGGCTGCTGGCGGGGGTCACAGGACTGGAAGGTGAGAGACATACGGGGCTCCTTGTGTACCGTCTATGTGTGTCTGTGCTCCGTACTACGTGATCTGCCTCCATAATACCGGGAGCACTATTACCGGGACTGCTACACCAACCGGAGCCTTCTCTGCCGGATTCTACACCGACAATTCCATGGGATCGCCCCCTTTCCATAAAGATGACCCCCCTTCTGTATCAATCCCACATCTTCAGTAGTGATCCCCTCTTCCATTGTGATCCCTCTCTTCTGGAAGGATCCCCTACCTTCTGTAGCAATCCCCCCTTCCATTGTGACCCCGTTCTAATGTAAATACCCCCCCCCCCCCACACTTTCACCTTCTGTAGCGATCTCCCCTCTTCTGTAATGATCCCCCCCCACCTTCTGTAGCGGTCCCCTCTTCCATTGTGATCCCTCTCTTCTGGAAGGACCCCCCACCTTCTGTAGCAATCCCCCCTTCCATTGTAACCCCCGTTCTCATGTAAATACCCCCCACTTTCACCTTCTGTAGCGATCTCCCCTCTTCTGTAATCCCCCACCTTCCGTAGCAATCCCCCCTTCCATTGTGACCCCCCCCTCCTCTTCTTTAAATACCCCCCACCTTCTGTAGCAATCCCCCTCTTTAATGATTCCCCATCTACCATAGCAATCCCCTCTTCAATTGTGATCCCCCACCTTCTGTAGCAATCCCCCTCTTCTGTAATTACCCCCCACCTTCTGTAGGCGACCCCCTCTTCCATTTTGATCCCCCTCCTTCTGTAGCGACCCCCCCACCTTCTGTAGCGAACCCCTCTTCTGTAATGATCCCACCCTCCTTCCCTACCGATCCTCTCTTCCATTATGATCCCCCTTCTGTAGTGATTTCCCCCTCTTCTGTAATGATCCCCCCCCCCCATATCAATTCCACACCTTCCATTGTGATTCCCCCTCTTCTGTAGCGATCGCCCTCCTTCTGTAGCCCCATGTTTCATTGTGATCCCACTCTTTTGTAATCGCCTCCTGTAGCGAACCCCTCTTCCATTGTGATCCCCCCTTTCCGTAACGATCCCCCTGCTTATGTAGTCAATCTATAAAACCACCACGTTCTCATTTTATAGCCCTTTCCTATTCAATAGGGTCACCTTTCATTCCATAGAGTCACCACCATTACCATAGACACATCACCCGCTTCTATAGAGTCACGACCATTCTGGACAGTCTTCCCCCATTTATAGATCCTTCCCACCATTCTATAGGGTTAGCAACATTCTAGAGTCACCACCATTCTGGACAGTCTACCCCAATTTATAGATCCTTCACACCATTCCATAGGGTCACCACCATTCTGGACAGTCTTCCCCAATTTATAGATCCTTCACACCATTCCATAGGGTTACCACTATTCTATAGTCACCATCTGTAGAGGTACCTACCTTCTATAGAGAGTTCCCTACTATGGTCACCTATAGTGTGACCTGACCACCATTCCAGAGTCACCCTTTCCAATACACTTGCCCCTATTCCATGGTCACCTCGTTCTATAGGATCTAGTGGCACCTGTGGCTGCTACCTGGGCAGAGTCTACTTTCCATGATATAGGTACACTGGGTGGGTGCTGAGTTGTGTTGTCACCTTTAATTTTCACTGGAGGTGGTCTCTGCTCTATCAGGCTACAAAGGATTTCTGTAGGTTCTTCTCTAGCCCGTTTATAATTAGGGGACCTAGGCCCCACTGGACTTCACAGAAGCTATTCAACTTATCACCATCATTTACTTTTATTTTTCCTTAATGCAGAGCTGCTCCACTCCCTTGTTTTATGGGGCCAGTCTGGTCTCCTATTACCTAGCCATTGTCAACCACAAAAATGTAGTCTGGGCAGATCAGCCTTGTAGCGTAATTACAAGTCTCAGTGCTATGACATGCTGGGATTTGTAGTTCCATCAACAGCTGAAGCAACAGGTTATCAAAAGCTGCCTTTTTTTTTTTTCTTGTTCTTTTAATTTGCACTTTGCTTGCAGGTATGAGTTCTTTTCCCCTGAAGTATGTCAATGATGTAGTGAGTGATGGATGGGGGACCCAGCAGAGGAAAGGGTTCTTCACCTTTGATCCTATTTGTGAGCGATGTGAGCAGTCCGCAGCTGCTCTTAAAATAACAGGGCTGTGTTAATGCAGTATAGTATCTGTAGATCTATGCTCGCTATTTCTGCCTTTGTTCATGTGTAACAGGAGCATACTGTGCATCCAGCTAAAGCTCTATCCCGATTTTTCTCTAGAAACTGCTGAAAATTTTACCCAGTTTTATTGACTGTTTTTTGGAGTTTTCTTGGGCAAGTACTTCTATTTTTAAAATAGAGGTGTTGTTTTCACAACAGAGGACTTCCCTGTGTGTGCCGTTTTAATAAAAACTTTCCATAATTGTTACATTAGTACCTTCTTCCCTATGTGATCCTGTAGTTAAATGCGTCTGATGATCTTGGGAACTGAAAAGGTTGGGTCCTCTTAAGTATGGGTTAACCTAGGTGTTTGGTTAGTGCTAATGGCCCAGACATGCTGTCTCTGTGCTTGACGTTTTTTTTCTTTGTAAGATTCCTATCAGGACATCTATTAGAAATAGGGCATACTTGGGGGAAACAAAATACTTCATTTTTTTTTTTTTCAATCTATTACACTTGCCAGTAATTTTGACTCTCGAATGTGTTTGAACAACACACACGTGAGTGTTTTCTAACAGCTTTTGAGCAGTGCCTGGGACACATTGAAGAGCCCTTGTTTAGATGATTGATAGGCGTTTTCGTTAAATGACAGGACTGTGTAGTATAGTAAGTTTGATTTCCTTTTACCTCCTTTACCTTTATGCCTTCATGATTGCTCTCCTGCCAAAAGCCTCCCTATCTCCCATCTTTTCATGCCTTTATCCTTCTTTGAATACATGATAAGACCAGGGTGTGGTAACATTTTAAGAAAACAGTTGGTGACTGTTTTCCAGTTTGCACACCTTCACGTTATAATCTTTTAAAAATGTGATTTCCAAGGTGAATTAGGCAAACGTTTGCCTAGGATGTTAGATTGTGTCATCTGATTCAGCACTTGGGAAAATAAACTCTTTGCATTTCCTTAATTACGCCTATTCTTTCAGGTTTATCTAGTGCAAACCGTATGTGTACTAATTGGTTGAACTGATTTGTGAATATTCATGATCTTCTATTTTCCCTTTCCTCTTGCATATGAATAATTTATAATCAAGGCGGTATGAATAAAGATCGTCATTTTTTTTTCTTTTCTTTTTTATTTGAAATGTTGTTACTATATATGATTTTGTGTAGTTATATTTCGAGGCGGTCTTCTCTTCGTCTAGCTTGTCTTGTATATTCACTCTTTGGGCACTGTCCCCCATTCCTGAAAATTTCCACTGTGATTTTCTCAGGTGCGCTATGTGATCATGTAACCTCACTTTCCTCCTGGTTGGCTGGGAGGGGTTCTTATCTATCGCTCTTTTTTCCGTAATCTTGCAAATCTCTTTGCCTTAGCTAGTTACGATGAGTCAGTTGGAATTGTATTACCTTAAACACAAAAAATGAGGCAAGTTTTTTGAAGCCATTTATGTATGTAGGATTTTACTATTTTTAACTTTGTGCAAGCATGAGCACATTTTTAATTATGGTGTATCGACCCTTTTTTTTTTTTTTTTTTTTTTTTTTTTTTTTTCTACAATTCAGTTTTCTGTTTTGTTTGAAGATGATAGACTTTACTGTAAAGTGTTTTGCTGAGTATTCTGCTTTTAGTCCTGTACTTGAGCTAGTTCTCGTGTTGAAAATTCAGAGTCTGAGCTGGTTTTATCATCTTACCATAAATGAGAAGTAGACCCTGCCTGCAGTCTGCCGATTGTATTTAGTAAAGTGGAATAATGATGATGTGCAAAGTCCTGGAACTTTTAGCAAACAATCAAATTTGACTTTTCCTGCAGGCAGAGAGTATTGAAAGTTTAACCCCCACTGGGTGCTATGTTAATGTAATTTACTTGTCGCTTATTGAATAACTGGTGGTATAGGAAGCTGTTCTGTAATCCATATCAATAATCCACACATAATAAATATTTGGGTTGAATTACTAAGATTCAAGCAAGCTCACTTTTTTTTTTCTTTTCTTTTTTTTTTTTTTTCTTGTAAGTCAACCCCATTGGCTTTGGATTGGAATGCTAGGCATTGAATGTCAGGTGTTCCATGACATAATGTTAGATTTAGCCAAACCCAATGGCAGGTTACTATGTATTCTTTACTAATGGCCCAGATTTGTCTGTCATGGATCACATGAAGGCTTTCTCATAATGGCAAAAACCAACTTTGCATGGAGATTCATTTTTTGTTTTTCTTGCTGGTTTGCTACATAAAGGCATGCCCATCAAGTTCAACCATGCTGAGGAAATGCAGTACAGTAATATTTTAGCTAAGATGAATTCTAAGAGGAAATTTTAAAATCTATATATAAATTATATTTTATTTTTATTTCCTTTTTTATAGAAGTTTTGACTAAATGCCATTAATGCTCTGTTCTCACTAGTGGAACTTTTCATGCAACTTGCAAAGTCGAATGACAAGTCAAAAACCATGCATTTCAATGGCCACCGTTCGAATTGCTGTGACTCCAAAAAGGTTCCTGCACTACTTTGATGCAATTCAAATGCCAAACATAGACTGTAAGAAGTTGCATTTAAGTCACAAGAAAGTTGCACTGGAAATTGTGTGACTTTGGAGTCACACTAGTGAGACTGGAGCCTTAAGGCCCTAGTCATAAAGATGGTAAGTTCCAACTCTGTACTAACTATGCTTCTTTTAGTTTTTGGAACTTGTGGATTTAAAAAAAAAAAAAATGTAAATGGGGTGAAATCTGTTAGGAAACTGAATATTGTGGTAACCCAGTAAAACCTATTTAAAAAAAAAAAAAAAAAAAAACAACTAATATCTTTAAGTTCACACACAAAGTGAAGTATAAAAATCAGCAAATTCTTGACTCAACCTCTATACAGATTGGGTAAACGGTGACTGCAGTAAGAGTCTCGAGACACCCATTAGGTCATAGATTGGTGGCTGAAAACAAATGTCTGTTGGTAGGCATCAGGTGTTTTTACAGGGTATAACTAAAATGGAAGCAAAGGGAGAATACTTGTTGGTTTAACATTAAACTTGTTGTCGGGCCTTTTTTTTTTTTTTCCGGGTCCTTGAGGCTTGAGTGTATTTTTTTTAAATTTTGTTTGTAGCTAATATAAAACTAATAACAAGGGAGGAAATAAACAATATATTTGTTTTTCAGGTGCTGCCATTAAATGGCATTAAACTCTAGTTTTCAAGTTTGTCCTACAGGTGCGCTTATATTAAGTCTTGCCTGCAGGTACCTTGAAAATGGTCTAAACTTGCTCCTTTTTAGTAGATCTTCTTATTGGCTCCAGCTGATGTCACTGATGCATGTGCCATCCACTCTACATTCAGGACACACCAAGCTGGCCACAGATGGATCTGTGGTTTGCCGAAAGAAAATCATTCAATTTCCCCATCAACACAGTCTGTGTTGATGGGGTAATCTCTCCCATTAAGGCTTTGTGTTTTCCCAGCGGGAGAAGCTGTCCCTGCTGGCAGAACAGTGATTAATGCTAGTGGCTATAATAGGCACTAGCAATAATCGCATGTAAAATCCAACAGGCTGGTTGTACTCAAATTAATCTCATCAGAGTACATCCAGCCTATCCGTACATGATTTGAACCATCTATGGCCAGCTTAAATGTGCCTTGATTGCAGAGCTCCATTCTGCAGTGGTGACTCCTGTGCACATGCATGGGACAGGTGCCATTGTGACCCAGCCATTCAAATGCCTAGAGAGTGTAAACTCCAAAGGAAGAGCAGGCAAAGATGGGAGCGGTGATAGCTCAGCACTGGAGGGCTTAGTTTGAAAGGTTAGTCTGTCATAATGATCTAGTATGTAGTGCATATTATGGTAAAAATCTAGCAGGCACATAAAAAAAAAAGTTTGCCGATAATCTAATACTCCTTTAAAGTCTGTTGGGGCCAAAAATGCTTGTAGCTCAAGAGACTTTCACTTTTTTTGAACTACAATCTTCAAGGGACACTAGGTGTCAACAGGTATAATTGAAAACCAGGGGAGTTACGCAATGCTCAGGTGTGAATGGGGCTGTAATGTATAACAAATAAGAGCTTTAACTTTAATTGTAAGCCACTTGTCATGGATGCTCACACATATGGAAAATTGGTGTATTGCCATCTAACAATGGCTCGGGTACTTGTTCTCTGGAGTCCAGTTGGATTCCAGTCATTCTGGCCAGCATCCCCAAACGTACAGTGTTATTACAGTGCTCTAAATGTGCTGTGTAATGTTGCCCTTTTGATTATATAAAAGAAACATAAACTGACATTTTGAAGGAATTGGTGTGACCTGATGGTATCAACTCTTTGAAGGTGCCTGCATGTGTAGGAGCTTTAGAAGTGCTCCAGACCTTTGTAGCTAGTGCTAGGTATTTGATGTAGATAAACCAAGATAGGTATGTTGTGTCTTTTGGGTCTCAGGTAAGCATATAAGAAGGTGTAAGGTTTTGCAGAGTCTTTGGAGATTGTCTGTTAGTGTCTGAGATGTTGTGTGGATTTTATTGTCTGTCTGTAGGGCGTTTGGTTGATTTTCACACAGATGGTGGGGACGCTGAGTGTCCCTAGTTGTTGGTTTTGTTGTGTGTTGGGATGTTGACTCATTCCGCTGGTGTTTCTGAGCTACATGTGCCTAGGGATGTTTTTACATTCCTGCGGTGTTGGTTTGCAGTTTCTGTTGGAGGAGGATACAGGGGGTTTGCCCGATTCGTTTGATGTTTGAGTAGATGCTGGCTGTTTTATCTGTTGGCTTAGTAGAAAGTAGATGCGACATTTGGTACCTTATTGTAGTAATGTAGTGTGTGGCGGTTTCTTAGACTTTGTTTTCATCATTAAGGCAGAGACTGTATAGCCTAGCTCCACTGTAAAGGAATTCTTGTGGCTTGCTCTTTATTTCATGTATATAGTCATCATGTGGTTGGTTTATATATTCTTTTCCACAAATGAAGGCATGCATACAGATTTAAAATTCATGCACACATTGATCTTGTAAGCTTTTAGCAGAATGGAGCACATTGGTCATGTTTATCCAAGTGCTGTGATCTCTTTTAGTTAGGAAAACAAAAGTTTGTTACAATGTTATCTGCTGAATTACTTCTAGGAGAACATGCTGAAGACCACATGTAGTGTCCTGGAATCTCCCTTATTCTGTGTATTACCGTGACAATCTTATTGACCCCTGTTTAAATTGATACTAAATGCCTTTTTTTTTTTTTTTTTTTTTGTGAAAAATCAGTTTGTAGGGAGGACTTAAAATGTTCTCACTCTAAAGTAAAGTAAAACAAAATTGGATTCTGTTAAAATGTTATGCAGCACAGTGCTTGTGCTGTCATTTGGCCCCCTGTATCACCTAAAATACCTGGTTGATTCTGCCCTCCCCTCTGTAAACTGATCAGTTTATCATGGCTGCTGAGCCCTGACGCTGTGGTCCGTTTATGCGTCCATCATCTGCAGCTCTCCTCTGTCCTTCCCTTCCCTGTCCTCTCCCCCCCCCCCCCCACCCCCGCCTGTCGGCTCATGACAGTGCCGCTCTGCTCTCCTCCCCGGCACTCATGTGACTGCTTGGCTCTCTCATCCCTGGATGACATCTCGGCTGTCTCTCCCCCCCCCCCCCCCCCCCCCCGATGTCAGCTCCCACTGTAGTTGTCAGACCGGGAGAGGAGAGAGCCGAGCAGTCGTGTGAGGTCCGAGAGGCGCTGTGAAATATAGAAATCTTTTTATAAAAAAAAAAAATACTGGGGCATATGCCATTAAACACAGGGGATTGTATTTTCATAAACAAGTGGCTTTACAGGCCACTGTGGCCACTTTCCTCTTGGAAATGCTTTACCCTTGATTATGTTTGAGCCTTGCCCCCTGCCCTGTCAAGTTCTAGGGTGGCTCCATTCCCTGCAGGATCATCTGGAGTCACTTTCTTTCATGCTCACAATAGCAGACTAGCACATGGCACACTCAACTTATCCTATTGTGAGATGTGGCTGTGAAACTACACGTCTTATACCAGCCTAAAGAAAGATGATTTCTGGTTGGTTGCTTGCACATCAGAAATCATCTAACATATGCACTGTGTGGCTAAACATGCCCAAATTGGTTAGCGCAACTACAATTTGAGGGTCCCATGAAAGGTCTCGGTGGAAGAATGTTTGTTTGTTTTTCTAGGCATCCAGTGGGGTTATCTAATTTTGCAACTTATAATTGCTATGAACACTTTTATAGCCCACCTATTATGGCATTTGTGGAGTGTACCTGTCAAAACCCTGCTGTGCATCGATGACCTAGGTAAAGGTCAAATCCATGCCAGAAATGTAATTTTTAGATTTGTGTGGTTGGCAATTTTGAATGACCTCTTGGCTTGTACTTTTAAGGACTTCAGTGGCAAGAGAGCCTACCCTAAATACTCAGTTCTGCTAACTTTTCGTGGCCCATTGCAAAGCAAAGTGATGGTGTCATTTGCCCCTGATGGATTCTCTATTGTAGATAATGAATATTATAAGTGGAGAATCCAGCTGTAAGAGAATGAGCTCTTCATGTGGCAACAAACTACTGGCTGGCTATAAGAAGATGCTTGATTCAGCCTGAACAACAGTGTGGGCCTTTGATATTAGCACTGGAAACAGTTTTAATGAAATAGTTGCACTTTTTTATGTATTGAATATAATCAAGACTAAAAAGTAACTTTAAGACGTTTTTGAATATCAATATTTCATATGAACAATTTCCAGCCAGCAAGTGGAGCTCTAGAATTTTCTGGGAACCATGGCTTACAAACTTGAGTTGCTCAAGCTTGAAATATATATATTTTAGGGCTGCGGAAATGAACAAATAATTCCTCGATCAAAAAAATGATTAATTGATCAAAATTCTTTTGATTTTGGGCAAAGCTGTGGCTGCAGCGCTCCGCTCCCTTCTCCACTATATGTCATATACAGTATGTGGGCATCTCCCGCTGTGTGTCTTCGAGCTGAGTGTGAAAACTTTGGTCACATTATGAGAAGTCCTGCCCTCCTCCTAGATAAGCTCATGTGATAGACAGTGTTCTGTCTATCATAGGAGATGATCTAGGAGGAGGGTGGGACTTTTCTCACAGCGCGGCCAAAGTTTTCACACTCAGCTCGAAGACACGCAGCGGGAGATGCCCACAGACTGTGTAATCCAGGCACTGACTATGGTGAGGCTGCCATTATGGGCACGGTGAGGCTGAGTTTATGATGTGTGACATCCTAACCATGCCCTGCTATGTCCTGCTTCGGTCGTTGCCATAACAACTGTGCTAAATCAGCTAAAAGTAGTTGGATCTATATGTGCGTTATAATTTAAATTAGTCGATTAAAAAACAAAATCGATTGGTCGAACACACAAATTTTAATCGGTAACAGCCTATTTATCTATATATATTGTACCCACAACCAAATTGGAAAGAGCAGTGATCTATCTTTCACCCCCTGTGTGTTCCTGCTCTGTACAGCATCATTAGAGAGTGACCGTATGAAAGGACACTGCTACTGCTGTGCTCTCTTGTTAGAAAAATATTGTTAATGCTCTCTTAATCCTTTTTGTCATGGGTGCACCCAGTATCAAATAATTTCTGATACAAATATTTTAAATACATTTGTAAGAGCCAAAACATATGTTTTTAAATCTTAACCAATGGAAAATGAGCATTGCTGTGTTCTCACAAGATCTCCAATTTTTCTGAGCTAAAGCCCTGGTTCACATTGGTGTGATTTGACATGCCAACTCGCATGTGAAATCGGCGGTAATTGCCGGCAATGGCACTGTCCTAATCAGTGCGAAGCTGCATTTGAGGCACCGCACCGATTTCATAAACTAGTTTCTATACTTTTTGGGATTTCGGGTGCTTTTTTTTTATTTCATTTATTTTTTTGACATCTGTGAAATCGCAACCAAAATTGGGACTGACATGCAGGAGTGAAATCATGCGAGTTCAGCTGAACTCGCACAGCTTCATTCCCACAGCTCAGTATGAACCTGGGCTAAAGGTTGATATTTGCGCACATAAGACCCCTTTCACGCTGGGCCACCTAGGGCATCAGTGATAAAGAAGCGATTTACCGTTTTTAGAAAAAGGGTTTAAATCCGCCCACAAAACCCCACCGGAGCGGCGTTTTGCTGGTGGTATTGCAGCGCTGCGCCATTGATTTCAATGGGAGAAGCGGTGCGTTCACCGCTCCAAAGGAACTGCTGGCAGTACTTTATGTGATGCCCTGCCAGCCCACCGCTCCAGTGTGAAAGCCTGATGGCTTTCACACTGGAGTGAATGGAGCCGCTATTTTTAGCGCTATAGCGCCTGAAAAACACCTGCAGTGTGAAAGGGGTCTAAGAGTTGATTAACTAAAACTGGAGAGTGCAAAATCTGGTGCAGCTCTGCATAGAAACCAATTGGCTTCCATTTTAATTTTTTTTCAAAGGTTAATTGAACAAGCTGAGGTTAGAAACTGGTTTCTGTGCACAGCTGTACCAGGCATGTTCAGGCTCTTCCAGGTTATTAAACTCTGGGGGTTACTTTAATTCTGGAGACCAGTTAAATATTGGCCATAGATGTCTTTGGCTGAATGAGAAATAATGAACAGATTCCTTCATCCAATTTGGCTGCAGCCGCTGATTGAGAAGTTTTCCTATATTCCTACTTGACAGAAATTGATTGACTTCTATAGAGTGGGGGGTTGCCACACATGATTTGAAATTTGTTCAGTCTCTGCTAAACCAGTCGAGTTTTGATGTGTGTGTGTGTGTGTTTGTTTTTGCATGCTAGTCTCTTATCGAAAATGAAGAGGTTACTCAGCTTACCAAAATTCTTGTACAACAGAATGCAACTTTGGAAGTGATGTAATGTGTTATATTGTAAGGCCCCTTTCACACTGGGGCAGGAGCGGCGTCAGTGGTAAAACAGCACTATGTTTAGCGCCGCTTTACCGTCTTCGCGGCGGTATTCAGCTGCTAGAGGGTCAGATTTACCCCCTGCTAGCGGCTTAGAAAGGGTTAAAACCACCTCAAAGCGCTGCTGGCGGTATAGCAGCGCTGCCCCATTGATTTCAATGGGCAGGAGCGGTGTATACACTGCTCCTTCACCGCTCCAAAGATGCTGCTAGCAGGACTTTTTTTTTTTTTTTTTTTTTATTTTTTTTTTTTTACCGTCATGCCACTGCTCCCTTGGGGCTTTCACACTGAAGACCCAGCAGCGGCTCTTTCAGGATGCTTTACAGACGCTATATTTAGTGCTGTAGCACCTGCAAAGCACCTCAGTGAAAGGGGTTGTAATGTACTCTTCCGTTTCTGAGCATGTGTAGTCTTGCTTTTCCTATTTATTTATATTTTTGCATGAAAACTACTTATTAAATGAAAATTGTACGATCTGGTATCGTACAAGAAAATTTTTCGTGTTTGACCCTTTGGATAATTTCAGATGAACTGTCGTGATCAGCTCTTGAAAGTTGTGTACTAACGATCAGAATATCGTATGATCGCTTCAAAAGTTATTTTTCAATCCGATTTTCTGATCACGTGAACTAGCCTTTAACTATACATATTTTTTGTTGGACCATGTGATGTTGGTTTGTGTGTTGCATTTTTAACTTTGTAGCCTTTAGTTGTCCTGAGTAGGGATGAGCTTCGTGTTCGAGTTGAACGGCTGTTCACCCGTTCGGCGTATTCCGAACGTTATGGGCCGTTCGCGCCAAATTCATGTGGCGCTCACGGCCCACAATGCACTGCGATGGTGCAGTGCATTGCTGGCTCATGATTGGCCAAGCATGCACTGTGACCCCGCATGCTTGGCCAATCACAGCGCCGGCAGCCAGGAGAGCCATGATTGGCCACAGGCAGGATGCCTGTGGCCAATCATAGCTCAGGCTGTGTAGTACACGCCCCACACTATATAAGGCCGCCAGCGCGGCGGCCTTGTGTAGTGTGTTGGCGTCTGTAGCAGTTAGTGGGTGTTCTGTGTACCTTCAACACAGTATACACCGATCGTTATCGGACGATTTTTCGTTCTTGCTCTTCTGTAGTGGTTGTCTGCATGCCCTGACTGCAGTATACACCGCTATATTCACCTATATATCTAGCGATATATCTATCTTTTATAATAGAGCTTGCAGTCAGTGTTAGGAGATTGTGCGTGCTGTCTGCGTGCTCTGAACCCAGTATACACCGCTATATCCACCTATATAGCTAACTATCTTGCTCGTTTTTAAATAGAGCTTGCAGTCAGTTGTAGGAGATTGAGCTACACTTTAAAAATGTACCAGTTGAAAATTACAAACAGATTCAACTTAACACAACAAATCTACACAGTCCCTGTCTTGTTTGCACCGCCTGTATACTGCTGTTCTGAGTATATAGGGCCTGGGGGCCACACGTATTTCCTTTTTTTTTAATATGGGTACGGTGTTCCCCTTAATATGCGTACAAGACCCAAAGGGGCTGGTAATGGGCAGGGAGGGCTACCCATGCCATTTTTCTCAATGATTTTCAACCATATTGCAGGAACCAGATATAACATTAAAACCGCAAGCAATTTTAAATGACGTTATTTCTGTTCTAAACACAGGAAACACGTGACACTTCACAGGAATACTACAGACACCCCCAGGCACGATATTTAAAGGAATATTTCTTTTTTTTTTCACTTTAATCGTCATTAAAATCGGTGCTCCCGCCAAAACGGCTGTTTTTTAAAACTTTTTTTTGCATTGACCTATGTCCCCTGGGGCAGGAGCCAGGTCCCCAAACCCTTTTTAGGACAGTATCTTGCATATTAGCCGTTAAAATTAGCACTTTTAATTTCGAACGTTCGAGTCCCATAGACTTCAATGGGGTTTTAACGTTCGTACGAATTTGGGATCCGTTCAAAAGTTATGGTGCGAACCGAACCGGGGAGTGTTCGGCTCATCCCTAGTCCTGAGCACATATCTCCTGGTTTGATGTAGTTTGTGTCTGGACATGTGAAGTTCATTGTGCATGTCTAGACTCTCGGTTCTGTATGTTTGCATATAGGGGCAACAAGTACTGGCTAACTTTTTTTTATTTATTTTTTTTTAAATGTTTGCTGGATTAGTCTACGGAGTGTTGTATGCTACTCACACCCTTTTCCTCCCTTCTGGTTTGGGCAGTTTGAGGTTTACCTCACTGGAATTTGTGAATAATCTGTTTTCTCAAGTATAGAGTCCTAGGAGGAGCATCGGGTCAAATATGTGTTTGTTTACATACTCGTGTGTTTTTCTTTCTTTTTTGTCCATTATGTGGCTTGTCTTCTTTCTCACCACTACATTCTATGACCTGTTCTTTGTGTTAGCTTTTTTTTTTTTTCTCCATATGGAATGTTGAATTTATTTTTCCTCATTTTTTATTATTTTTCTGTACGGAGTTTTCTCTTCAGTGTGTGCATCTCCCATTTACCCCCGTTGGTTGGGGTGCAGTCAGCTAGGTACTTTTGTGCTTGACAAATTTGGAGAACTAAAACACTTGAAATGTTTTTAAGCAGTTTACCAGGTTTTCTCTCTGGTCTCTCAGCATGCTAATTAGATGCATTATGCGATTTGAGCTGTAGACCTGCTCATTTGGATAGATAATCAAGTGTTTCTCTGTAGCGCAAGGATGCTATAATAATCACTCTGAATGTTTTAATTAAAGAATACAACAGTAAAAGTTTACTGTGATGGCAGAGATGGAGAAAAGTAGGTTCAGTCTAGCTACTTGATAATGCCATTAAAGTCTGGCACTGTCTTGAATTTCACCTAAAGTTTCTGTGTAAGCAGCACAAGGCTGGACAGATTAAAGCTGGAACTAAACTGTATGAGCACCACAAACTAGAAATGCTATTGACTTTTTATTATTCAAGACAAACTCATCCATCCATCTGTTCACATCTCTATTCTTTATTTTGTTGAGAAATCACTTTGAAAAACATACCCCTAGCATTTCTAGCAGTAGCCATCTTGAGTAAGGGCAGATGATACATGTAGCATCCTGGCATTCATCTGCTCTTAGCTCAGGCATGCAGGCAGGAGGGCGTGCTTAGCTGAGAAAACCACTCCTCCAGAAAGGAAAAAAGGTAGTGAAGCCCTTAGCCCTCAGGCTTCATAGCCGTTTTCCTACTACGCATGCACAAGTCATGCTGTATTTAATGGTCCCGCTGTGTTCTGGGACGTGTGTGTGTGTGTGTGTGTGTGTGTGTGTGTGTGTGTGTGTGTCCCAGAAGGCAGCAGGGGGTGAGGAGGAGGGGCCACATACTCATAGATCGCCACAATGATCTTAACTGGGAGCGTGTACCAGTCAAAACCAGGTACCCCACCCCAAAAAAGTGGGGAAATGTGGCAGTGAGGGGGGGGGGATGCAAACAAGTTTTTGAATGGAGCTCTTATTTAATGTGGATTTGTTTTCTGCTTTGAGGAAGAAGCCTAATGGAATCTATATGCCTAGATGTATCTGATGGTAAAGGTAGCTGGTTAATATATAGGGTTTTGGATCCATTCATTATTTATTTTTTTTTTATTTTTTTTATTTTTTTATATATATTTATCTTCACAGTGTAGGAATTGTGCATTTTTGCTATGTTGTGGAACCACAAATAGAACTTTTTGTTTTAAGTCGCTTATTAAGCTGTATCCTGTTGCTTTTACTATCGTAAAACCGTCAATTTGATGTTGTAGACAGAAGAATCACAGTAGGACATGTATGACCTTGGTGATCTTCCAGTTGTGTTTGGCATACCTGAACTTGGTGATCTTCCACTTGTGTCTCTGAACTTGATATGTCTAAACACGCCTCTAGGGTTTCCCAGGTGTGCAAATTATTTTTCAATGATTTACTTCAAAAAAGTTACATTCTTGGCTTACAAGACTGCAGGGCTGACTTGATGGTCCGGAGGAAGTAAACAAAAAGTAGTAGTTTGCCCATATATGACCTGATCTCGGTAAACAATGTGCCGATTCACATGCTGATTCCAATGATTGAGCAAGTTTCTGGTGTTTTGGCACACACTCAGGGGGTAATTATGTAAAATCTTGGTGTGAGATGGTGTACCTTTTTTTTTTTTGTTCCTTTTGTTGTGAGAAAAGGTATTTCACTATGCATGTGACACTTCCTCCCTGAATGTGTTCTTATTGGGACATCTGTCTATTGTCAGTCACGTGATTAGAATTAAGGGACAGTGGTTAATAGGAATGTTTGTGTTCCTAAAGTAGAATTTCAGGATGGACATTTTTGATGGAATAGAAAAAGGTTTGAAGCTCTGTCCAGATTTTTGACGTTCCCCCTTGCCACTCCTTTCTTAGTAACACCACCAAATGTAAACCAAGATCACACTTTTGAGTTGTCATGGGGCTGGTGTCTCCACTGGGAGACTTTTCTTCATTTCCTGTTTTTGGACTATGCCCATAAAATTTACTTATTAATGCAGTGTTGTAGGTCATATGATTGACCCCTAGCACTCCATGCACATTTAAATTTGGCTCCACCGTTGGTGAATTTTGCAGCATATCTGAGTTAAAGCGTTTAAAGGCAAAACATCTCATAATAAACATGTGATATCTACCTGCTCTGCAGAGTGGCCTCGCACCTCCTCTACTGGGGTCCCCTGCCAGCGCCTTGGCTACTCCTCTCCTGCGTCAGCTTGCCTGTTTATCCATATACACACACTGCGTGGCTCACCCCCACCCCCACTCTCTTAATAGACAGCAGCAGGAGCTGATGGCTCCTGCTGCTCCCTTTGTGTCTGTGAGGAGAGCGAGGGTAGCGTTGCTATTTTGGGGGGGGGGGGGGGAAGCTGATATTGGAACTTTTATTTTATTTTATTTTTATTTCACTTTAATGTGTAGACTGCATTAAAGTTAAAAAAAAGCCTTTAAAACCACTTAAGAAAAAAACATTTTGAAACCATACCTTCCTGCAGCCTGCATCCATAGTACAGCCTATCTTCAGGTAGCATGATTATTGGACTTGGCAACTAAAGTTGCATAGCCAAGTTTGTAGTTGGGTCACTTTGTCTCCCTTCAGGCTTATCTGACATCAGTCTTACTAGAAGTTATCATTTAAAAAAAAATACTTTCCCTTAGTGCCTTTCTGTACTTTTGTCCTTTTTTTTATTTTATTTATTTTTTTTATTTTTTTTCTCTTTCCTAACCTGCGTACGCTAGTTATCATATAACTCTTTTTTTTCCTCCCTAACTTCAAAAACGAAGACTGTTAGAGTATCTGATGTCATATAAGATACCCCCCACTATCTCACCCCATTCCTTTAGAGTGGAACTCAAGGCAATGCTAAAATAAGTCCCTTGCACCCCCCCCTCCCCCACCACCACCACCAGCTGATTGTGCCCATTTTGCTATGGTATGATTTAACAGTGTATTGCTTACACTGCTCTACACTAGTTACTAGTTAAAGCATAACTCAGTGAAAATACAAAAAAATAAAAATAAATCATACAGCACGAAGTGCTTGTTTTAAGTGGGGTGGGGGGGGGGGTTCCAGAACAGGTTGCATCACTCACCTGTGTATGGTATTGGAGGTGAATTTAACTTGAATAAATTTAATAACATAAAGGCAAACAAATATATACTACATTAACTAAGGACTATACAAGGACAAGGTGATGTCCTTCTTTATGAAAGTCGTTTTTAGGCCACTTTCACACAGGCATTTTTGCACTAGAAACAGCACCTGGAAACTGCCTCCCATTCTCTGTAATGGGTGCTTTCACACCCAGGTAGTGTGTATCTTTGGGGTGGGTTGTGAGCACTGTATACAGCACTCCCAAAACACCCCTGCCCATTGTAATGAATGGGCAGCGCCTGAAAAGCACTTTGGAAGCACCACAACACAGGAGTTTTTAACCCCTTTGGGGTTAAAAGCGTCCGAAAAGCAGCACGAACGTGTTGCTTAAACAGCAGTAAAGTGCCGCTAAAACGAGCGAACATGGCCGCTGCTCCAAGTGAAAGGAGTCTTGCCATCCATGGAGGGTTGGCCTATACCAGTGGTTCTTAGGCTCAGTCCTCAAGTGCCCCCAACAGGCCATGTTTGCAGGTTTTCCTTTATCTTGTACAGGTGCTTTAAATCTGAGTCAATGGCTTGGTATTGTGGACGGCTATTTTTTATCTAAGAGAAATTCCCAAATCATGGCCTGTTGGGGGTACTTGAGGATTGAGTTTGAGAACCACTGGCCTATACAATATGATTTGGATGCATTCAGTATTGGGCCAATGTTTTTCTGTCCAGCTACTTTTGGTTTATTGACTTTTGGAGCTAGGTGCCAACAGAACCAACTAGGGCTCAAATTTCAGCCAATTCTGAAGGAATCGGACAATTTGTGTTCAGCCAGTGTAAGTAGTTTAGCGGTGTAATCTTTTCACTCATGAGGCAATTATGTCAAACTATTTGCAGTTCATTAAATATGTGGACGGTCTTGCCTGCAATTTTTTTTTCCCTTTGCAGACACCCTACCGGGGTCTCTGGCCTCGCTTTTCTCCCCTCTGGTCGGAACAATGCAGCTTTGTTTGATGGCTGTGATTGGCTGGTGAAAGAACAGAAACTCGCTGACTTGTGTCATCTTTGTGGTCTTTCCTTAATTTAGCTAGCTCTGTTTAAGGGGGCCATACACTAGTAGATTTTTGTTAGAAAATGTCTGTTTCCAGAACACTTATTTGGTTTCCTAATCGCTAGAGGGGGTCAAAACATACATTTTTTTTTTTTTTTTTTTAACCGCAGTGATGAGTTTATAGAAGCAGGACTAATATTTTCTAACTGTGATTGTGGTTTTTGTTTGGCAATGACCATTTTTCCAAAATCAAATGCTGAAAGAAAAGGAAATGTTGAAGTTCCTTTTGAAGCCATTCATTAAGTCATTGAATGTACTGATCAGAATTTTTGTAGTGCGTTCATCCTTCAGCAATCTTCTAGTGTATGGTCAGCTTTAGATTGACAATGCAGTCAAGCTCACAGTGCCGCCCCACTTGGTCTGAATGCTGCTGTCATGAGACGGGAATAAAGAGGACTGAAGTACTTTTTAATTAATATATAAGGATTAAATGGGGGTTTTAATGTGCTTGCACTTGTGTAGGGCTCTGGTTGTTAAATCTGCACTTTTGCAATGACTGAGTTATTTGAGTTTTGGAACAATTCATATTCATTCATTCACATTCTCCACATCTGTATGTGTAATAATATATAGAACATTTGATACGACTTGATACATAACACATACATTCAAATATGTCTGTAGTGATTTTTTGTTTTACTAGTCAGACTAGTAGATGACATCGATCTTCACTGTCTGTCATTTCTTGCCCTGGCATGTTGCCTAGAATAATGTAACAAAAATATGATACAACTAGTATCAAAGTTCAACTTGGCACAATTCCCGGATGGTTACTATGGCAACACCATGCTAGGTTTATAATGACCATTGTAGAGTAACTGCATAAAACCGGGGAACTGTGGGGGAAATTGCTGGGGCTTAATATATAATACAAAACTTGTATATGCTTTATACCCTGCGCTGTGTCAAACTTCTTTGTAATAAATATTTTACTTTGTACCAAATTTCCGGGGGCGTTCCTCGGCCTAGTCAGAGGTGTTCCACTGGTGGACCAGGGGCCTCATAGACCGCCAAAACTGTGTTGGCTTACCTTCTGACCTTGGGAAGGAGGCATTTGTTAATAATGGTTAACTCCCTTTACAGTTTTTTTTGTAGGGCTGGGGGGAAAGAAAAAAATATCAGACCCTGCAACAGCACTTGGCTGCCAACATACTACTAGTCCTATCTTACCACAGGCTCCTAGCCATAGTCAAGATACCTAAGATGCTGCTTTTGTTTTGTTTTTCTTACCATAACAGAATATTACACTTCAGAGTAGGCCTATGAGCAACTGAAGATTAGTGAACAATTGACGTAAAACTGCATTTTCCCCTCATTTCCCTCCTTGGCAAAACTTAGAAGTAAAAGCCGTCTGACAGTTTAGAGGAACTGCTTGTCCTTCACTGTTTATTTCGTTACGCTTTATGTAAAGTTTGAGTGTATGATTAAAGTCTGCTCTGCTGCCTTTAATTCAGATGTTTAAAAAAAAAAAAAAAATGGAACAACCTGCCCATTCTGGAATTCCTTGGGATAAGCAAAAATTGAGCCTAGCCCAAACACATTCCTTATACTAGCCAAACATTCATTGACTAGGCCCCAGTCTTCAAATGCACCGCACTTCACTGATACCAAGGGACATCTGCTTGTCTTTGCAAGCTCTGTATGTATCCAAATACCATATAAGCATGAAAAATACTTGGTCTGTGCAGATTTAAAGAAAACAACAACTTTTTAAGAAGTAAAAAATAGAATTGCACTTGATCAGGACATAAATGATAAACTGGGTCACACAAACAGATGCTGAGGATGCTTTCTTTAGATCTCAGGTAAAAGAGGTGTTAGCAGGATGGTAACTAGGAATGAACCTGGGTATGTTTGGATCCTATTCTGAACCAACTGGAGTAAGCCTACCAGGAAGCTACCATCTGCAGCTGCACATACACACCAACAAGAGTTTACTGCATATGTAAGGCTGCAGGGTGGGGGAATGCCTTGGCAACTTATAATTGGTTCAATATAGTGACAGCATCCTGGCAAGCTCACTGAGGTGGATTTGGAATAGGATCGGAACACCCCCAAGCTCCTCCACAATGGTAACCTTTGAAGTTGATGCTCAAAAATACCCCACTAACATATTTTAGGGCCCATACCTCTTCACCCTGATGGAGCATGGCACTAAAAAAAAAACATGTTAGTGGAGATCTTTTACTTTCCGGGTATACAATGTCTGTCCACTTTTACCATGTTAAAGGATGTTTTGTAGATTCCTACTCTATGGTTCTTGCAGCATCTACTTTGGAGGTTACTGTGACTGCTAACATCTTTTTATATTTTTTGTGCTGGCTATCAGGAGTGTCTTACATCTGTGGATGTGACCTGATTTACTATTAGAGGGGTTTTTCCTGGTTCATAAAAAATGCAATTTTTTTTATTTATTTTTTTGGTAAAAGGTATCTCTGCGATTAAGTGTGCTCTGCTTTTGTGTTTTTATTGACTAGGCCCTAATCGTGTGTTTGTTTTTATATTTTGTGGTGTGTGTGTGTGTGTGTGTGTGTGTGTGTGTGTGTGTGTGTGTGTGTGTGTGTTTGTTTTTTTTTTTGTTTTTTATAACTGTACAAAAACACAATGCAGTATGTAAAAAGTTGAAAAAATGAATGCATTTTTTTTTTTCTTTTATGTATAACACAATGCAAAAATTATGCAGTATGTAAAAGTAAGTTGAAAAATGCAAGCATAGTTAAACATAGAAGTGTGATTTGGGCCTAAATTTCAGCATGGCAAAGGGCAGGCAAAAAGACATACATGTTTTTTAATACAAGCCTTGCAAACCTTGTACAAGTGCGCCCACACCTCCCCCTTGACAGGGGCCCTTTTCTGAGCCGAGCTGTCCTGTAGGGAGGGGGGGTCCCCTCGGGACTGTCTGATGGAGGGGGCTGTGTTAGGATTAGCTTTCCCTGTTTTACACAGCAATCTGCACCAAATCCAAGCCTTTCTTTTTATTCTTTTTTTTTTTTTTTTTTTTCCTCCTTTTTTAATGAGAAAAATGTGTCCGACTTGAAACGTAGCCAGGCCTAGAAATTACAGAGAAACCTTATGTTGTAAAAAGAAATACTTCTAAGGGCAGAGTGTTCATGTACCTATGTGCTCTGTGTGTAAAGTTACTTCTCCGCTGTCCACCATGTGCTTCGTGTCTTGCCGCATGTCAGGAGGGCAGAGATCCCTCAGAGGGCTGAATTGCGTAATTTTATAAAGTGTGTCTGTATGGTGGGCAAGTGTATGCCGTTCCTGAGAAGAATGTTGGGGTGACAGGATAGCAGGATTCTAATAAAAATATGACATTTACAAGGTCAAGGAGTCTGGGAATCATTATATCAAATTACTGAAAGTTAAGAAAGTAATGAATGACAATGGTAAGAGAGCCAGACAGATGCAGGCTCAGAGAGAGGAAGCTTTAAAGGGGAATCGGTTCAATTTAAATCATATCTTGACAAGACTTTGTAGACTGGGTCACGGTTTTCACATTCTCAATCACCCCTGCCATGATCTTAACTACATGTTATTGAAGGACAATTAAATCAGGGGTTGATGGCCATGTGACACCTGACAAACTTTTTCTTTATTTTTTTTTTATGCTCCACAAGTTGGCTTTTGTGGAACATGTACAAGGTTCGGCTATAAAATTAGGAAGTGTGTAAATTGCAGGGCAAGCAGGGGCTGAAAGGTCTGAAACTCATTTATGCAGCACAAAGGGAAATGGATCCAGCAGAGGCAAGCACTTGTGGGAAAAAAAGAGCTCTAAACAAAGGCATAAACTTCGGTCACATTCTGGAAACGTGAACAGATACTAAATACAGGATCATGACTATCACCTGCAAAATTTCAGACATGCCCAGCTGGAATCTGACAGAAGAGAAAGTGTCACAGCTGGGGAGATAAGCTTATTTCCCCCTAGAGGCCTTGGTCGATGGGCAATCTGAACCCTCCATAACGATTCTTTAAAAAAAAAAAAAAAAATGAACTGCAGCATTTTTTTAAGGACGCAAAAAGTAAATGTGCTGCTTCAGCCATTGGCATTTGCTTGTTCATGACCTGCTACACTGGTAATTATCACTAGCAACACACAGTTTAGTAACTCTTCTACCAGTAATTATTTGCCCCAGGGTGTTAAAGGCAAAATACGTGACCTCCCACATCATTGTGTCATGGCAGACTAGGAGTCATGGTAAGGAAAGGGGAAGAGGCTTTGGTAATGGCAGCACAATCTGCTACAAGATTAGACATAAGATAGAACTTTCTTTACCCCAACCCCCCCCCCCCCCCCCCATCCCTTCCTGTCTTGTACCAAGCCCTTTGTAAATCCCCTCATTGTATTTTGGCAACGCATATGTAATGTAATGCTAATAAAGTATCCTTGTACAAAAAAAAGAATAACAAAGCCTTCTGAAACTGCAGCAGTCTAAAGGCTGCTTGTGGCTTTCCGGCCAATTTCTAAATAGTCATCAATGTTTTTATTTCATGTAACCTGCATTTTTCATCAAACTATTAACCACATAGACCCATAACAGAAAATTGGTCAGAATATGTGTGTGAATGTATGTGTGTGTGTAAAATTATATATATATATATATATATATATATATATATATATATATATATATATATATATATATATATATATATATATATTATAATTTTAATTTTATATATAATCCTTTTTTTATTATAATTTTTTATATATGTGTGTGTGTGTGGAGGGCTGTAGCAACCAATACCATGGGGATTGTTACATTGTTCACTGCCTAATGACGTCAGAATATTTGTTAATCCTTTTTTTTTTTTTTTTTCTTTAATTGGACAAACCAATTAAATGGGTTGCCAATTTATCATCCTTATTGGTACACTACTTCCTGTAATGCTGCAAATTATTTTTGGGGCACAGTTCACGCCTCCTGTGTCTTTTGATTAGTATGTATTTAGAAACTGAAATCCTGCTCTCCGGTCCCCCTATGTTCATGTATATCCAAGGCACTAATCCCAACGCACATGTTCCCATACAAAGGGCTGTGCATCTAAACGGTGCTGTAGTGACCAACCGTGTCAAGTCAGAAAACAAATGTCGCCAGCACACTAGGGATCTCCAGTGTGGGTCGAGAGCTTGAGGCCCTGTTTACACCTAATGTAGGTTGCAGTTTGTATATTCCAGGTGCATTTTGCATTTTTTCAGTGCATGTTTTTGATTCATTGAAGTCTATGGGACCAAAGAAAGGTCCCTGGCCCTTTCCATAAAATGCCCAGATGTCAATGTGACCCATGGGAAACCATGTTAAATGGACTGTAGTGTGTTTCTGGAAAACTGAAAATGCACTAAAAAATGTAGTGGTGTGAACCAGGCCTTAATCAGTGATCATTGTTGCATTGCAATCTGCTGTAGCGATGTGATCACTGATTAAAGCTCTGGACCCACTCTGGAGATCCTTGGAGTGCTGGATACATTTCTTTACTATGTACATATATAATCACAACTTGTACAAAGGAACAAGGCTTGTACAGTAGGTGCCAGTGAGCCTGCACTTCAACACACATGCTGTAGGTTGTCCTGTAATGCCCAAAGAAAAAAGGTGCAGGTCTTGTTTTCCTTCCATTGCTGTGCATTGGCATTGCATTTACATGCCATAAAAAGCAGTGTTCTATATTAATGCAGGTAATGCAACACATTATATGCATTCAGGCAACATAACAGAAGAGCCAGGTGGTGTGAAAAGAACCTAAACCCTACTGGTACGATCTTTTACTTGTATATTAAAAAAAGTTATTCTAACTGATATCTGTGCCCATGGCTCATCTCTAGCATTATTTGCTGCTCAGAATTGGCTGTGTTAATTGTTGAATAATAATAATAATGCCAATAGTATGTTCTAGTAACCCTTTACTTTTTTTTTTTGTTATTCAGTAGGTTTGGCAAACTTTTTTTATTTTTTTATTTAATTTTTTTTGAATCTGAGCAGTTTTTTGGCTAACTTCTGATAGTTTTGCAGCATAATGGCATCTGTAAGAATACACACTAGTAACAGTTGTACTTGCTGTTCAAACCACAACCTATAATAGTGAGCTAGGATTGAATACTTTTTTTTTTTTTTTTTTTTTTTTGTAAAGCAGACTATAGGCAAAACTTTTGTATAGTGCAAGGGAGGACCCCTGTCACATTTTACTTTTGCCATTTGTGTCCTATTGGCGAGATTTGCCTTCCACTCCTGTCCCATAGCCAAACAGGAAGTGAGGGGAAATCCCGGTAAATTAAGGGAATTCCTTGACTCCCAGGTCACCAGAACTAGTGTCCCGATTGGTAGATTTTACCTCTTTCTTTTCTGGGGGCAGCCCAAAATTTAGGATTTTCTTTGTTTTAATGATGCCGGTAAACGGGACATATGAGTGAAGAGGGATTAGTAGGAGTCTCGGTTTTTTTATTGCTGCCAGTGCCCACATTAATGGAATTCCCCCCTTCTATCCAAAACTGAAAAAAATGTTTTCCCTGTTTCCATGTGCAGCTCAAAATTCAAGCTGTGGGTGGCCCTGTCAGAACCACCTGGCTTGACAAACCTTGTATATAAAAAAAAAAAAAAAAAAATCAAAGGACCTGGGCAGACGTTTGCTGGACAAATAGCGAAATGCAGTCGCTGTTCAGATATTCTGACAGCTGTGGGAGCAGAAGCTGTCGGATTACAATACCTGGCTAACTGTGAATGGAGGAATCTGTTAATTTATCTCATTCAGCCCCCGCTATGTTAAGTCTTAACATGTATGGCTAGCCTTGGGGAAATACATTTTTAATCGCAATTGCTTTCAAAAGAAAATGCCGCCTGTTGACTTCTGCATCTGACAGTTTTCAAAATCGAATGCAATGAGCCCCATGCGGTAAAATAAAAAAGCCAAAGCATCCCCGCATGTTGTGTAAATGTACCTTATAGCTGTTAGGAGTATAGTATTTCCAGATCCAGAATCATAAAAGTAAAGAATAGGTCTATGGTTTACTTTAATCTTTCTTAATTTATTTCTTTTGTTCATTTCTGAAGTGACATGTGCATGTTGGAGATAAAGTTCCCCCAGAGATGGAGATATTGTTATTTGCATATGTTTATAGCGCCAAATGTGTTCCAGTTCTATATAAATACAAACAATGGGATTCCTGACAACCTTGGTCATTTTGTGAATGTATGTATTGCATACAGATGTCTGGCTAACTGTACTTTTCCACATGCAGTAAATTACTTCGAAGCCCATTTTTCATGGGGGAAAATTGTATCCATAGGCAGAGGATTAGATTTCTTGAATTCTTCCACTTTATATACTTGAAATTGTAGTTTAATATCATTAACTGCAATTACCTGCATCTATATGTTTCCAGTCACAGTGCGAGAAAGATTAGTACTTTCTGTCTATCCTACACGGTCTACTGCTTTATAGATTCATTGCTATATTAAGTAACATTTTAAGGGGTTATTTCCTGACATGACTTGTTAGTGTTTTAGCTCATAGCAACCCATCACAAATGAATTTTGGACCTTTTTCTCTGCAATAAACTGAAAAAAGAACTGCTGCAGCCAATCACAGAACGCTCTTGCTGGCAGAGATTTTTGACCTAAACCTCAGTGTGTTCAGCTCCTCCTAGAGCTTCCTTTGGCAGGTTCTCTGCATTAAAAGGTTTGCCTGAACACATTACACATACTGTATATAGAACTTTTTTATTTTATTTTTTGTCACCATATCTGCTTGTACAGTTGGAAGCATCAGTGCCGGTTAGGCCCGTTACTCAAGTTTTACCCTTCTTGTTATTCCGGAACGCAGTCTCATTACAGGGATACCAGAAGACAGTAAAATAGGACCATAAAGATATTAGATGTGATTTAGATCTGCCAGTCTGGTACAAAAGGAGTCATTTAAAGCCAAATTTCAGGATAATATTTTTGTACAGAGTGTTTGGGCAAAGAGGGGTACAGTTACAGCTTCAGTATTGATGTTCATGTCCTTATTAAAGTATATTTCCACTTTTTGCAGACAAATTATAAGTCACCTGCTTTATATTTGTTACATGTTTCCATTCACATAGCATAAGTTTAGAAAAAAAAATATGCTGCTTACCTTTTTTACTTGCTTTTTTCTGAAAACAACAAAACTTTTCCCTTCTGTTATGTTAGGGTGCTGGGGAGTTTAAATGACCATAATTTGCCCTGTCTGTACTTTACTGGCAGATTTTTCTTGGTGAAGTAGATGTGCACAGTCTGTGCTAACAAAGGGTTAAAGTTGTCGAGGCTTGAGTTGTGACAATGCACTTTTAAACCAATCTGGCAATTGTAATTCTGAACAATTGAAGCTGCCTATAGAATCCTATGTATAAGCTTGCTCTTTTGGACAAGTAACACAAGAAATTGTTTTACACGTGTGTGTGTGTGTGTGTGTGTGTTAATGGGAGTATATTACAAAACAGTGGAAATTAAACGTGGCAACGTACCTGAAAGACTCTTTATATTGCAAGTCCACCTTTTAAGAAAAAAAGTAAACTCGCCCATACAGCACTCTCTCAACCAACCGCTCCTGCTGTACTTACCTCCGTGGGTGATGAGCTGTCAGAGCCCACACAACTGGTGTTGCAGATCAGGAATTTGAAATCCCAGCCCTTTATCCCCCTTCTTTCTGCAATGCTTCCAGGATGGGTCAGAGCGATTCTGATTGGTCAGTGGCAGCACAGTGAATTGCTGTTATCCACACCAGAAGTGACATAGAAAGGAGGAGGTGAACTTGCCCTCTAGGAGATTTGTACCATTCTTTGATTTAATCAGTAGCTTGGGGAAGGATTGGAACATTACTGTCTGGCTTATTCTATTTCTGTATACTTATTTCCCCTCAGGCGGTGTTCACAGCTATGCGAATTGGTTGCAGGTTTCCCCGCATCCAATTTGCTTAGCAGGAGAATGTGACCGGCTTTCTATGGAGCAGGTTACATAGTAAGGTTGAATAAAGACACCAGTCCATCCAGTTCAACCTGAGTGAGTGTCTGCAATTGTCCCTATCCCTGTACGTTGCACACTCACATCGGTCCCTACCCTCAAGGAGCTTCACATGTCTCTAGGGTGGCTGTGGAGTGCACTGCATAGAAATGCTGTGCGTCTTTGCCTTTGTTTCAGGGCCGAATTCAGACAGATTCTGCCCTGGTTCGTCCCTGAAATGGAGAACCGGGATGGACAGCGTTGCTGTGCGATCCACTGCTGGTTTAGGTGTGAACTGAGCCCTATTTCTTTTTCTGGTGTCACCAGGATAAAAAGTTGAATATAATACCACTGGGCCACAGACAACAATATAAACTCTAAAGTACGCTCTTAAAAATTCCCCTCTTGACACAGCTCAAGGTGCCATACTGGCTATAGAAGAGAGATTAAAACTGTTCAGGGAACACGGCTACTATTTACTATCTCTAAATGATGGTAAGATGGCCACCTACACAAATACTTAACATTTTAAACTAATAAAATTGAAATTTAAGCTTTTGGGGAAAAAAAATCTCAACGTCAACTGTATACTACACCTTTAAGGATTTAGCAAATGTTTATTGCAGAAGAGTCAAACTTCCTTTTGTTTGACAAAATTGATGATTGCATTAACGTGTCCTTTCTCAACCTGAATGCTAAATGGTAACCTTTGCCTTCATTAATACTGCCTCAGTACTTTCAATATTTTAAGAAGAAGAACATGGCATACATTTTTAGCCGTCTTAGGCCTGTTTTGCACAAGCTTTAGCTTGTATAAGAGCAGTGTGAACGGCAAGCTTTGACAAGGCATCTGCATAGTTTTCAGAAAGCTTTGTTGAAAAGTACCATTCAACTCCAGTTTGTAAATGTGGAACACAGTAATGGGAGTGTTTGCCTCTTCAAGGCTGCTAGCAGGCTTCAGCACGTTTTCCATAAGCTTCAAGACCTTCTGAAGCGTGCTAGCAGCTTGCTTAAAGTGACCATTCACATTCCCATTAGGATCTGTGTTCAATATTTACGAACTGGAGTTGAATGGTACTTTAAAAGCTTCAACAAAGCTTGCTGAGCGCTTTAGACCATGTCACATAAAAATTTAACTTCTATAGCAGACTATGGCTCTAATTTGACTTCCAGCTCTGTGCAGACTTCTGGGAAAAGCAGTGAGATGGTCACACAAGTTGTAACTGGGGTTTCTGTGTGCATTGTACACAAACCATAAAGTTCTGTGTCAGAAAAGTGATGAAAGCAGCCATTTACAGATATGGAAACCACTTGTTCGTGTCAACTTGTGAGTCAAAAAATGGCTGCTTCTGTCAAACTCTAAAGACAGATGATTAACTTAGAATTTTTAAAGTATTGATTTATAATGAAAGAAACAAATTACAGTACATTGTACATTTTAAAGCGTCATTCCACCGAAAAATTGAACTTCCGCTTTAAGTGATGGTGACCCCCTGGCATGTCATTTTTTGGGGAGGGTATCCAGCTTTTCTAAGGGCACCAAGCTTCCCACTTCCTCCTCTGCCTTTAAGGCACCGGAAGGAAGATCACCTCTCTCCCCTCCTTCTCTGCAATCTTCTGGGACATGTCACAGGTCCCAGAAGATTTCCTGGCCATTCCCAGCGCATGGCTCAGAGCTGGGTGCCCACAGTTCTAATTGCAGTGCCGCAGAGAGGAGGGGGAGAGGAGCGGGGCTTTGCGTGACCGCATCACTGGACTGTGGGACAGTTAAGTGTCATCTGATTAGTAATAGTCAGCAGCTACACTTTTTTCGTGACTTTTAAATGGGTGGAATTACGCTTTAAGCCCTTGTGCACACCGGACATTTTTACAGCTGTTCCTAGGGGCATCTGACGCCTCTAAACTTCCCTCCTTGTTATCCTATGTGTCAATGCACACATAGACTTTTAGCAGCGTTTAGTGGCAGGGCAAAACCCCAATGCCAGTGCATAAATTATTCTGGCCAATTAAATAAATTAACACCCAAGAGTTTGATGCCTGTAAACACGTCTAAAAGACTGTAAAAGCTTTAGACAATCTTACAAGCACCAGGCCTCTTTCTGGACAAATGCTGCTGGCTTCTAACAGTTCAAATAAACGTCCTGTGTGCATGAGGCCTAATATGGAAATATCAGTACATATGTAAACTAGTGACTAGAATCCACATTTGACAGCCTAAGCAGTCTGTTGCATTCTACCTTCCTGCTGAAACACCTTTTAAATTTGTTGTGAATACTCCACACTAGTGTCTGTGCAGCCTATTAGTAAGTCCAAGAGTTGCCTCAGGGAAGGTGATCGGGTCCTTGTTTTAAGTTTTACTGCCTTCTAGAAAGTCCAAATTTTGCATTTTTTTTTTTTTTTTTTTTTTTTTTTTTTTTTTTGGGAGGGCTATGCTAGGATGATGCATAGGAAAATGGCTGATCTGTCAATTATCCAACATTTTTTAGCTTGCTAAAGTGGAAGTAAACCCTCCTATTGGTTTCAGCCAAGGAAGCTTCCATCTTGGCCTCTGTTTAATCTTCAACTGCCATGATGCCGCACATTTGATCAGTTATGACACTGGCCATTGGATGATTTGACAGTTTGGTTGAGAGCACATACAATAGGACTTACGGTCCCAGCATGTCCCGGAAATGTAACTGTTTTTTTTAAACTGTTTAATCTATGGTCTTACTTCTGCTTTAAGTTTCCCCACAAGTTGAGTTAAAAATTAAATTTCTGTTCTGTTTCACCACACTTCTTGAAAATAATCTGGTTCTTCTTACTTTGGCTTTGGCCCCCTGAGCTGAAACAGGTTGGTGTCCTTCTAGTAGTCGATGTTCAGACTGGCCACAGACAGCCCAACTTGACCACTGCTTGTAAAAATTGGAGTGTTCCTTAAAAGAGCACTAATGTGAGGGAACAGCAGTTGGTCAATCACAATAAAAAATAGATCCAATAGATTATTTCCAGTGTGTGTTTGTGTGTGCGCGCATGCAAGCTAGTCTGCATAATGTATATTCTGTTTTAAGATAACTGTGTCACAGGCCATTCATGCTAATTGCCTTCTTGTGATTTAAATGTGCAAATATTATTTTTATGATAATTTCCCTGAAGCGCATTTCCTTTGGTTGAGGCTAAAGGTTAACTTTCCTTGCTTAATTTTCATAAAGAGCAAGTCGCCAGGGAGGAAAAGCAGTTTTCCGTTTTCATTAAACACGCTGGGCTTACTGGATGGGTCATTCCATATCAAATCGGTGCCAAAAAGTAGCTTTTTTTTTTTTTTAACCTTGTTTCATATACATCAGCTTTGAGTCAAAGCTAACACAAATGTTAATTGAAGTTGCGAACAGTCTCTGTACTGCAGTGAAGTTTGTAGCTGTGTCATGGCAGCCATTTTTAGATTTCTGTGGATTGACTGCATACCTGAGAGATGCTAGTATTTAGAATAGGCGTGACATTTATGGGTATGTCTCCTGAAAAATGTCATTGCAGGAAAAATAAATATGTAACATTTTTTAGTTCTGCAGGCCATACAATTGAGGCCTGGTTGTTTTTGTTCCCAACTGATCAAACCCTTGGGATGGCAACCTCCACGTCACTCCTCATAAGCAGTGCAGCTCGGCTCCAACTTATCTGAATCTGCAGAGAACAGTAGAACATTGATAAATATTCAGCCACACAGTAGATGTTTTTTCTTTGACAGAAGCCCCCAACTGTGAACATTTGAATCCCGTGCATTGAAAAATCTTTTTGGTCCAGTCATGCAAGACTATGCATGGGATGCAAACAATGTATAAGATCTCAGAAAACTCTTTTCATTAAAGGACAGAGTCCGTATAAGCGGGTGCAGTGCTGTCTATGGATAATACTGAGAAGCTTGCCTGGAATGTGCAGAATGGCATATAAATGCAAATAATCGCTTCCCCTCTGCATGTGGAATTTTGTGTATAAGCAAATTAATTCCCACAGTTCTCCTTCTACAAAGTAAGAATGAACCAACTTTTTTTTATTTTAACATTTTCAGGTTTAATCAGTAAGAGAGTCTAATGTGATTGGGCAAAAAAGTTTGAAGTCTTCCTTGTTTGATCCTAACCAGCTGAGGTCTGGTTTGCCTAATGCACTATGTATAGGCAGTCTCTGCAGTTTTGGCTTGTTAAATAGCCCAATTTTTGTTTTTTGTTTTTTATTTTATTTATTTTTTGATGTTATGGCTTAGATTCTGAAATTTTTGGCACAGATTGTCAGCTATTGGTGTATTTGGATTGTCTTTTCTTAGATCTTGATTTACTATTTCTGAATTTGGTATTCTGCATGTAACATATCTGTTTTTGTAAAAAGTAGACTGAGTATTCTACATGATGGATGTGGTGACTTTGTAAAATGCGAAACCCTGGAAGCTAACTTACAAGTTTCCTGATTGGATCAAATTATAGCTCCCTGGCAAATCCTTGGACACAGTTCATTACATTTCGTATTTTTCACTGACTAGTAAATAGAGATCAGATAGTCGTCTCTCAGCAGTCGGTCCTATTTGTGGCACCCAAATGTTGCATGCTGCCTGTGCCATTTGTTATAGTGAATACGCCATCTGCTGAAGCTGGTAATGAATTCAACTTGACAGTAACAACCTAACAACCTTATAAGGGAACTCTACAGTGATAAAGGAAAATGGATAAACTCTAGCCAGATGTAAAATGGACAAATTGTCTATGCCCTACATGCTGTGTGTGTGTGTGTGTGTGTGTGTGTGTGTGTGTATATGTATGTATATGTATGTATATATATATATATATATATATATATATATATATATATATATATATATATATATATATATATAATGTGTATATACACACACACACACACACACACACACACACACACACACACACACACATATATATATATATATATATATATATATATATATATATATATATATATATAATTATTGTATTATATTTTTTTTAATATATGCAACTGTGTGTGTATATAGAAATCATCTGTCTTGATTCTACCCTCTTGAGAACCCTATACAGAAGCCAATTGGGTTGTACTGCAGTGCTCATGTGCTGACAGAGGAAAGACCAAAAGGACAAGTTAACAAAGCGATGAGCCACCCATTTGCTGCTGCTCCTTCTTTGTACAATGCAACCTTTCTCAACATTTTTTTTACCACATGGGAGCCCTTGAAATGTTGGGTCTCGGCAAACCCCCACCAAAATGTTTAGACTTCCAGCTCACAGCACAAGTACCTGGTAGATTGCACAGAGTTTTAAATAAAGAAATAGGGCTGGGTTCACACCCAAGCTTTTTAAAGCATTTCTGGAGCAGTTATGTATGTGCATTTTTGTACATATATTTTTCAGACTTGAGTGTTTTAGCCAATAGAAAAGTTAGTTACTAGAAGGTGCGGCAGGAAATTGCATGAAAAGCTCTTTACGTGTTGTGTGTTTTTTTTTCTTTTTTGTTTTTTTTTCAGCCTTTCCCATCGAAGTCTAAAAACGTACTTCTTTTACATCAAAGAAGCTTGTGTACTTTGAGTGAGAAGCTTCAAGCTACACAATGCTCAGGTGTGAACATTGAAATTTTGAGTGTTTGTACCTTGGGAAGTGCGCTTTAAATCACTGGGGTATGAACTGGAAGAATGGGTTTACTCCATTCTAAAATGAAATGATGGTGACTAGCGAACACATACAGACAGTAAACACTGAAATGTCCTCTTACACTGGAGATCATTGTAGACAGGAGATTAATTTGCCACTACTCGTTTCTTCTGGTGGAAGCATGGTTTACAATAGCTGGTCTAATGAGAGGGCCATTGGTGTGTTCTTGACCAAGAATTACATCCACATTGGAGTTCAAGGATTTACTTGGGTTCTCTTCTATGGCACGGAACCAAAGGAAGAAGAATACTAAACTTTAGATTTCACGGCCTCATGCACACAGGGCGTTTATGTAACTTGCCTAGAAGCCAGCAGGGCTTTTGCGGAAAAAAATGCTTGACGCTTGTAAAAGCATCTTAAGCTTTTATGAGCTTTAACAGGTGTCAAGCTCTTGGCCATTAATTAATTTAATTGACCAGAATAAGTAATTCTGCTTATTGAAATGAATTAATGCTCAAGCACTAAACGCGCCTAAATGCCTTTTTAGTTGGAATTGGCAGCTTTGAGCAGTGTCAAGTGTTTTTTTTCTGCCCAAATTCTACTACTGGAAGCACTGGCGGTGGGGAATTTTTCTGCCTCCTAAAACCCCCTGCCACTAAGCACTACTAAAAGCCTGTGTGCATGGACACATAAGCTAACATGCAGGGGAGCTAAGGCAGGAAAAATCTGCCACATGCCCCTAGGAGCAGCTGTAAAAACATCCAATGTGCATGAGGCCTGAATTGGTTTCCATATGTATTTTAGCTACAGTACACATTTAGTGGTTTGTCAAAAAACTTGCTTTAAACAAAACGCATTTTCCCACTTGTGTGCTACTTGATGGTTTTGAAACCGTGAAGTTGACTTTGTTTGTTGCCTTGGACTGAACATGCTGTAAAAGTCTCGGAATGACTGCTCTCCTCAGATCCTATTCACAAAGGTGATGGCCTCTCTTTTTAGACCAGTTGCTGTGTGCATTTTTTTTTTTATCCATTGGTATTAAATATTTACAAAACAAATTTTTAAATATTCAAAAAAGCTTTCTCACTTTTTTACTTAAATATGAACCTGTATTTTGATGTCACTGGACAAAGTATAAAGATCTATTTATTACTTGTTCTGCACTTGCTATTCTGCACTGCTGCCTGAGATTCGTTTGCAGGCTTCACTTTACAGAAGACTACATAAGCTTCCCAAACAAACAAAAGTCAAAAATGCTTCACTCTGATAAATTCTTGTAATAGACTGTCAGACATCAAGATGCATTGACATATAAGGACCAAATGTCAAGTGGGCATGTTGCATTTGGTCTGCACCCATAGCAGTGTGGATTTAATTTAAATCACTAGTAAAATAGCTTGATTTAAATCAACTCTATTTAAATCATCATTTTTTAAAGAGCAACAGTCATCTCTGTCCCGCAGCGGCTAGTCCTCTGACCCGCTGTTGACTCAATGACAGTCCCATTCACTTTAAAGGGACGGCTGGTGATGCGGCAGTGACACAAGGTGAGGGACGTGGTGGCAGAAGATGAGTGGATGCCTGCTAACAGGGGCTGCCATGATGGACCTAAAATGACTGGTGCTCTTTAAATATAAGGACTTATTCTTGCTGGTAGTTAGAATCTTTATTTGCAAACAATGAAGGTTTCCTATTTTGAATAAGCTGTCAGGTTAGTAAAACAGCGATATACAAACTGGTTCAATCAGTGTACATTTGCAAAACCATGGGATAAAGGAATATTCCTGAACTTTGTTTTATCTCATGGTTACTGTGAAATTTTGTGACTGCATCAATGCAGTGCATGTTATCTCAGCTTGCAGAGCTTGGATTCATTGAATGAGTTTACCAAAAATGTAACTATTGCAGAATATACAGCCTTATGCTACATAACTAAGCTCCATATAATGCTGAATAAACTCAATTATTAATTTAGCTTTAATAGATTTTTACTCCAAAAGCATTTTATTAAAATAAATGTGATAATTAAAAAAAATAATTTAAATCGGTGTATATGTGTGTGTGTGTATATGTATGTGTGTGTGTGTGTATATGTGTGTGTGTGTATATGTGTATGTGTGTGTGTGTGTGTATATGTGTATGTGTGTGTGTGTGTATATGTGTGTGTGTGTATATGTGTGTGTGTGTGTGTATATGTGTGTGTGTGTGTGTATATGTGTGTGTGTGTATATGTGTATGTGTGTGTGTATGTGTATGTGTATATATATGTATATATATATGTATGTATGTGTGTATATATATAATATATTTATATTTCAGGTGCTTTTGAGTTGATTCAAACTTTTTCTGGGGTTTATTGAACTGCTTCTGGTTGCTTTTGCATTGCACTGACTTGCATAGTAGAGAAAAGAAGTTCTGAAACAAACGCATATAGTGTTATGGAGATTGATCGAAAAGAAGAGTACTGTTGTGTCTAGCAGTCAGTCAAATGCTTGCCGTCATTTTTGCACGATCACCAGCACAGTAAAGGGGGAATTCTGATTGGTTTCCGTGAACAATACCTTTTTCTTTGCACATATTAGAGATTTGTTGTTTGCCGTTTTTGCTACATTCCTGCTTTAGGTGTGTTTTTGGATATGTTTTTCATAATCAGTCTGAGGAAAGCATAACCACTTGAGACAAAAAAAATATTCTATTGCGCTCTCAGACATGGAAGTGGTGCCATAGATTAGCATTTGTGGATTTCATCTGATTACCATTCTTTTTTAAATTCATGGAAAGCAGCTGGAAAGTGCACATGTGTAAATGAACCATTAATCCTTCTTTAGAAAGTCTACCTCATTATGCAGTAATTGTTAACTTGTTTTGATTTAGAGTTTACCCGCACTGCATTGACAGAAAACAAATCCTCCAAATATTTAAATTCTTTAGAAATTCTCATAAATACTTAAAACCGAACTGCGTGGCTGATTCATATAGATCAAGTAATATTCTGGGTAGTGGTTTTATAAATTTACAGGGGAAGTGCTGACTATATCATTGGCACAGACTTGAACTTTTTTTTTTTTTTTTTTTTTTTTTTTTTCACGAGATCAAAACAGTAAGGTTGCTATGGGCATCACCTCCACGCTTTATTTTTATAGAATATGCCTATGAGTAACTCCAGCGAGTGAAGTGGTTTTATTTTTCCCTTCTGGCATAATGCTCTGGCTTGTGCTCTAAGGAGAATATTAACCTGAAAATCATAAATTCATAATGTTATGGTGGCTCGAGCTGCTCATAATATATGGAAGGGTTTTTGGGAAGACTGATGTAAGACATTTGTTTTGCTGATGGACTTTCTCTAGTAGCACTGTTTGATCAATCCTCTGCTTTTTTTTTAATTTATTTTTTTTGATTTGTTTTTTGCCTTTTTTTTTTTTTTTTTAATGGAAGGATTGCTGACTTTCCAAAGCTGTGTGGGAGGCCTTTTTAGTGTGAACTGACTGTATTAGTCCTATTGTCTCTCTTTTTATGAGGAAACTGCTGTGACTCACAGACAGGTCAGAGCACCCAACAGGTAATAAGCTAGTGTTTGGAGACAGGTTGGTCTACCAAAGGAGTAGAGGCAGTTGATTTAGCAACAGTGTATATTGACTTGGCAAAGTAAATGTTCACGGAGCTTAGAAAATATCTCGAAGCTGTATTAATTTCACTCATCCAGTCACATGCAATCAAATGCAAACAAAAATCCAGACGTGTGTGTGTTTGTTTTTTTTTTCCCCCCCCCCCCCTTGCACATAATTTAGTTACTCAAAGTGAAAGCAGCGTCACGTTCTTTCCTAAGCTCAGTGAACATTCATTTTACTGTGGACAATTTTTAGTCCTTTACTAGGCCCCTAGTAAATCAGCTGCAGTGGGTTACATGTCAACTATTTTTGCTCTCTCGTATACTTTGGTGTAGTGCAGGTGCAGCCACGTCCCCATTATCCACCTGCCATGGCCATTAAGGGACAAATAAAATTTTGTTTCTGCATTTTTGTATCCATATATTATGTTATGAAGAATGCAGAAAGTGTAATGCCTAGTATGCCTGATCTGAAAATGGGACGAAACACTGTGCTTTGAAGCGATTGTGCGATAATCTTATTTTTGGTACACTGCTTTCAAGAGACGATCGCGATAGTTCGTGTGAAATTATCTAAAGGGACAAACCCAAAAATATTCTCATACAATACCAGAATGAACTATTTTTGTTTTAATCTGTACAGCATTTGTCCGAAAAAAATCGGAAGACCAAGACCACGCATGCTTGGAAATGAAAGAATGCTTTACAATACAACACATTACATCACTTCCGAAGTTGTATTACTAGAGTTTTCGCAACTTTTGTAACCTGTTAGTTTTCGATATGAGACTAGCATGCAAAAAAGGAATATCATTGTCCGATATTTTCATTGTGTAGAAGGCTTAACACTTCCTTATCAAGACGATCAGCTGCAGGGCAAGTGGTAACCCTGGTAGAGACATTTCCAAAAAAATAAATAAAAAATAAAACCTTCTTAGGGGAGCTTTGATGTTTAGGCACCAGAATTCACCAAGAGTTTCTTTGTTTCTAGGTATACTGACCCTTTTGTGGACTTTAAAGGGGCTTTGCATGTGTTAGGGCTGCACAAAGCCATAAGAAAGCATTGCTTTCCCCACTTGGCTTTTTGTTGTGTGTCCCCACTAGAAAAATGTATCACAATGGTTTTCCCTATTCTTATATTTTTCAAATGTAGCTGTTGACAAGCAAAATGCCGTCTAGATATGGTCTTGGACCAAGCTTGGGTAACCCATATAGAGTATAACTTTTCTGGAATCTGTGAAAGATTAGCGTCTTCCGGTCTACTTGATGGACCCCAGACACATTAGGTAACTGGGGGAGAGCTCCCCAACAGGAACCAAGATGGCAATAAAGACAATTCTTAGCAGAGTGGGGAATAGTTAACCCCTTCATCAGGGTTTTTATTGCCATCTGTGTCTCCATTGGGTAGATTTCCTCTCACTTCCTGTCCAGGTGACAGATTTTTAACCCCCACCTGATCTGTCCTAGAAAAATAAAATTTAAAAGCTGTGCCCGTGCATGTTCAGTATTAGATGAAGTGTGGATTCTTCTTTAAACAAGCCACCTGTTAATGAACTGGAAAGTGTATCTTTTACTGAGGGTTTTTATGATAATAAGAAATTCCACATGTAGCCACAGCAGATAGTTGTGTGTATGCCCTAACATGACTTATTTACCAAATTTTTATATATATATATATATATATATATATCTCAAATTATGTGTGTACATATAAAAAAAAAAAATTACAACTTTCCTTACATACAATATTCATTTGGGACTTATAGCTGTGCGGGGCTTATGTGGTGGGACATCTGCACAGTAAAGAATTTGTAGAACAAAAAAGGGCCCTAAACATATTGGCATTGGTTAATCCTGGCTTAGCAGCTTTCTTAAAGCTTTTAAAGCAGCCTTCATTTTTAGTTTGGGAATGTTGAATACCAGTCTTGATGGGTGTGCTAGCTGAAGCTTTAAATAAGCTAGAACAGGCTAGAGCTGAAGGGTGCTTTAACGTGAACCTATGGTTTGTGCAAGCAAAGCACAGCAGTGGGGTAATTTCTATCAAGCCCGTCCCCCCTCTGCAGGTCTGTGGTCTGAGCTGCTTTTGTTTCCCCTATAAGTTAATATGAATATGAAGGCACCTTTTTTTGGTTTGCCTCTGTTTTTTCAAAGTATCTGAGAAAAACGCCTGAAGGCATACTACATTTTTTTTCTCCCTACTATACAAACCCTAGCAGTTGAGGTTTAGTCCCTGTTAACACCTGTAAGATTTGTCTCCTGGCAATGCATGACAAGAGGAATCCCATTGTCTTTGGGGCACATTTTCACCCATTCAATGCACTTTTGTGTGACTCGGAAAAAGATTCACACACTCCTCTTTGGTGCGTTTTTGGCTCTATAGACTTCAGTGGGAGCTTTTTAAAATGCAGATTTAGTAGTGTGAACTTAGCCTAACTTTGAAATCAAACAGAACTAACCAGCATTCTGTAGTCCTTACAATATTGTGTTCGAGGTTGTGTGCGGGTTTTTTTGGTTTGGGTTTATTTTTTTGGGGATATGTCTGTTTCTAACAGTATATGTTTTTTGCTTTGTGTAGAGACTCTGCTGGACACACGATGGGCAACATCTGAGCTGGCTTGGGTTGTACATCCAGAATCCGGGGTAAGTACAGTAATAGTTTTTCTAGGTATCCAAACCATGTCTTCTCCCAGTCTTTTCTCATAACTATCAAACACAGCCCATCGTCAAGTTAGTTACTTCAAGAAGTTTTTAGTTTTAAGTTCATGCAGTCCCAAGCTGTCAAGTTAACCTTGAACATGCTTTGATCAAACTTTTGGTGTTATTCTGAATTATGCACATTATTCATTTTACATACAAATTATTTTGGTGCGGCTAGAGAAGTTTAGACGTGTGCAAAAAAAAAAATCACATGGTAACCCCATGTGCTTAATTTCATACCGAATATATAGTGCTTTTACACAAAGTAATGAGTTTATTTTTCTCAATGTAGTGGGAAGAAGTGAGTGGATATGACGATGCAGCAAACCCGATACGGACTTATCAGGTGTGTAATGTGCAGATGACATCTCAAAACAATTGGCTTCGGACTCAGTTTATCCCAAGGAAGGATGTACAGCGTGTCTATGTGGAGTTGAAGTTTACTGTACGAGACTGTAATAGCCTTCCAAATATTCCAGGATCCTGCAAAGAAACTTTTAATTTATTTTACTATGAATCTGACACTGATTCGGCATCAGTTGAAAGTCCCTCTTGGATGGAGAATCCATATGTTAAAGTGGATACCATTGCACCCGATGAGAGTTTCTCAAGTCGTGACTCAGCTCGTGTAAACACCAAAGTTCGAAGTTTTGGCCCGCTGTCCCGCGCTGGCTTTTATTTGGCATTCCAAGATTTGGGGGCTTGTGTTTCTTTAATCTCAGTACGTGTTTTCTACAAGAAGTGTCCACGAACAGTAGCTGGATTTGCAAGTTTTCCAGAGACCTTGACGGGCGCGGAGCCCACCTCACTGGTGATTGCCCCTGGAGCTTGTGTGCCTAATGCCCTGGAGGTTTCTGTCCCACTCAAGCTATATTGCAATGGCGATGGGGAATGGATGGTACCTGTAGGTGTCTGCACATGTGCACCTGGTTATGAGGCTGCTGCAAAGAACACACAGTGCCAAGGTAAATTAGTATGATGCTTATTTTTATTACTAAGGCTTCTCTGAAAGGGGTGTTAATTGTCCCCACTACATGCAGAGAAATAGAATTGTTGAAGATATGTGGGATAACATGCTTCAGTTGCATGTAAGGTTTTTATTTCATGCTGCTATTTGTTGACCTCTAAATTCTGTTTGCCAGCCTGCAGCCGAAGTACATACAAGTCCAAGCAAGGAGAGGGGCCCTGTCTTCCTTGTCCTTCTAACAGCCGAGCAAGTTCTTCTGCAACAAATATCTGTGTCTGTGTTCCTGGATTCTATAGAGCTGATGGAGAGGCACCTGAAACGCCATGCACATGTAAGGACATAAAGCTGTGGTGTGAATGATTAGTATAGCAAATGGATTTAAAGTGTGCTTTGGTTAAATACTACATGCACCACTCTTAGGCCTTGTTTAGGCTTGTGGCTGGGGGGGCAGTAAAAATGTGTGATTTAGCATCATTTTTCCCACCCTCAACCTCTGCCCCTTAAACTTCAAAGATGGGGGATGAGAGTGTGCACATGCCATGGGAGCGATGATTTTTCATTGCAGAGCAGCAAAAATGAACCCCCCCCCCCACATTTGATGGGAATGGGTCCACGCTGCAATGGCGGATTCTAAAACGGATATTTAGAGGTTGAAACAGGCAGAGGAGACAATTCCTCCATACCACCTGTCAAACGCTCTTTGAAAAGTAATCCGCCTCTGAGCGCTTTGCAGAGGGCCTCACAAGTGTAAACGAGCCCTAAATTCATCTTTCCTTAGGATTAAAACCCTAGTGTCACAAATACTACTTTTTATGATGCATACAGCTCCACATCAGTTCCGGTAGACAGACTTGACATTCTTGTGCAGCGTGTCTAATATAACTGGCACTAATCAGCAATGCTTCACAAGCCAACACCAAACAATCTTTTTTCCTAAACAATCACACTTTACACAAATCAATATGGCAGATGTCAGCATTGCCAAATTATATTTTACTTTTGAATAAATAAACATAAATAGGTTTACAGACTAAACAAAAAAACAAGGCTTTAAAGGATTGACTGACTTTGAAACATTGTTTTAAAAAATGAATAAGAACGCATTATGTTTTTGAGAAAATTCTCTTGCAAAAGCAAGAGGCAATTGATTTTTAGTTATTAAACACTTCAGTATGTCAGTTGTCAGACCATCCGTTTTAGAATCCACATTGACAGATGCCACTGTAAGCTTATAATACTCTAAAGGAAACCTGTCATGGGAGAAAGTGAAGGCCCTTGTTGGTGACCCTTACTTCTGAGAATGCTAATTGGCTGGCTGTCACACTGATGGTTTGCCGTCAGTATCTTGAGTCTCAGGCCTGGAACACATTTGATGCAAGATTGGTCTTAGTCTATGAATTAAAAGTGTTGAAGCCAGAACGCTAGCATATTCCGAAGCAGGCTGATGGGGTATTTCCTATATGCCTGAATAGGTGTACTTAAAGGCTATCTAAACCCAAAACCAAAAAAACATATTGTAGCTTTCTGATCCTTAAATCTGAAGGCTGCATTAGTTTTTTCCTTTGTTGCACTTTTTCACCTTGTAATCCTGCCATTAACCTACTTCCTCTCCTGGGATGATAACTGTGCTGAGCAGCATTTTTGCCCTAGGACAAGGAAAACAAGGGCATGTGCTAAGACTATCTATATAGCTCCCTCTCTTCTCCATAATAAAGGCAGGTGTGTTGTCATCCACAGAAATAGCAGGGAACACTGCTACCTGATAAAATGCAGCACAGTATCATTGGTTTAAATTTAGGGATGCACCAATGCCGGTTTTTGTAACGCACGAGTACCAATACTTGTGCTCAAGTACACACCAATACTGATTTATCGATACCTTTTGTGGTGCAATTTGAGCCCATAGAAAATGAATGGGCTCAAATTGCACTGCAAGTTGCATGAGATTCTTTTAACAGGAATGCGATGTGATTCTAGTCCAAATCACATGCAGATTCCCACACTGCAAGAGGAGACCGGGACCAAGCCACCAATAGTATAGCAATGTTTATTCAATAAAAGGCTTCAGCATTGCACTCAGACATTGCTGGTGACTGGCATTAAATAAGTTCAGTGTGGAGCCCTCTGTCCAAAGTTGAGTCCCCATTAGAACTGCTGTGATTCCAAAGCAGGAATCCAGGTATGCCAAGGGGAGATGCTGTGGGAGACCCATTCTGTCAAAGGAGCTTTCAAATGTCCGGGATGCTGAGACCAATCAGAAGGCTGATGGAGGTGTGGTTTGGCCTCTGAAATGCGTTCTGATTGGCCACAGTATCCTGCCCATCTGACAGCTCCTTTTACAGATTGAGTCTCCCACGGCATCTTCCTGTGATTTGCCTGGATTCCTGCATCTGTTTTCATAGCACTTTCTCCACCCGTTCTATTGGAGACTGAACTTTGATAAGGGGGAAGCACACTGAGCTTGTTTAGCTGAGCTTGTATGTGCTGTCTGAATTGTATAGTATATATGTGTTATACATGCATGGGAGGAAAGGATGTTAGATTGCAAGCTCCTTGGGGCAGGGACTGATATGAATGTGCAATCTATGTAAAGTGCTGCGTAAATCAGCCTACAAGATTTTTGGCAGGATGGAAAGCTGTTTTTCTTTTTTGCACTTCTTGAACAGAAAACCCTTTTCAATAGTATATTTAACAGACAAAAAGGGAGCAAATAATACAAATGTATTGTTGGCGTTTACATACACTTTAAAGCGTTCAAGTTAAATATGATCATGCCTGTCCATAATGCTCCAATAAACCTCAGATGAAACATGTCTAGTTTTCTTCTTGTAATGTTTCCTGCATGATAAGACTAGTTAGTGTGAAAATATGTAATTAACTATCTTTTTAAAAGAAGCCTGTGTGCCATGAATATTGATCTTTTACATGATCCGTTATTTCGTAGGGGAATCAGTTTCCCTGACTCAAAGCAAGAAGAAAAGCTGTGATTTTATACATATTAGTATTGACTTTGCAAACAGACTGCTTTTGTATCCAGGCACAGTTCTTCTGAACCCCACATTGGGCAGAGGGATTTTACTTAAGGTTATTATATGCAGCGATTTGGTTATTTGGCCTGACCTAGACCTTTCATAGATGTATTCAAACCAGAAATGATTATGCAGCATGATTAGAAATCAAACCTAAAAATTACAAGGCTTTTTAGGTCTCTCTGCAGTTACTAGTTTGACATTTCCATTGAAAATATTGTAATTTTTGGCATGTGGCTTAAAATGCATGCTTTTATGTGATCTCTTTATTGGTTTACATATGAGTGTTATTTTAGTATATTTTAATAATTCTTACATTTAGGGCTGGTCAAACCTCAGAAACTGGATAGCCAGTGTACCTAATAAATGACAGCAGAGGGCTTCATGGTTTGAAGCCTCTGCTGTTAAGTAAAAAGGACATCTGGCTCCTAAACTGGTCTAATGGACTCCTCAATTCTGTCTGATTGTCCAAATTTCTCTATTAAATTTCTGTTAACCGGTCTTAAATGGCACAATAAGTGGTATATTTCCGGTTGAGTACTTGACATTCAGTTGAATAATGTTTTTTGTGCTGCTGTATGTGTATAATGTAGATAGTGTGTGTGGGTGTGTGTGTTCACCTCTTATGGACAAGAATAGCAGAAAAGCTTGAGGGCTCAGGGCATAGGAGTTAAATGTACCTCAAATGTTAGGAAAAACGTAATTGAAAGTATATAATTGAAGGCGGCAAACTAGCACTGTAACCACAGTGATTTTGACACAGCCTTTTTTTTTCCCCAGCTGTTCCTTCAGCCCCACGACATGTGATTTCCAATGTGAACGAGACATCTGTTGTCCTTGAATGGGGAGAACCTGCTGTTTTAGGTGGCCGTGAAGATATTTCGTATAATGTCATCTGTAAAAAGTGCTTGGATCGGATGTGCAGCCGCTGTGATGATAATGTGCAGTTTTGGCCTCGTCAGCTTGGGGTCATCCAGAGACTTGTCTCAGTCAGCCATCTTCAGGCTCACACCAAGTACAGCTTTGAAATCCAGGCTGTAAATGGGGTGTCTAACAAGAGCCCCCAGCCTCCAAGTTACTACACTGTAAATATAACAACCAACCAGGCAGGTGAGTTAGAATGGGAAAATAAGCAAAAGTGAAAATAAGGTGTTGGTATTTTTAATCTAAACAGGGTGATGATGGATCTACAGTGATTGTTTTTTTTTTTTTTTTTTTTTTCTTCAGCCCCTTCAGCGGTTCCTATAGTACAGTCTCATGACCGTTCAGCGGGTTCTCTAACTTTGTCCTGGGCTCCACCTGAGAGCCCCAACGGAATCATTTTGGATTACGAGATAAAATATTACGCCAAAGTAAGTATTTTTCAGTATGCTGGTAACACTTGGCATTTTATTAAAGTGGTTGTAAACCCTTCCATATACCCAGTGAAATGACTGGCCTCAGATGATACAGAGATGAAACCAATCCCACATAAGTTGTACCTGTCTAGCTTCTCTTCTCTACAACCATTCAAAGTCCTGAATTCTAAAGGTTGTTTTAAAGTTCAGAAAAAAAAGGGGGTGGAGAGCTGAGTCGGAGCAGAGCTTAAGGAGGTGAATACTGAGAGCTGATTGGAGCGAAGAGACACCCCCCTGCACGCAGGAACAAAGCTGAAGCTGTCAATCAGTTGGAGATCCCTCCCCATCACCATTTTTCTCTTGGTGTCAGGAAAACTTGACAGAAGTGATTCATTTTGATAGCAGAGGAATGAAGCAGACAAAAGTGACACTTGCTGCTCATATTTAAGACCAGTACATACGATAATTAAAGTAAAATTCATGCTGGCAGATTTGGAAATGGCTGCTGGCAATAAATATCTATAGAAAAAGCAGATTGCTGTGCTTTAAGTGACACTTTAAAACTCAAACGTGCATCGACAAAGTCCAATGAAAATATAGTGAAAATTTGAAAGAAGAAAAAATGTAATATGATGTGTATGAGTCCAAGTTTCCTAAAGTAATCCGCCACTGTGCTGTTAGAAATACAGATTCAACTGTGAACTTGAGGGCGGTATTATCTGAATTACACTGGGGTTTGAGAGATCACAGGATCTCCAGTAATGGCTTCCATATAGATCCCTTTTGGATGAAATTATGATCCACATGCCTATTTGACGCTCTAACTGGGTCCAAAGGATCTGGTAAGAGTCCTTAACTTGATTTGACGGTGCCCTTGGTGAACACAAGCAGTGGATTACACCATATTTTTAACAGCACAGTGGTGGATTACTTTGCAATTTTTATTTTTTTTTCTTCAAATTTTCACTATATTGTCATTGGACTTTTATGCGTTTTTAAAGCGTCGCTTAGTGTGGCAATCCATTACTATTAAGTGCATACGATAGAGGGATTTGCTTTGTTCATATTTCATGTCTGAGGTTTACAACCAGGGCTAATGGACTTCTCACGATTTTTCATTTCTGTTTTTAATGTTCAATTATATAGCACACCGGTTTTGTTAATACCATTGTTATTTTAAGTGTGGGATTGTGAAATGAAATGGATTCATTTAATTATATGTCACTCTTTGCAAATGCATGCTTGTTGTATAGCCCCTTCGTATCTGCATTATTCTACTATTATAAAGATCTTGTGCCTGTCTTTTCTGTTAAAATGTTGTAATCCCTACTGTTTCGTTTGTGCAGGGTCACAGTGGTGCAGGAAACACAGTGACGAGCCAGCGCACAGGTGTTCGTATGGAGGGCTTGTTTCCAGACACCGTGTATGTAGTGCAAGTTCGAGCTCGTACAGTGGCTGGATATGGGGCATACAGCGAGCCAACGGAGTTTGCGACTGTAGCAGACGATGGTGCGTGATCTTCCTTACCATCAACCATCTGTTTAAAGCTTACTTTTTCTGAATCCTAATTAACCTTACTAAAATCCCTAAAAGAGGGCTGCTTCTTTTTACTTTTACATCCCCCTTTTTTTTTATTTTTATTTTTTTCCCTAACCTATAATCCACCATGGTTAGTTTATGAAAACTGAAAGCTGTGGAAGTGTTGCCCCTTAATGGCTTGATTCCATATTTGATTTTCCTAGTGCAGGCTTAACCATGGAAAGCAAGATTGGTTAAATTGTCAATAATAATTTTTATTTTACTTTTGCTTCAGTTTTTATGAATAACCCTTATTGTTCACTATTCCTACCTTGGATGCATGCCTGTCCCGCTAGTTAAATTGGCCAATGGGTGTTAAGGCCATGTATTAAACACGCTTCGGCGCTCTTTATCTTACCTGCTCTGTTCTTATAAGTAGTTTATCTTTTATTCACCTGCTCAGTTGTAACTTGTACGTGCCTTCTGACTTTTTTTTTTTTTGTTTTTTTTTTTATATATATTTTTTTTCTGTTCCATGTTCCTAGTCCTCAAACAGCAGATCTGTTGCTTTAAGCCTTTCTGGGCATACAGTGGGGCACAATTATAACCTGGAGCAAAGGAAAGTGGTGGTTTTGCCTTGGCAATCAGTGAAGAACAAACGTTTTCTCTTTTGTGGGGAAAATATTAGAAAACAGTTGGAATCTAGTCTGCATTTGCTTGAGTTTTATGGTTTTCCTTGGCTCCAGTTCTGATATATTGGCTCCAATGTCTCACCTTCCCTATTTGTCTGCTAATTTCTGTCTCCTCTCTTATCAGTCCACACTGCCTGTGTCCCCTTTGCCTGCAGGATCCACACCTTCTACCCCTATGATTCCTCATGTCCTTGTTTCTCCTGAGCCCACTGATCCCTCACTCCCTTCCTCCTTTTTTTTCCTTCCCTATTTCCCGCACAGGGGATCGGAGCAGTCTTCAGGAGAAGGTCCCGATGGTTGTTGGCTCTGTGACCGCTGGGCTGATTTTTATAATTGCAGTTGTCGTTATTGTAATTGTGTGTTTCAGGTGAGTGGTGTGCTGGGGCAGAATAGTTGGTGGGGATGGATAGGATTGTTTGTAAAAGAAGCTCCACGTGGAGGATTTGATATTTGTAATCCTGTATTTTTGAGTTTGGACATGATTTGAACATTTTTATTTTTTTCTTATTCTTTCTACAGCAGAAAGCATAGGAATGACCCAGAATCTGAATATACAGAAAAACTGCAACAATACAGTGAGTGTGGTTTATTGAAAAAATGATGAATTGATGTCCATTTAGCTAGATCTCTTGCCTGAAACATAAAAAGAAGCAGAGCATGTTCTACTTTTGCTGGCTTTTTACTGTATTCGATGTTCTCTTGAATGCCTTTCATAATTCTGTAGTTTTGCACATTCTCTGTTTGTTCTTCTGTTTGATGCTCTTATGGTTCTAAAATACAGTGACCTTTTTCTGGTAGTTAAAGCTGTCTTGCTCTACTTGTTCTGGGTGGCTGCACATTATGTTGCTTCTCACTCTGCATTTGCTTAGCAATTTGTAATTAATGTCCCGTGGTGTTCACAACTAATTGGCACTTGTAAACACTATTTATTTATTTGTATTTCTCAGAGCTAAGAAATTAGAGTCTGCCCTTGGATTCTCTTTATGGTTTTAGCTTTTTTCCATATTTTGACTTTCTTTATCATCAATTAATGTATTTGTCAGTTTAAAAAAAAAAAACGGCAAAGGATAAATATGACCCATCTACAAACGCCAGACTGCTCTGCTTTTTCAAAGGGAGCCTGTCAGGATAGAAATGTAGGAGCTACATTGATGACTGTTAATGCAGCCTTTGGGTTTGACATCCTCGTCCTCCTTATACTACTTGATGTATTGCTGACTTGGAAATGGATTTGGGTGACGTGCACCAGCACTTCACTGGCTGAATACTTGACCTCATCAGTATCTGCTGATGCTTGTTCTGGTATGATGTAGCTAGTTTGGGGCTGGCTGTGCGCGCTCTGGTCCAGCGCTGGCTGTGCGCGCCTTGGTCCAGCACTGGCTGGCTGCACACGTTCTGGCCAGTGACACAATAAGTAGTGAAACCAGAATAAAGATGGTGGTACAAAACCTGAAACCTTTTTTAAAAATATATATATTTTTTCATATTGCCAATTTTTGTTGGCTAACCTAAATAAATTCCGAGAATACTCTGCCTTGGCTGTGGTGTCCTATATCCCTTGTATAACTGGCCATGCCTGATGAAGAGAACTGAAAAGTCACCTGTCTTGCTATGGTCTTCGATTTGATGGACCTCTGCAGAGAGACCAATGCTTTTGCACGAAGAAGGGTCCTTCTCAGCAGTGTGGGGGGGGGGGGGGGGGGGTCTTTTATACTTGGGCTGTAGCTGCTTAGTAAAGGAGAATCTTTGAAGCTAAGTTTACGCTTGTGGCTGAGTGTGGTAAAAACATGCAGTTGAGCCATGTTGTGCTGTGGCCACAATGCTTTGCGTCACGGTGCGGCAAAAATGTTCCTCCCCTAGGGGTTAGAACAAACAGCAGGGAGTGTCTTCCTCACTACTTGTCAAATGCCCTCTAAAAATCAATCACTGGATTGCTTTTCAGAGGGAACCACTAGTGTGAATGAGCTTGTGCTTTTGCACACCTTTTTGTTTTGATGTAGCAGGAATGTATCCAGCTGAAAGTTCAGGTCTGTTTTAATTTGAAAATAGGTTTTGCCCAAGGATCTTAAAATTTTAGCTCTGGGAATGTAGCTTTCAGTTGTATATGACTTGGTGGTCCTTCAACTGGTTGGTTGTTAGTTACAAATGACAGCCCTGTCCTCATTACACTGATTAGTGGTTTTGAATGACAATAGCTTTGTGTAGCACACTTTGGTCTATAGTTGCTCCCACTGCTCCACCAGTGATTTGCCTATTTGAAATGGCATGGTTTCTTACACTGTGTGGCCCATAAATACCATTACTCCCCCTTCCCATTAAATGCTGGATGGCTCCCCTTGCTGTTAGTGACACACCTTTTGTGTTTTGCATGGCCTGCTGTTTGAGGGGGTGTAAATTATGCCAACTCTCTTGTCTTGATTAATGGGTACAAATCATGTGCCTCATCTCCTGGTCATAAAAGACGTTTTTATTGAAGTGCTTGGTGAGGGTTTATGTATAGTTGAGAGTTTTGTTCTCCGAAATGCTGTCTAGGCTATTTTTAGTAACGCCTGCAAAACAGTTGCCACTTTTGTGGCTTTTGATGGTTCATGCTTTCCCATTTATAAGCCTCATAGTTTATTACATTATTGATTTACACCACACTCTACATTGATTATAGAATATTTCTATCACATTTAAGTAGTGCTATTAATGGACTTATGAACCCTTTGCATACTACATTAGTGTACATATATAGCCGTAGTAATATATTAAATATGGTGTTATTTGCTGCTGTTTCCATGGGTCTGACAGTGTATTCTTTCCCTCTTAATAAACTGTAGATGGCCATTGATTTAGGTCTGTGATTTTTATAAGAGTTATGGAAGATATTTAGAGACACTGTCGCAAGACCTCACTTTTTAAATGAAAACCTTGCAGCAATACAGGAAAATAAGCACTTGCGTGTTTCCCAGCTTTCTACCAACTTTAGTGCAATCTGACTACCGTACTTCCTAAAAGTGTCCATTTCTGTCTATGCTGGTCCCTGCTCCTGCCCTAATTTTAAGTTGCATTTACAAATAGAATTTTAAAAAATTCCAGAAATGACTAGAGAAAAAAGAGCAAATGGAAAATGCCCAATTAGATTGTTTCTTTTATGGGAAATACGTATTAAATTAGTGAAGCAGTAATGCTAATCAGTTATTGTAACATTTCATAGCCAATGCTTGCATATTTTGTTCCATATTGATAGGCAAAGTTTTTATCTTCATTACCGCACTTTTACCATACATTTTAAGTTATGTGTAACTTTTCCAATCCAGTTTGCTGTTTGTATTTGCTGGCCTTGCATTCACATTCACAGCTTTATAATTGTCTGCAAAAATGTTCTTCACTTCAGGCAATTTAAGTCTCTCTGGATTTGATCTTTTCAAATGAGAAGGCTATGGTTTCCATTTTCTACTTTCCAGAATTTTTTTTTTTTGGGGGGGGGGCAGGGTTACTGATACTCAGACTTCTTAATGGTTCACCCAACCCCCCCCCCCCCCCCAAATAAAAAATCTGGAAAGTAGAAAATGGAAACCGTAGTCTCCTTAATCTTTAATGTATATGGTCAGCTTTAGTAGTGGATAGAGCATCATAGTTTAGTCATCATCTGTTTAAAGCATTCAGGAAAGTAAGATTAGTTCTGATTGGTTAATATAGATGATTGCAGGGTATACTAATGGTTCCAGGTGATGAACACTTCCCAGTCAATGGTTTATATTTTTTTGTTTTTATTGTATAACACTATATTAGTAGGTAGGTTAAGTTCTCACTGTTTGGATAATGAAGATCAGGCCATCTCACACTTTTAGTGTCCATTGTACAGTTAATAACCACTTTGAAATGATGCCCCAGAATTTTTAGATTTCATTGGCACCATTCAGTAAAGTACATGATGCTTCTTGTTCTCACAGTGGTTCCTGGCATGAAGCTGTACATTGATCCATTCACTTATGAGGATCCTAATGAAGCTGTACGAGATTTTGCTAAAGAAATTGACATTTCGTGTGTGAAGATTGAAGAAGTGATTGGTGCAGGTTTGTCTCATAAACACTTTGACTGTCTTTCCATTAAAGTCAGATGCTTCTCTTCTTTCACTTAATGATACAGTAGGGGATTGAGAAGTGCATAGTGCAGACATAAGGTTATCGTGAATATATTAAATGGAACGTGATCTGTTAACCAAGCAGAAAAGAATGGGCAGATTGATTTCTTATCTCCTCTCCTCTAGGTGAGTTTGGGGAGGTTTGCCGTGGACGACTTAAACAGGCAGGACGCAGAGAGCAGCTGGTGGCAATCAAGACTCTGAAAGCAGGCTATACCGAACAGCAAAGACGTGACTTTCTGGGGGAAGCGAGCATTATGGGGCAGTTTGATCATCCGAACATTATACGGCTAGAGGGAGTTGTGACCAGGAGTCGTCCGGTGATGATCTTAACAGAGTTTATGGAGAATGGAGCCCTTGACTCCTTCCTAAGGGTAAGTTCAAGTAAAAGGTAGTTCGTCTAAAATGCAGATAGGTAGGTGGGAGTCAATGGTTGTGTGGGGTTTAATATAGAGTGTGGGGTTTAATATAGATTGTTGTGTAGTTTGTAAAGGCAGCTTTGATATTTTAAGGGTCTGAGGTTTTTTTTTTTTTTTTTTTTTTTTTAAGGAGCATGTTTTGAACAAAGAACATGTTTGTTTTGCCATTAGCACCATTTTCTTTTAAGAAAGATAGAACGTGTATTTTTTTTAACAAAGCACACAGTGAACAGGTCTAAGTCTGCCCAGTCATTCTGGAATCTTCTGGTTAAACAGTGATCCGAGTTTAGCTCTACATATTAAATTCCCCTCACATTTTTTATTGGGTGAGTGGAGGTTTAACTTGTAGACCTGAAGTTTTCACAATAGTAAATAGTTGTTTTTATATGCAGTTTAGATATCAGAAAAAAATCTGATTTGTGAACTAAAAGCATACTATCACAGCTTCGGTTAATGCAATCCACACTGTTGTGTGTTTTGGAGCCAGTCCTAAAAAAATCAATATAAACTCCTATTTAACAAATGTTTTTCCTTGAAGGGTTAGTCCGTTTAAAACTGATGGTTGCGTTTTCGTTAGGGGCTGGAAAGCAAAATAACCAAATAATTTATTGTGATGGTGAGGTGTGCTTTGAGCTACCAGGTATGCAAAGGTTTAGTGAGAACACTTGCTTATAGGATCCTCTTGCCATTGGATTTTTTTATTTATTTTTTATGTATTATGTATTTTTTATTATGGAGAATGCCTCAGAGTAGGAACATGTATTTTTTTTTTTTTTGAGACAAAGTAGGGAGGACTGTGACTGGGAGTCCCCAGGGTAAATTCAAACCTAGATGCTGCCTCAACCTTCTAGACTCTACATAAAAGTACTCATTTTGGGTGAACAACCCCTTTTAAAGTAGGCTTCAACCTAGTAAATCTAGACCCAATACAGGGGACACCTTTGTGCACTTATATTTGAAAATTCTATTTACTGGTTTTCCTGGCTTTAGTTCTTAAAGGGGCTGTAAATCCTAGCCTTTTTTTCACCTTTAATGCATCCTATGCATTAAGGTGAAAAAAAACTTCTGTCAGTAACCAGCCCCCAATCCCCTTACCCCCATTTTACTTACCTGAACCCTCTTTAAGCTGGGTAACTCTTTTTGCACGTGTTTTTTTTTTTTTTTTTTTCCCCTCTCCAATTCAGACTTTCAGATAGTAACTTTAACCACCAGGCCACCAGGCTTTAACTGACAATTGTGCAGTCGTGCGACGTTGTACTCAAACAAAATTGATGTACTCCTTTTCCCCCACAAATAGAGCTTTCTTTTGATGGTATTTGATCACCTCTGATTTTTATATTTTGGGCTATAAACATAAAAAGCAACAATTTAGAAAAAAAACACAATATTGTGTACTTCTTCCTAAAATAAACAGCCCAGAAAAAAACACAAATGTTTTCCTCAGCTCAGGCCAATATGTATTCTACATATTTTTGGTAAAAAATTGCAATAAGCGTATATTGGTTTGCGTAAAAGTTGTAGTGTCTACAATATAGGGGATAGATATATATATATATATATATATATATATATATATATATATATATATATATATATATATATATATGTATATGTATATGTATATATAAATTTTTTTTTTTTTATTTAAAAAAAAAAATTCCCATGACTGCGACCATTGCGGCGGACAGATCGAACACTTGACACTTTTGGGACCAGTGACATACATGCAGTGATCAGAGCTAAAAATAGCCACTGATTACTGTACAAGTGTCTTTGGCAGGGAAGGAGTTAATACTAGGGGACGATAAAGGGGTTAACTTTGTTTCCTATGTGTGTTCTAACTGTGGGAGGGTGGGACTAACTAGGGGAGGAGACCGATTGGTGTTCCTACTTAGTAGGAACACGCAATCTGTCTCCTCTCCATTGAGAGAACCAGGATTTGTGGGTTTACACACACACACAGATCCCAGTTCTCGCTCTCACGAGCAATCGCGGGTGCCTGTAGGTCATCTCGCATAGTTTCCGGGGACACAATGCAGGCACGCACGCCTGCTAAAGAGGCTTAAAGAGCCAACGTACAGCTACGACGGCTCGCACAGGGTAGCCAACCTGCCGCGGTACAACTGCGGCGGCTGATCTGGAAGCGGTTTTCCTTTGAGAAACCTTACTTTAGATTTGTTACACGTGTTTCTTCCGTGTCTGCTTTGTGAATCTGTAACCTCTATTGTCTTCATATTGGTGCTTTTTGTTTCTTTTCTTATGAACACTAAAAATCTTTGAAGTCAGAGCTCTTGCTAAAGGTTTATGCATTGTGCTTTATCAATCTTCAATGTACGGTTGGTTTACTCTGAAGTGTTTAAGCCTTAAATCTTTCTCTTTCATCAGATGAATGACGGGCAGTTTACAGTTATCCAGCTAGTGGGCATACTGCGTGGCATTGCATCAGGAATGAAGTATCTATCCGAGATGAACTATGTTCACCGTGATCTTGCTGCCCGTAATATCCTGGTGAACAGCAATCTTGTCTGTAAAGTGTCTGACTTTGGTCTATCCAGGTTCTTGGAAAACAGCCGATCTGACCCCACGTATACCAGCTCTCTGGTAAGATGCTATTTGTTAATTAGACTGTATCTTGTATATATTTTTTATTTACATATATATGAAATTATTTTTAGTCTGGTAAAAATGAAATCTTGCATTTGAAGATTGTACATTTTGCATTTCCTGTCATCATTTGAAACTCTATGTTATACATGTTTACCGGGCTAATCCTAAGCCCTCGTTACTTAAAGCCTGTTTGCAAAGCTCAATAGCTAATGCTCAAATTTACATGAGAACTTGAATAAGTTAGCGATGACTCCACTTTTCTTTCTGTTCAGTAGGGTCAGTGGAGTATCTGCTGTGCTCTCTTTAAAAAAAACACTGAATCCTGGCTTGTGTATGTTTCTTGTATTAAATGTTTACTTTTTTTATAGAAATGTTTTAAAAAGGGTTAAACAAAAAACAAAAAAAAATAATTAAACCTACATTAACAGTGTTTCATAATTGTTAAAGCTTCCTTTAAAAAAAAAAAATATAGTACAAACATTGTGGAAATATTGTAGAGCATGTGAACATTTTTTATTTCACTTTCTTTAATGAGTAGAAGCAGTCATTTTTAGGTGAAACATAGTTTTATGTGAAAGCATAGTATACAAACCTCTTCTGCATTTTTTTTTTTTCCCCCCCAAGTCCATAAATGTGGAACCTTTTTGGGGTCAAGAGCCCAAATTGGGCCCTAAAGTAAATTTCTGGATCTCCAGATTGTTTGATATATATTAATAATCACTTTTCCCCTTAAACATACAGGGTGCCAAAAGTTTGGTAACATTTAGCAGCTTGGAGCCTTTGTAACGCTTGGGGATGCAGTATAAAAAAAAAAAAAAAATTGCATATAAAATTAGGCATCATATTTGACTGTATCCAAATAAGGGCATGCAAATCAATGTTTTGCACTTTGAGTGCTGGATTCTTCAGTATGTGAACAAAGTTTTTTTTTTTTTTTTTTCATTCAACTAGTGGGTTGAATGGAAAAAAAGTACAGATTTTCCCCATCCACACATTTGAGGTGGATGGGGGGGGGGGGGGGGGGTGTCATCGCTTCCACTGTGCTATTGTATTCTGACACAGTGATCAGTGTTTTGCATTGATCTTTCAAAAAAACAAGGTGGTTGTACAGAGGTTAATCAATAGATTAATCAATAATCAATAGATTGACTTTTGTAGAACCAAGATGCCCCCATACCTGGATCAAAATATAGCCAAACCCTGGTAAACTGGCTGAATTTTGATCTATGTATGGGCCGGCTTTAAAATTTCACTAAATGAGTAGAAAAGGTCTACATTGCTCAGGTACTGTGATTGCTATTGTTTGGAACCTAGGAATGTTGCATTCCAGCTATTGTGCTTGAGGCACACAAGTAACTATGTGCACTTTGTTGGAGCAGTGAAGACACCAAGGGTGAGATTTACTACAGCTGGTGCAGCTCTGCATAGTAACCAATCCGCTTCTAGGTTTTATTGTCAAAGCTTAATTGAACAAGCTGAAATTAGAAGCTGATTGGTTACTATGCACAGCTGCACCAGTTTTAGTAAATCTCCCCCAAAGGTTCTCAGCAAAGCTGAGCAAGAAAGCGCGTTAATGCTCTGAATAAGAGCAGCATATTAATATCCAGCTGAAGTAGACCTATTCATATTCCTGGATTTTAATATAATTTTGGTTTAGAAGAATAACTTTGGTTCTAGTTGCATTTTGTGGCATTTGAGGGCATTAAAGGCATTGCGTGTTTAAAGTATAAAGCTTGCGTTTTTTCTAAATAGGGAGGGAAGATTCCGATTCGCTGGACTGCTCCAGAAGCAATCTCGTACAGAAAGTTCACATCTGCTAGTGATGTCTGGAGTTATGGTATTGTTATGTGGGAAGTGATGTCGTATGGTGAAAGACCTTACTGGGACATGTCAAATCAAGATGTAAGTGCTTTTTTGTTTTTGGTAAAATCTTTAGATTAAATCGCAAAAACCTGTTAAGGTGCATGTTGACTGATGATTTCATTTCAACACATTCTCTATTTGCAGGTAATTAATGCAGTGGAACAAGACTATCGTTTGCCGCCTCCTATGGATTGCCCGTCTGCCCTGCACCAGCTCATGCTTGACTGCTGGCTCCGCGATCGCAACCTGAGGCCTAAGTTCTCACAGATTGTTAGTTCTTTGGACAAGTTAATACGCAATGCCGCTAGTTTGAAAGTGACAAACGCAGCTCAAGCAGGGTTAGTATTCGATGGAGGTAGCGGACCTCTAGTCATTTAATAAATGTTTGAATCCAAGTAAGTTAATGTTCGTGATGTGCTTAAATTTTTGTCTATGGTTTGATTCCTGCCCTGTACCTTAATGCAGATTTCTGTATCTATTGATGTTGATTAGTGATGCACTGAAAATTCGTCTGCCAAAAATAGGGTTTTTAGCCAAAAGCAAAAAAGGTGCTGATGATGGTTGCCCGAATACGCCTGCGATTTTGCAATGATTTTACTGTGCTTATGGTGTTTTTCATAGGTCATGTGACTCAAAAAATGCATACGAAACATAATGCTGGGAGGTGCTGACCAAATGTGCACCAAAATGCAACAAGCAGGATTTTTAACACTGCATCAAACAGTGCTATTAATGGTCATAATTAATATTTATTATATTAAAAAGTAGAATATAATTATAATGTGTGTGTGTGTGTATTTATTTATATATATATATAATATATATATATATATATAATTTAAAAGTCAGTCAATTTTGGTTTTGGCCAAGCGCATCCTGAATTTTTGGTTTTGCACTGGAATTTTAATTTCAGTACACCACTGATGTTTATATTGCATCCTTGCTCATTATGCTTAACACATTTGACAATGCAGTTTTTTTTTTTTTTTTTTTTTCTTTCCTAACTATCTTATTTTGTTCTGTTTATTCCAGTGTGTCCCAGCAGCTTTTAGACCGTACTGTGCCTGACTATACAACGTTTCCTACTGTGGGTGACTGGTTGGAGGCGATCAAGATGGGCCAGTATCAAGAGAACTTTCTGAGTGCTGGATTCACCTCTTTTCACCTAGTGGCTCAAATGACAGCTGAGTAAGTAGATGGGATTGTGTATCTCAGACATTTTGGAATAATAGAAAAGATAAAAATTTTGTTTTATGGTCGAAAGTTTAATAGATTTGTACATTAATTTTATTTTATTAATTTCAGAGACTTGCTCCGAATCGGGGTGACACTGGCTGGCCATCAAAAGAAGCTTCTCCATAGTGTCCAAGACATGAGGCTGCAAATGAGCCAAACTCTTCCAGTCCAGGTGTGAAGTTACAACACAGTGGGACCAAATTCTTCATATTGAAGAAACAATATGGACTAGATAGAGCTCTACGGCAGCTCAAAGGTGCACAAAAGTAATCCTGGATCGTGGTGGGATTTTGAGTGGAGTCACAGTTCCTTTGCACAAAAGAACTCTCAGCCCTCTGCTTGCTGGATACTTGCACTTCATTTTGATCTACTGCTATGAGCAGTAAAGATTTACGATACGCCTCTGCTTCTCCACCATAGGTGCACCAGTCTGAATGGATTTCTGTGTGAATGATAATGTGTGTGTAAAAATTAGTAGTGTAAATGACAAGATTATGGAGTGTATGTGATTATAAGCAAAGTAAAGTTAAGTAGAGGGATACATTGAGAGTACAAGAAAGGCAATATATTTTAAGTGTCTTCCACCTAGTACAAAAAAACCTCTAGGCCAATAATAAAGGTGCAGGGTTGCAGAGCTAGCTATTTGTTTTATTCTCTTATGTATCACCAGAATACATTCAGAATTCCCAGTTGTCCCTTTCTTTTTAGTTTACATCTGCATGCAGAGTATTCAGCGCCCTCTCTCCACTTACAGAAGCCTAGCTGTAGAAGGCCCTTTCTATGTGGGTCTATGGAAGTTGGGCATAGGCCCACTGTTGATCTATTCCAATTTGAAGTAGGCACTGCTCTGCAACAAGGCATTCTTAAAGGGCCAGAAGTATTTCCTATAAAAAATGAGGTGGAAAGATACAGCTTATATACAGGAGTCCAATTTTGGTGATCTATTCCACTTAGAAATACAACTTCCGGCCACAAGGTGTTCTTTAAAAGGCCAGAAGCGTTTCTTAAAGATAATGAGGTGGAGACCTACAGACTAGTCACTTCTGCTTTTATATTTTTTATTTTTTTTTATATTCTGTTTCACAATCCTGCTACCCGTTTTTCTTTTCTCATCTCAGGTGGTATCTCCCCTTAATCAAAATCCACTGAGTCCTCCCCATCCTATATTTAACTGCTGCTTCTGTTTATCCATTTTCCTGCTTCTGTTTTCCCTTGTTACCTCTCCCCCCTGCAACCATTTTATGCTCTTTATTTTGTGAGTTTACTCACACTTTCAGTGATAAGGGGGTGTGTTTAGAGTGGAAATTTCATCATAACTTTACATTTTATAATTTTTTTTTAAGAAATACCTTTTTTCAATTAAATTATTTAAGGAAAACTTTGGTTTGCTTTTTTTTTTGTTTTTGTTTTTTGTCTTTTTATATTGTCATCCCATAAAGGTTTTCAGCTTTTTATTATTGCCTAATCACTGTTTGATAGCACATATTGGCTTATCTGTAATTGTTAAAGCATAATTGCTGCAAATAAGGAGGGCAAGGAAGGCAAACACGAGATGTAATCCTTCTAATAGAAAATTTTTTTTTTTTTTTTTGGAATGTCATGGTAAAGGCCCACTTTTGTCCTGTGTGTATCCATACTGTTTGCATATTGCCAGGCAGTCCTTGGAGGTTATGAAAGAGCTGGATTGTGATTGGGTCAGCTGTTTATCGGAGCATCACTATACCTCCACCACAACCTATGTGTAACAAAAGATGTATTCCATGGGCCGCACATCAAAGCAAACCCTCTGTAGTAAAGTGTGTGGCAGTCTCCGTACTAGGAGGAGCCCGGGCTTAGACTGCCACACATGTTACTACAGCGGGTTTGCTTTGATGTGGGGCCCATGGGATACATCCTTTGTTACACATAGACCTTTGGAGTCGAGACAAGCTCCTTCCCTGGCCGGTACTCGCATTGGTTGGCACAGGACTAAAACCTCTCACAGCCTGTGTGGCACATCCAATTCTACATTTGATCCACCACAACCTAACTGTACGGGAACTTCCATAGTAACATGCATATGATGGGGTTTAACTTTGTTCTCTTAGAATATGCAAAAAAAAATGACTACTTATCCTATCACATGCAGCATACTGAGAAAAATAAGATTGCTGGTGATCCCTTGGGTTGAGTTTGCCCCTGAATGGCCAGCTGTGAGAGAAGAGTTTCACATATCCGTATATGGTTTCCAGCTGTTAGGCTCACTGTACAGGCTTGTACACCCATCAAAGGTGTATGACTAAGACTGGGAGACTTGACAAACACTTTACACTGTCATGTTTGTACAAAGGGCAGTGAGAAAATGAATAGAATGGTGAATCCGTATATTATGCAAGAGATCTGGAGGCTTTACTTTCAGCAGTAGTTTGAGTTGGGAATAAATGATTCACTGTATTGTTTTAACCCTGCTATCCTAGCCTGTTTGAAAAGTTCCATGTATTATATTAAGAGCTACAGATTGCATTTTTAAAGAACACACACTACAGATAACAAGCCGAATTGATGAACTACAAGTGTTATCAAAGAACTGTTGAAATTGTTCTGAAGCCAGAAAAGCTGGTCATAGACAGCTAGAATAAATACTAATTTCAGCAGGAAATGTGAGTCCTGGGTGGCCTTGTCAGCAATACCCAGCTTGACAAAAAGTCGACTTCGGTGGAAAATGATCGGCTGAACAGCGCCTGAATCCTATCAGATGCTGTCACTATTTGGGTATTCAGGCAGCCACATGTGCTGCCTGAATACAATAGCTGGCAGTGGCTATTCCTCCATCTGCACTATTTAGCATCAATGGGAAAATAGATTAAATTTTTCTCTTGTTCAGCTCATGGGCTAAACAATAGAAATTTAGTAGGGCCAACATAATCAATAATAAGATTCACACGTACTGATGGGGAGGGATCGGGTTTTATTCACAACGTACTAATTGGGGAAACACTGTTAATGTTAGCTGAATTAAAATTGACTTTAGATAATCAGTATCTTTTATTTATTTATTTTTTGTTAGCTGTAGCATACCACATATTTATTGTTAATGTATTAATGCCTGTTTATACCCAAGCTCCCCCAGGCAGATATTGAAGATCACAACTTAATCCAATTATGTAATCCATAAAGGTGAAAAACGATTCTCACAGTTCTTGCAGTTTGTAGTTCACCTTTAAATTATCAGTTGTCCTGGATAGCCAAACATACCATACGTTTAGAAAAAAACAAACCACAAATAAGGCTAGCCATACACTTATCAAAATTCACCTCCTTCAGCAAGGGACTGGTCGAATGTGGATTCAGTGCATGGCTTTCCCTGTTTAACAAGTTAATTGTTAATCAACTTCTGTTGAAGGGACATGCTGGAAATCTTTTTTCAATCGGCGACTAAGGGACTTCCCATTTTTTTTTTTTTTTTGTATCAATGATTTTATTTTTTTTCTCACTCAGCCCACTTCCCATACATTTTACCTTCAGATCGTGGATCAGTGTTTGGTAGCTTTACAGCTTACTGATGGCAATGAGAGACCAATTGTGAACCCTTGCCTCCATTTTTTTTTTTTTTTTTTTCCTACTTCTTATAATTTTTTCATCATTACAAAACAAAATACATTATTATTGAATATAGTACTTTTCACTCATACAGTTTATACATAAATTCCTTATTTCTAATACCTAACCTATGGTCAAACCACAGCAAATTCTGAGTTTTTCTTACATATATTCTCTAAACCACGAAACAGGTATTTAACCACAGATAATAACTAATATAATAACTATATTCATAAACCTACAACAACATAAACTTAAAAAAAAAAAAAAAAAACTCCCACCATCAGCAGATAAAATGACTGTTCCATATCCTGCCCACTATAGTATTCTGTGTGTCTGTACCTATGTAAAAAGTTACCTCTGCTGGCTGCTTTAGTCAGTAGTTTCTTCTCCATCCACGGATTTAACGCTCTACCTCCATTTTCTGTCTAATAACATAGACCGTACCCGCCCTTCTAAAGATCAGCGAAAGCCAGTGAGGGTGGGGCTAACTGTGGAACTGAAATCCATGGTTTCCACAGTTTGTACAAATAGTTCAGTATGCCTCTGTTACAATAAATCTGTTCCTTCAAGATGTTGTCGTTTACCTGAAGCGCCAATTCCTCAAAAAGAAGGTGCACGCTGAGATATCCACCTTAGGGCAATTAGCTTTCGTGTCATAAACAGTAATCTGCTAACTGGTGCCCAAGTCTCACGGGGCATAAGTTCTTCATCAAAGCCTTGCCTCTTTAGTATATTGGACTGAAAAATGGGAAAATTAATATAAGATACTTTAAGGGTGCCAGAAAAGTCTGAAAAAGCTGTCAGGTGGTAATTGGTTCCTTGGGTGGAACTTGCACACCTCTTTATTTTAGAGGTAAATGCGTTCTACTGATCTCTAAATTTTTTATAGGTATTTTTAATACCAACCTAGTCACACAATGGGAGATAATATACCCCTGTTTGCATTTTGCTTGACATTCGCATGACTCAACTTGTAGGGATATCCACCTAAGATCTTCAAGCACTGTACTCTGTACATTAGCAATGTAAATTCTAGTGTTGGTCATCCAGACTTGTTAATACACTTTCTTTACTGAAGTTTTCGGTCTTCCCTAGATTACGGTGTTTATCGGCGTATAACACGCACCCCAAGTCTAGGAGGGAAGTTTAAGGAAAAAAACACACATTTTAAATGCCCATCTGCAGCCTTCTCCAAAATTGCAGCATGTTTGGTTTTTAAATTTAGCGCCGCCAAGATATTCGGCTTCTCTCGGCTCGTCCCCGCTGTCTGAGGGCAAGAGGAGCACCGCCGACATAGACCGCGCAGAGTATACTGTGTATGCGGCTCCGCTCGCAGTCCCACCCCTTGGCCCGACTCCTATGATGGACACAACACCGGTCCAATGGCGGGACGTAAAGGCTAGGAGGTGGGACTGGGCATGACTGTGAGCCGAGCCTAGCTGAGTACATGGTACACTCGGCTCTGTCAATGTCTGCAGCGCTCCTCTTGCCCTCAGACAGCGGGGATCAGCGTGTAACACCCCCCCCCCCCCCCCCAATTTTCCCCTGATTTTAAGGGGAAAAAGTGTTATAAGCCGATAAATACAGTAATTTTTCACAATTTTCTGCAGAAGGCCGATTATTATTGCTAGAGACCTATAAGGGCCACTAACGGTAATTGCATGTAAAATCCCACAGACTGGTGGCACCCAAGTTGATCGATCACCATTTGGTACATTCAGCCTGCCCATACATGGTTCAAATCTTGGCTGGCTCCTGCTAAACCGCTTGAGGTTCCAGTCATATCTAAGGCTGGCTTAAGGTTAGGATAAGGGAACCGTTTATGCAGCCCAAGTTAATAAGTGAACTGCAGGATGCATGCAGGCTTGGCAGTTTGTAACTAAATAGAGTTATAGTTTAAGACCAGCCATAGACTGAGCTTTTTTTTTTTTTTTTTCCCCTGGGGGGGGGAGAGAGAAACGACCCACCTGTGTAGCAATTGTGGGGGAACATAGTGATTATTGCTTGAGACTATAACAGGAGCTAGCAATCCAGCCTGCCCGTAGATTTGAATCCGGCCGAGATTCCAACAGTCTATGGCCAGCTTAGAGCCTTTTTTTTTTTCGTGCATCCCCCGTGAGAACTGCTGTAATCGCTATGCGAGGTTAGTCCAGTGATCTCCCCTGCTGAGCTGTTTTGTTCTGACAGGAGGATGGCCATTGGCAGAGAGCTCTGATTGCAAGTTGACCAACATATACCACCTGCCCATGTGTACGGGGCTGAAGACTTGGGTGAAATTACTGCTTCGGCCCTTCTAAACCGATCTGATGGTGCTTCGGAACATTACATTGCCTGTCTATGCTGGATAAGTATAGGTAAAATGAAGCTAAATTATGAACATGGGAGAATGAGAAGGTAGAACAATATGACTATTGTATGTGAATTACTAATTGTGGAACATTTTGTACTGGATTACGCTGTGCTCATATCTTGCTGTTATCTGTGTCACAGACAAAGATAATGTACTACAGTCCCCGAGAACAGGAAATGCAGCAGAAGCATTGTGTATAGAAATCAGTTGATCACAGATGACAGAATGGAGGTGTTCAAGGAATTGATTATATGCAGCCTGTTAATTCTAAGATCACACCAGCAACATGCAGTATATAACACGTAGAGATGTCAATTACATTTTCTGCATCTGCCAAGGTAATTGCATCCTCCCTGCTCAGTTTTGACATTATACTCCCACTCACTATCCAATATATAATCTCTCATTAAAAATTGTGTTAGGCTTGTCACAACACTTATCTTTCCCAGTGTTTGATAGTAATCTATGCACTGACATGCTGTTTATTCCTGCTCTACCAAGCTTAGAATCCTCTGTTCCGGTTCAGACACTTCATGGGCCAAGGTCACGCTGACCTCACACAGAGATTCAGTGCAGGACTCCAACAAGTGTCACACAGCCACGGCATCTTTATTTGTTGTTTCTACAGTAGCCACTTGTAATTACTGAACCAAATCCTCTTTTTGATGTTTCTTCGAATTCCAATCCCTTTGATATGTTACTCCAAAAAATACTGCTGAGTCTGATTCCAGCAGTGTGTGGAGACAGACTTGTTTGCTTGACTTCAGCCTGGCAGGACACTTGTGTTCTTCTCTCATGCTGGACATTTAGAATGTTCTGTAGTGTAGAACACATCTCTCTTTAATTTACTGCCTTAGTGTCCCATTTTTTTGTGCCCTACTGTTCAGTAGGTCAAGGAACCCTTCACTGGCAATAGTGATCGTAATGGCAGGATATGTGCCTAGTGTAGCGTAGTTCTGCACATTTTTTGTCACAGCAGTAATGTTATGCTCTTGAGTATTCATAGAATGAATAGAGGTGCTGTTAATTGTAGCTTCATTATTCTGCCTCAATAGACTGGACTGACCACCCAGTGCCGAATCTTCATGTTCCATGGTCTAGACCAGGGATATGCAATTAGCGGACCTCCAGCTGTTGCAGAACTACAAGTCCCATGAGGCATAGCAAGACTCTGACAGCCACAAGTATGACTCGCAGAGGCATGATGGGACTTTTAGTTTTGCAACAGCTGGAGGTCCACTAATTGCATATCCCTGGTCTATACTTTTACATTTTGAGGGTTGCCACATTCTAAGATATAATAATTTGGTAAAATGTTGTTTTGTTTCTTATCTTGACCAGAAAGTCAC